>NC_140940.1:99298383-99893383 GCF_014529385.1 Adiantum capillus-veneris | reverse complement strand
TAATACAACACCTGCTTACTATGTCTAGCCCTAGAGAGCTTGAAGATAGCGGCTTGGATGAGCGCACTATTGATCTTACAAAACATGACGTGCCACCACGACAAACCCCTACATCCGATACAGTGGAATCGCATCGGGCCGAGGGTGTCATATCAGCAGAAGATCAAAGAGTCGAGGATGAGGAAAGGACAAATGAGCATATGGAAGCAGCTAAGGTTCAACCGGAGGAGACAATAAAAGAGGCAAGTCAGCCTGTGGAACAGCCAAAAGAGCCTATGGCTGAAACCGAAGATGAGGAAAGCAGGCCTATAGATGAGCAAAAGGATATGGATGAGGAAAGCAGGCCTCGGGACGAGCAAAATGATATGGATCAGGAAAGGATGTATGAGGCAAGCCGATCAACCTTGAATCAGGCAGAAAGGGCCATGGGGGAGACCCCTGATGAAGCTTTGAATGATGACTATGAAGATAAAGCGGAGGAGAGCAACAATGACATGAACACTACAGAGACCCAGTATGGACCCTTGCTACCTGTAGATACGGTTGTTCCGGTAATGTCTATTCAAGTATGGCAAAATATGTTCAGCTTCTAACTACTTATATGTACTTGTCAACTTTTACAGAGGTTGATTATCTTGGACGTCAATGGATTGCTGCTGATGCGGGTGCCTCTCGGTGACAGAGGACCCTTTGATGATTTGCAAACGTTTCGGATGGGAACTTGTCGAGTCGTGGTTCGTCCAGGAACCAAGGAGTTTATTGAGTTTCTTCTTCCGCGCTTCAGAGTTGGCATATGGTCTTCAATGCAAAGGCAAAACTTATCGCCACTAGTTGCAATAGTTTGCAGTGTATGCCAAGCTCACACGTCAGATTTTGCCTTTTTGTATGATCAAAGAAAATGCGTTACTGTTGAGGGCCACTACCACCCTAAAAAACCAGGATTACCTCTTTTGTACAAACCGTTTAGCCAAATCGGTGTACCCTTTGATGCAACTAATACACTACTAATTGACGATACTCCCGAAAAGGGAGAACTAAATCCGCCGGGAACAACTATCTCACCACCTTCTTTCGAGGGGCATTCCTTCGATTTTTACCTTGAAGATATTCTGATTCCATACTTACAGAAATTGTATCTCAGTCCATTGTTCACGGACGAGTTTGTACTTTCTAATGAATTAAGATGATTCTTCTATCTGTCTTTGTCTTGTCTAACATATATATATATATATATATATATAATATAGACAGAGAGAGAGAGAGAGAGAGAGAGAGAGAGAGAGAGAGAGAGAGAGATTTGACGTGGTAAACAAATGTATTTCAAGCACACTTTTTCACAGGGCACAATTGAAAAATGAGATCAATAAACTTCATGTCTTGAAAGTCATTTGTATACACTTGGGTTTACAAGAATATCTGTTACATTGACACTACTTCAACCCGACCATCCAACTCTTTGCACAAAATATCTTTTTCTCTTCGCCGCATCACCTTACGGCCAGCTAAGAAAAAGGAAAAATCTGATAGTTCCTTGTCCATTGACTCTTCAATGATGTCATTTCGCAAATGCTGAAGACTGCATAGCTCCCTTATTGTAACCACCAATAGTAGGCCATTCTCTTTATCAATCACTTCCACATCCACAGTAGGATTATCTTCCAAACCTGCAGAAACTTGGTCCATAGGAATGTACTTACCGTTTAGCATTTGTGATCGCATATACCAAAATGAGAGTAATAGTGATTGGCTTGCAATCATGTACTTGACAACTAGAGTATCAAGCGCGACCTCGCACCGTAAACCAATCTCTTCCTTTGCATACCATCCTTTGTCAAGAAGTTTGTCACAGGATGACTGCTGAAATGACTTGCACATGAACATAGTTTTTGTAACTCTGATGTTGTAGCTATGAAACAGCTCTATGAAGAGTGCAACAGGACAAAAGTTTGCAATTCGAACCAGTTTGGTAGGAACAGAGCTACGCAGAGACCTTTGTATATCCTTGTAGAGCTTACTTCGCATTGCCTCCACCATTGTTTCCTCGGGAACTGGCCAGTCCACAGTGTTCCAATCGGTCGGTAGAGGTAGTTTCACCAACATGCCATTCTTATTGCCTGAGCTGAGTTGGTAAAAGTGGTCATAAAAAAAGATTCCCTCATCAGCCAATCTTTTGCTGCTCCTCTCTGAATACTGTAGAGAACCAATATGGGCATGTACAACATGGAAGAGGCCTATTATGCACTCCACAGGCTCCCATTGCTCATAAGAAGAGGGATAAACATCTGCAATATATATAAGAAGAGTTAAACTAAGAGTATCAATAAGTACAAATGACAAATCTAATGTAATTGAGTTGTGAAGAGTAGAGACATTACTCATAACAAGCGGGAGAAACATTGCAAAATATATAAGAAAAGTTATAATGAGAGTATCAGTAAGTTCACATGTCAAGAGTACTTACAATTGCAACGTGGTTGATGTATATTTGATACATTTTCACCGTTTGCTATCACCTCTGGATGGGTAAACACATGCTGAACAAGAACTTCCTTTACAGATCTTTTGCCGATCTCAACTTTGAAATCCAACACCCTGGCCTTCCATGCTGAGCGGTAAACGTTGATACCACTAAACCTCTTGGGTTTCTTGGTTGCATGAGGACCCATGAACCTTTGTTTATCCTTTGTCCAACCCATTGGTTGTCTGCACTTATTGAAGCTGGTATTGTAATTGAGGATATGCTACTACTTGGCCTTCTAGGCAAAGTGCCGTTGTTGTTTGTTGGTGTGAGAGACAGTAAACACCTTGAGGCTCTTGGGCGAGAAGACGTGGATGCCATAACTCTCAGAGAAAAGCTTTAGTGGAGGGAGATTCACTTTGAAAGCATTCTAATGGAGGGAAAGTGTTTCAAAATTCCAATATCTTGTGCGGGCTTAATGGTCACCCTCCAGTACGTTAATGACCATGAGAGAATATCAGAAGTGGGACCACACGCAAGCACCTAAAAGCTCGGTAAAAGTAAGGAAATTACTATGCTACAATCCTAGTTTCGTGAAAGTTTTATGCTATTTTCCTATTTTTTGAGTTTTTCCAGGTACTTTTCTACGTAACGTAGCCTTCATGCTCATTGGACGCGCTCTATTTTTCTCTCTCTTCATATGGCCCTCCAAATGACCTCCAAAATTTCCTAATGAACTCGAAAAACCCAGAGAAACTCCTAGAAAACATGACCTTGCCATGCATGATATTGACTTGCCTGTCCTTGCATGCCACAATGATGGCGATCATGCTTACCCTTTTAAGTCGGATTGGCCACATGGCCAGTGCTTTACTCAAGCTGCTCCCAGTCTGCCTTCTGAAAATCTGCAACCCGAATGACCTTCCTTGTCATGGCATGATTCGGCGACGGTATTGCTTTCAAGTTGGGTGACCGTGTTGCCCTTGCATGACTGCCACTTGGCTTCCAGTCCATCAGCTTTGGTTTTCCTCCCGCAATCAAGCATGTCATCTCGGCATGTGAGGTCATCCCGCAAGGCAAACAATCCGCTCGAAGAGGCTACGATGCCTCCCGGCCCCGTTCCCAGCTCCTGCGAGTCTTTGGATGCTTGCCTCTAGTCCTCTGGTTTTGCAATAGTCATGAGGGCCCTCCTTCTTCGGGCGACAGTGGATTCCTGCCTACGGTGGGACAAACCCCTTAGGGTGGCCTTAGGGCGACCGCTTGGGAGGCTAGTTGTGAACAGCAACATAGAAACAAAAAAAAAATCCCTGTGCAACGATGGCGGGCTGCAGCAGTTCCGCGCGAGGGACCCAAAGTGCCGTTTGTTGCGAACCGGGGCTTGGCCATGTGTTGACAAACACGCCTGTAGCCTCGCGACCCCAACGATCCCGGCCCCATCCCTTTCTTTGCACCTTGACCTTGCCCGCCTCCTCGGCACTAGCGGCCTTGCACACGGCCTTCCCCGACTCCGACCTGATGATCTCCACTGTTTACCAGAGGGCCATGCCCACGCCATGTCGGCTGCTCTACAAGTCTTGCATGAACATGCACAAGGATGAGGACCACGCCCTTCCTTCCCTACGTGCGAGGGTTTGCTCTCCACGGTTCTCCATGAACGCCCCACAGAGAGAGAGATTCCGAAAGAGAGGGAGATCCACGCTTGAGAGAGACCGAGCTCCATGCCTTCTCCTCCGCCATGGCTCCACCTTCCCCCTTTCTCTCCACCTTGCTCTGATACCAATGTAAAACCGCGGGGGACTGGACCATGCAACTCTCCACCCAGCCGTGCCATATATAGACTCCTAGCCCCTAAATATAGCGCCCCTTGACCGCATGTCCATCCTGGCCCTTGGCTTTGCCCTTGGCCTGACAATCCATGGCTTTCAGGTAAGTCGAAAATGAAGTCCATGCTTATTACATCCCAAGGTCCAGATGGTGTAGGCATAGACATCAAAAGCCCTGCTTTCTTTGTTCGTTGCGCCTTGACTAGCTGGCACGTTGGGCAAGTTCTTACATACTCCACCACATCCTCCTGCATCTTTAGCTAGAAGAAGTAACAGCTTAGCCTGTCAAATGATCTCTTTTGCCCACTGTGACCTGCAACTTTGCAGTCGTGGGTTTCCCAGAGTAGCTTTGCTTTGAGCGTTGGATCATCTGGTACATACACGCGGTTATGAGCATACCACAGCCCATCCCGCAAGTTGAACAGCCCGAGTGAGGTCTTGTCTTGCCGCCAACTCTGCATCATATGTAACACTGCGGGGTCTGTCTTACTTGCCTCACGAATCCTATCCAGTACCTCTTTCGCTGCTTATTATGCTGACTGCATTAACCTCTGGCATGGGACTAAGAGCATCCGGCATTGCATTCTGCTTGCCCGGCTTATGAATGATTTCTATGTCATATTCTGCTAGCTGATCTTGCCATCGGCTTTGTTTGTGCGAGAGCTTAGGCTGCGTCTGGAAATACTTCAAGGAAACATTATATGTGTATACCTTTGTGTGCTTGTCCAATACGTAGTGACGCCATTGGTCAAGACAGTACACCACTTCATACATCTCCTGCTCATGTGTAGCCCATCTCTTCCGCGGATCAAAGAACTTCTTTGAAATGTAGGCTACTGGTCTTTCTTCTTGCATCAGTACCCCTCCCAGGGCAATGCGTGATGCATCGGTGTGAATTTCAAATGGTTTGTCTAACTTTGGAAGCTTGAGTACCGGGAGGGAGCAGATTACTTGTTTGATATGCTCAAAAACTCGTTGGGCTTCTTCTATGCATTTTAACCCCAGCGAACCCTTGGTGGTGTCTGTGACGGGAGCCATGATTTTCGAGAAGTCTTTGATGGACTTCCGGAAATACTGAGTAAAACCCACGAACTCGCGCACTTGTGTGACTGTTCAGGGAGCAGGCCAGTTCACCACGGCCTCAATCTTTTTAGGATCCACTGGAATCCCATCAGCAGTGACCAAGAAGCCCAAGAAACCCACTTCCCGTACTGCGAAGACACACTTTTCCAACTTTGCATACCACTGGCACTCTCTGAGTCTGCGGAGCACCTGGCGTACATGTTCTACGTGCTCTTTGTAAGTCTTGATGTAGATTAGCAGGTCATCTAGATACACAATGAGGAATTCATCCAGCATGTCTCCGAAATCTGTATCCATTCCTGCTGAGAAGGTGGCCACTCCGTTGGTGAGGCCAAAGGGGAGCACTAGCCATTTGTGAGCTCCGTAGCGTGATCTAAAAGTTTTCTTGTGCACATCTTCATCTACGATCTGGATTTGGTGGTATCCTGATCGCAGATCGACTTTAGTGAAGTATTTTGCCCCTGCCAACCTGTCTGTTAGATTGTCCATGTGCGGCAGAGGATACCTGTTCCGGATAGTTATTTTATTCAAGGCTCTGTAGTCAACGCAGAGCCTGGATGATCCATCCTTCTTCATGACAAATAGAACTGGGGCCCTGTAAGGCGACTTGCTGGGCCTGATGAATCCAGCTTTCAGTAGTTCCCCCAGTTTTTCTTCAATTCTTGTAGTTGTGTGGCATCCATTCGGTAGGGTGGACGGGCTGGTGGCGAATGGCCAGGCACCAGTTTGATGTTGTGGTCCACCGCTCGTTTGGGTGGGAGAGTAGTTGGAAGTTGAGGTGGTACCACGTCTTTGAATTCTTCAATCACCTTGATGATGAGACTATCCTCGATAGTGCACTCTTCTTCTAAATCTACCAGTGTTACTTTCATCACACAGAAGTGAACCTGGGCCCCATATTTAAGAGCCTTTTCTGCTTTCTTCGGGGAGATCCACATTGAGTCTGGGACTAGATCGTCCCACCTAACGCGAGCCTTCCCTTTTCCGCTTTCGTTGGTGTGGGTGTCTTAGTCTGAGCTGCATTTACCTGCCCTCGAGCTTGAGGTGGTATGTAAGGCTGCGGTTTAGGAGGAGCTTTTGCTTCAGTGGTCTTGAGGGCAGGAGGCGTGTCCATAGGTCGAATGATCGGGACAATCACCCTCTTTCCATTCATGTCCAGCATTAACTGATTCATGCCCTTGGCATACAATCCCATCACATAGGAGTCATACCACGCCAGGCCGAACATCATATCGTAGGAGTCCATGGGCACAACGATGAAGTCCACTCTTGCCCGCCATTCACCTACGTGGACCGCCGGCATGCATGAGGAACAGCCCATATGGGGGCGCTTGAGGCAAGGAGGGACCGTCGATGCGCCGTGAAAAAACGCCCCCATATGGGCTGTCCCTCATGCGTACCGGCGGTCCACGTTCCCACTTTTAACCTAACACCCGCTAACCTAACTCCCCAACGTGGACGGTGCTTGAGGGGGACCGAGGCCCCGTTTGGTGAATTGCCCCTCTCCGCGGCCATGCTCCTTGCAGGCCAACACATGACGACGCGTGGACCCGTCACTCCTGTGAACGCAGCATGACCCCGGGAGCCCAACGTGGACGGTGCTTGAGGGGGACCGAGGCCCCATTTGGTGAATTGCCCCTCTCTGCGGCCATGCTCCTCGCGGGCCAACACATGATGACGCGTGGACCCGTCGCTCCCGTGAACGCAACACGACTCCGGGAGCCCGTGAAAGGCTTTTTGCAAGTGAGAGCCCTGCTTGGGCCGTGGCCGGGTCCCCGGGGGTCCCGTGGTCCAAATCGGCCTGAGATGCGCCCGCGGGGCCGTTTTGGCATTTTGCACAATTTTTGGAACCGCGGCTCCTTGACGGGACCGACGGTGATTTCTTGAGAGGGATTTCTACCTCAAGGCCATGGGGCTTGGGCGGTATTCCTGAGCGCCCTGAATTAAAGTACTTATATGGGAGTAGTACTCCACTCTTGGTGAACCGTGCGCATCCTGCCGGGTATCTAAGAGGGGGCCGGTTGTTCAATCGGAGCCGGGGTGGTAATCCTCACATCCATAAAACCATCTACCCATACTTGGTTGGAGTTAGGTTAACCCAGTCTACAGAGGCGCCGAAGGGGCCTCCATCCCTTTTTGTAATCAACTTTTTGAATCAGTACAAAGTGCCCGTCACGGGCTTGTTTCTCCAAATCTTGTCTCGTGCGTCCCTTTGAAATACTTGCTCAACTTGTTTCGAAGTCGGCTAACTTGTGTTCAGGTGGAGGAATGGCGAACGCGCGCGGCCCCTAAGTCCCATTTATGGGCCGCTCTTTAGGGTCCCGTAACACTTGGTATCAGAGCTAGAAAATCAAAGCCAGTCTATGCCTAACAGAGGGGCACAGAGACCCGCTGAAAGTGACTCAAGCAGCACGTCCCTACCCGCTGCAAGATTGGAAGAAATCGCAGTGGACGGGGTAATTGACTCTTGGGATTATTCTAGGTGGATACGCTCTCAAGGGAGACTACAACGCCTAGACCCTACCAACGAAGCTGGGCTAGAGTTTGAGTCCACGCCTTCGTCACCTAACACAATGAGTCACGCAGACGAAGACTCATTTCACGGGGAGAGGGATGACCCCCCCTGCGAAGACAGAATGAACCGGTGGGAGGCTATAATAGAGTCTCAAGCCGCGCTGGTCCAACATCTTGAAGGAATACGAGCGGAAGTGCGACGCGAGAGAGAGTGCAAGAAGAAGATCACGACGATATGGTGAACTCGCTCTATTGTAATGTAAAGAGCATAGTGAGTTCTTTTTAGGTTTTTACAAAAGAATATGTGTACATACTTGGCGGCCCGCGCACTTACTTGGGCGACCACATTGGGCTTTATACCCCAACAACCTCCCACTTAAAGTCCAATGTGGTACTTTAAGTGTGAGAGAAGCTACTATACAAGCTAATATACAAGAGATGTAGAGAAGTGATGTACTACCCTATACCTAAATGCTTGCGAAAATGCGCAAAGCTCTCTAAGGGAAGTCCTTTTGTAAGTAGATCAGCAGGATTTTCTATGGTGTGAACTTTGACAAGCTGAATTTGCTTATCCTCGAGCATTTCCCTGATGAAATGATACTTCACATGCACATGCTTTGTCTTTGAGTGATAAACTAGATTGCGAGCCAATTGTATAGCACTCTGACTATCACAATATAACACATGCATCTCTTCTTTGATTCCCAAATCTGTTACTAGTCGATTAAGCCAAATTGATTCTTTGCATGCCTCTGTAGTAGACTGAGTAACACAATCTTGTAATCTAGAACGCCTTGATACTGCTCCACCAGCCAATGTAAAGACATACCCTGATGTAGACCTTCGGTTGTCTAAGTCACCTGCATAATCTGAGTCTGTAAAACCCTTTACACTTAGCTCCTGACTCCCATAGCATATACACATACTCTTTGTAGCTTTCAGGTATCTCAATATTCCTTCACTGCCTCCCAATGTTTCTTGCCTGGGTTTGACATGTATCGACTTACTAATCCCACTGAAAATGCAATGTCTGGGTGAGTAGCAATCATTGCATACATCAAACTACCCACTGCAGACACATATGGAATCTTATTCATTTCAGCATGTTCTTCCTCAGACACAAGACAATCTTGTTTGCTAAGTTTCACATATGGTGGCAATGGAACACTCAATGCCTTTCCCTTCTTTATATTGAAACGTTGAAAAACCTAGTCAATATACTCTGTTTGAGATAACCAAATCCACTTCTTTGATCTGTCTCTCTCAATGCGCATACCAAGTATATGACTTGCCTCACCCATGTTTTTCATGTCAAACGATTTTGCCATCTTTGAATTCAAAGATGAAATTTCTTCCAAGTGCTTGCCAGCAATCAACATGTCATCCACATACAAAATAAGGATCAGCCAATTGCCATCCTTAGCCTTCTTTGTATATAGACAGTGATCAAACTCACTACGTTTGTAGCCTTGAGAAAGCATAAACTTGTGGAACTTATGGTACCATGCCCTTGGTGATTGTTTTAAGCCATAAAGACTCTTTAACAACTGGCATACCAAATATTCCTTGCCTTTCTCAACAAACCCTTCTGGCTGCTGCATGTAAATTTCCACATCTAGGTCACCATGCAAGAACGATGTCTTGACATCCATTTGGTGCAACACCAAATCTAATATGGCAACCAATGCAAGACAGCATCTCAATGTAGTCATCTTGACCACCGGAGAGAAGACTTCATCAAATTCAATTCCTTGTTCTTGCTTAAAGCCCTTGGCAACAAGCCTTGCTTTGTACTTTGGTTGACTATCATGAGCGGTGATCTTATACCTGTAAACCCATTTACAAGGTAGAGCCTTTTTGCCCTGTGGTAATTTAACTAGCTTCCATGGCTGGTTTTTATGCAGAGCTTTCATCTCTGACTGCATGGCCAATTGCCAATTCCCGGAGTCCTTCATTTGCACTGCTTCCTTGTAACATGAAGGCTCATTGCAATGAGTCAGCATGACATAGTTCATAGATGGAACAAACCGATCAGGAGGTCGCATGATACGTCCAGATCTACGCAAAATAGGTGGCTCAGGCTCAACCACAACCGCTGGTTCCAATCTATCCTGTCCTTGCTCCTCTTGAGCCCTGACATTTTGTCTTGCACGTGCAGGTCCATCTTCTTGGAAGACAACTCTTCTAATCTCGTCAACCCTCTCTGGTTTAGAATGATATTTGGATTCATTAAAGTGAACATCATTGCTACGGATAACCTTTCTAGATTCGGGATCCCATAGTCTGTACCCCATCTCACCAGAATTACCATAGCCTAGAAAGATGCACTTTCTACTCTTTGGCTCAAGTTTGTTCCTAAATTCCTTTGGAACGTGAGTATATGCCTCACAGCCAAAGACTCTGAGATGCTTGTATGAGGGCATTTTGCCTGACCATACCATCTTTGGCACTGAATCCTTCTTTAAAACCTTGATAGGAGATCTATTTATAAGATGAACAGCTGTTGATACAGCTTCAGCCCAAAACCTATTTGGTAGCGGTGCATTAGACAACATACTTCTGACCTTCTCTTGTATGGTCCTATTCATCCTCTCAGCAACATCATTTTCAGGACGATTGTAAGGAGCAGTAAGTTCACGTTTTATACCTTTTGACTCACAAAAGTCCTAAAAGGCCTTTGAAACATACTCTCCACCATTGTCAGTGCGTAAGCATTTAAGCTTCTTGCCACTCTGATTCTCCACAAGTGTCACAAACGTTTTGAAAACACTAAACGCTTCATCCTTGTGCTTGAGAAAGTAAACCCATACTTTCCTCGAGTAATCATCTATAAATGTCATAAAGTAAGAAGCTCCCCCTAGAGATAGGTTAGGCATAGGTCCACACAAATCACTATGAACAAGTGCCAACTGTGTATCTCTTCTACTGCTTCTATGCTTATGTGGCTGCTGTGTTTGCTTACCATACAAACAATGTTCACAGAATTCAAAATCATTAAATGAAAAGCCAGGAAAATAACCATAACAAGACAAGATTTCCATTCCCTTCTTGGACATATGTCCCAACCGGCTATGCCACAAAGAAACGTTCGGCTACTTGGTTACATGGATTACATTTTTAGAGACATTTGATACATAAATCATGTAAAGTCCTCCAGACTTTACTCCATGTGCTACTGTCATAGAACCCTTGTATATCTTCCACATGTTTTGTCCAAAAGTGGTGACGTAGCCAGCACCATCAAGTAAACCTGTGCTTATCAAGCTCTTTGTAATTGCGGGAACATGTCTCACATTCTTCAGCGTGAAAGAAGAGCCATTATGAAACTTCAATTGAACATCTCCAACACCTAAGATCTCACATGTCTGCCCATTGCCTAGCCGAACATGATCTTTAGTGGTCACATAAGAGGTAAACCACTCCTTGTTTGGAGACACATGAAGTGATGCCCTTGAGTCTATAATCCAGTCACTCAGTGCATTTCCATCACATGCTGTAAGAAGAGCTAAGTCCATTGTATTCTTCAAGAAATAGATGTCTCCTGACACTAGACTGTCAAATGTGTTTGTCACGTTTATTTCTTGAATCTTCACTGAGGACTTGTTCTTCTCACCATGGTCTTCAACTTTCTCTTTGCCTTTTTCTGCTTTCCATTCTCTGCAGTCTCTTTTCATGTGACCCTTCTTGCCACAATGGTAGCATTCTATGTCACTCTTGCCTTTAGAAGTGCGGGACTTGCTACGAGACTGCTTCCTCTTTCCACCTTTGTACTTTTCTTTGGTCCTTCCCCTGACAACTAAGGTTGTTCCTTTGCCTTTGTCCATTGTCTTTCTATTGGTTTCTTCAGTAAACAGACTGCCTTCTACACCTGCTATGGTCAAACCATCTGGACGTGTAGAATTACTCAAATCTGTGCGAAAAGTGTCCCAACTTTCCGGCAATGTGATCAACAGGAACATAGCTCTAACAAGTTCATCAAACTTGACACCTTGAGCTGACAATTGACTGTAGATGGTGTTGAATTCATTCAGATGATTGGACATAGGTGTCCCTTCTTTCATCTTCAAGTCAACAAGATTCTTAAGCCAGTATACCTGTGAAGCTGCACTCTGCTTCTCATAAAGATCACTCAGCTTTGTCCATGTTTCATAAGCCGACATCTCGTCTGCTACATTGAAGTAAACGCTTTCTGCCAAAGTTAGCATAATGGTAGAAAGTGACAATTCATCCATTTCGCTCCATTCATCTTCCTCCATATCTTGTGGTTTTATCCCTTTGAGATTTATAGGTTTTATCTGCTTCTTTTGTACCAACACGTGCCAAATCTGCTTCTTCCACAATGGGAAATTGGTTCCATCCAGCTTCTTGATATTGTAAAGAGCAGTGTCCTGTGATCTAGCCATAGCTACGCTTCATAGTAGTTTACTTTCCTGGGAAAAATTCGGTAGAGTTTCCCCTGTAAACCGACCTCTGAACCAATATCAACCTGATGAACTAGTGGATGTCGCCTACAATCTGTGTGTAGATGCGCCCGTGTCGTATGTGACACGCCTCCAAGAACTCTGAGCCGTCCTTCGATGTGTAGACATCCACAAATCAACACTCTGGGAGTGCTGATATCCTCAGCACCTGCAGTCGTAGGTCGAAACCCCAAATTTGCAGAGTCGGATCTGCACCCGCTGAGACCACGTAGTCGAAAATGGCTTGAGCAGAACTTTGTCGAAGCCGAACGGTGGTCGAGATGACCCACAGGATTTGGGGCCGTGTTTTCGCCTGTCGAATTTCACTCCAATCTGAGCAGGTGACTCTGGCTACCTGCAAATGCTTCCGCGAGCCTCGATCTAAGATCTGATACCAGTTGAAGGAGTACGAGCGGAAGTGCGACGCGAGAGAGAGTGCGAGAAGAAGAGCACGACGATATGGTAAACTCGCTCTGTTGTAACGTAGAGAGCATAGTGAGTTCTTATTAGGTTTTTACAAAAGAATATGTGTACATACCTGGCGGCCCGCCCACTTACTTGGGCGACCACGTTGGGCTTTATACCCCAACATAGCTCGTACAGGTGAGTTTGCTGAATGCTCAGAATGCCGCAGCAGACAAAGGGAAAGGACCGGCAAGCACGTTAGGAGCTCCCGCGAGTGGGAGTGATGGAATGGGAAGCTTCAAGCCTATCAAGCCCACTCCCTACTCGGGCCAACGGGACTCCCTGATACTGGAAAAATGGACCCGCGACACAGAGAGCTTCTTCCGCACCACCAAAATGGAAGAACGCTTATGGACATCAGTAGTGTCTCACTTCCTAATAGAGGACGCCTACAGTTGGTTTCTACTAGAGGAAAGAAAAAATCCTTACATATCATGGACCCACCTCAAGGCTGAGATGCGGGACTACTTCGTTCTCAGAATGAGGACCTCAGACATCTAGACGAATGGAGGGCCCTAACCGAAGGTGAGAGCAAGTTGCAAGATTATGTGTCCAGATATAGGCAGTCCATGTTAAAAGTGGGAACGTGGACCGCCAGCACGCATAAGGGACAGCCCATATGGGGGCGCTTGAGGCAAGGAGGGACTGCCGACGCGCCGTGAAAAAACTCCCTCTCACGAGGATCCCAACAGTTCAAGTGCGCCACGCTGAGCCGTTTGAAAAGCTGCCAGTGATACAGAGGGCACGTACGCGAGAGCGATTGTGTGTGTGTGTGGTGGACTGCTAGCGCCAAAGCTACGAGCGAGGAAGCCAAATAAGGTTTGTGTGTGGGGATGAGCCAAAAACGGGCCAGCATGTGGGTTTCTAAAAAAATGCCTTTCTTTTTTTTATTTTTTTTAAATTCTCAATTAGTGTATGTTCCCACAACCATCCAACATGATTGATGCAAACTTTGTTTTTTTTGTAAAATAAGCAAAAGTTCCATCAAATTTGAACCAAATTGATTTTCAGCCTCCATGACTCTATGAAAATGCATACATTGAAATGTTATTCATGTTTTCTTTTATGGTATTCAATTAGAATGATTCAAATTCAACTTCCTAAGACATTTAATATCGACAGGTTTGTATGATGAATTTGAGAAAAAATTAATCCCCACCATGTCACATTAAATTTCCAAATAACTAAGTTTCTAGTCTTGCATCGATTTGATCTCAATGTTTGGTTGAAAATTCCTTGCAATTACCGAAAATTGAAGCTCAATCCAAAAAATGATTCAAAAATTGATTCCGAACTCAATCAATTACACAAAACCATGCATGTTTTGTCTCTTCAAGTTGCTTTGTAAAGCATACAAAACAAATTGGTCTATTATTGATCAAAGTGCATAAACCATTTGAAATTGATGCAACTTACACACTATTGAACTTTTCACACACTATTTGTGTAACCAAATTTCAATCATTGCAACTTGTGAGTCACTCATTTCAAATATCCAAACCATTCAAGCCCAATGAGGCTTGTCATTTTGATTTGTGAGGCGACACATGTGAATTTGAGTACAATTAAGCTCATAAATGAATGCAACATTGCCATGTTCATCAAATGGATCAATCATTAGCATGGCATACAATTTACACAATTGAGTGATCAAACTCAATTCTCAAAGCCAATTGTGGCATATATATCAATTATTTGGCCAAGTTAATCATCATATATAATTGGTAAAAAATAGCAATTATTTATTCAAGCACCGGTTTGTACATGCCATTGAGTAGGCACACACACCCAAATTTAGGCCAAAATGTTTTATGCAAAAATCACATCAATTCCACATTGAAATGCAAAAATTGAAAACTTAAACAAGCATAAATGAATGCAAAGTGTATCAAATTATGTGCAAAGTGTAGGTCAATTTGTGTTACACACCTAATTTTAGCAAATGATTAACAACATTGAATCACATTAATCAATCAAGAATTTGACATAACAAGTGAGTGCACTTACATCGTAATTACACTCCAAGCTATTCCTTTGCTCCACGCGAAGTCGCATCATTGCACACACAAGTGTGTGCACCATCAATTTGGATCCAAAATTGACCATTTGTAGATCAAAATCAAACACTCAAAATCATCAAATTAGGCATAAATTGGTACAATTAACTTGACTAGAGTAATGATTCCATCTCTTGCAATGGGATTTCACATACTTTACATTTCAAATGCCAGTGGTTAGGTTAGCATGGTTAGTCAAAATTAGTAGAAATTAGCATGAAATTAGTAAAATTAGCATGGAAAGAAGCGAATTAGTAAGGGGTAGCATGAAATTAGTGAAATTGGGGGTGGAATTGAGGCTTTGAGGTATTCATAACTCAACATTAGCATCAATTTCTTACACAACATCATCAAGTCAAAACCAAAATTTGAGTTACACACACTCAAAAACCAACAAAATTAGTAGTGAAATTACTCTATTCTACACATCATAAACTCACTCGCTTAGGTACGTTATTGACCCCGGCAATGGTGCCAAATGTAGGGAGGCGTTGTAGCACGACCTAATCGCAACCCACAAAATTATCAAATCCATGGATCGAGCAACCCGGCTAGGGCATGGAAGCACGAGCCTAAGATGAATGGAATAGAGGATTCAAGAGATCACCTCTCCATTGCAAGTAGAGATTAGCCATGGCAAGAATAACTCTAAACCTACTCTAATCACTAATCAATTAATCTCCTACACACATCAAGCCCACCGAAGTCCGACTTGCCATAGACTAGAAACTCCAAACACACTAATAATAAGCACACACTAATTACCACACGTCAATTAAGGCACTTCATCAATAGCTTACACACATGAGGTGAATGGTGCTAGAGCTCCATAAAACCTATCTACACACACAAGAAAAGACTAGGACACACACACAAATTAGAAGATTAAGACCCAACTTAATCACCCTAACTTATGATGCCAAATATCACAAATCAATTGCTCATAGAGAGATAAGAGTGATTACTAGCAAGAAGTATATATATCTCTCAAATCTAGAATAATGAAAGTGTAATACTACTTCATGACAAGATGAAATGTAGAGAAGAAGAGACTAATGAGAAAATAAGAATTAGATTAATCAAGAAGATCTTACACTAATTACAATGGCTAGCACTAGCCTCTCAAGCATAGACATTAAGCTCAAGGCTAGGCCAAAGAATGAACACTCTAGAGAGAGGGAGCTCTCAAAAGTGGATCCTCAAGAGTGGATACTCAAGAATGAAGCCTCCTTGCCTCAAGGTTTCCTTTTAAGGGCTTTCACCACAATCCCTTCTACTATGGTTTTAAGCTTGAGCCCTCAAACTAACAAATACAACTTTGGAACTCCAAGTAAGCCCAAGACTTATACAAAGTGAGTGGAAATATTGTGACATCCATAGCATATCTCTCGCTCGATGCATATTTGGTGTAGCGTGTGTTAGCCGCTGCTAACAGTATGCCTTGAGAGTGAAGTTTTTTGGGGTTTTGATGATGCCGAGGGTGCCATGGATAAAGAGATGCAAGCTCTTGTGGATACATTTTTGACCGGGGTAGAGATGATGTGAGGAGGGTTAATTTATCTCTAGGTGGAGAGTCCAGTGCATCAAGCATGCTCCATGGAGAAGAAAAGAGATTGCAAGGGTGAGTCCAAGCTACCAAAAGAGGTATTTAGAAAGTTCTCTTGTTTTTACAAATCAAGTATGGATAGTTTCTAAAAGTAATTCATCTTCCATCCTTTGTGTGGGCACATTGTAAGATTGTGGTCAATACCAATTTTGTGATGGAACTGCTTGAAATAATTTTGCGTGCAGAGAAAGGTTGACTTTAAAAACTCTTTGTTTTCAAGGGTCTTGTGTCTTCTCTGTTCATTGGCTTTTTATCACTTTTTGTAGCAATGCACTATCTCTTATCTCTATGAGTGTTTCCACCATGCTATGTGTGCTTTTCTTTATCTCTTTTACGATGGTGCAATATCATATTTTTTTTCATCCTCGCTTAAAATGCTACTATTCGCTCTCTTTTTTTCATTCATGTGATGGAAATTCTCTAAGGTTGTTGGGGTTAAGTTTGAAGTATTGTCTCCCGATTTATCATCAAATTGAGGTGTTGTTGACCCATTGATATTGAGGCGGTCCGGGGCGGGCAACGAGAAGACCAACCTCTAGACACCCTTCAAAGATCCCGTGCTGGTCAATGGGGCTGGGGCACAACACAACACAAACCAAAACAACAAACCCACAGCCAAATCCCAACTCCACAAGGGGCATCACCTAGTTTAAGAGCGAACTAGGACGCAAAAGAGGAGAATCGTTAGAGCAACCCACAAACAAGCAAGGATTTTACACTAACCCTAACACCAATGGAACACTCTCACACACTAAAACACGAGAGAGAGAGAGAGAGAGAGAGAGAGAGAGAGATGGTGTACAACTTAGCTTCAACTTTATATTTTGCACAAAAAGGAACTTAGAGCTTGCGGAATCAAGTGACAAGATTTGGTTATAGCATCACTAGCACATTGTCTTGGGGTTATGGGAGCCCTCTCACCATCCACCCTCTTACAATGGTAGCCAAACAATAGCCAATGAATCACAAGCAACAAAACAACAACCTTCAATGAAACAAGTCACCTTATGAAGCTGAATGAGTTTGCCAAGCCAAATTGGAGGAGAAGCGTGAGCCTTTGGACATGAATTGCACCCAAAACTACCAATTCATTGATGTTGGGGTAGATACAACAATGGTAGGAAGAATATCTTCTACTCGCACTCACTCAAACTAGCTCAAGCTTTTCTATGCACCAAGGTGATGGTGTATAGAAAGCTTACTCTCTCTTTACAACCAAGATAGAACTGGCGTGTGGTACGCTCGATCTAGTGTGCAATGGTATAGTGATGTCTTTTACAAGGAGGAATGGGTTCTATTTATAGGTTTTAGAAGCCTTGATTAGGATTAAGCCTAATCAATTTTATTAGGAAAGATCAAGGATTATGAATTTTTATGAATTTCAAATGAGAATGGGGTCTCTCTTTTCTCTTGAGTCACATGGATGTGGGCTCAAGTAAGAGAATTATTGATGTGGTGAAAGGAGAGAAACTTCCATGGAAGTGAGTGAATTTGGTTTACTTGTGCGGTTGCCTACTCCATATGTTGATAGTGTGGGTGCATTTTTACAAGAGAAGTTAGTTGTTAGTGGTAATAATCACTAGAATTGTTAGTGATACATTTACAATGGGTAGGATGAGTTGATTTGATGAAGGAAGAGGGGTGAATTAAAAGAGAATCATTGAGATGGTGAAGCTTTGAAGAAGCTTGAACTCACCCTTGTGTAGATTGTGGAAAAAATGACCGCTGGTCTTTTTCTTCTTCTTCGCTTCTTTACGCCGCCGCCACGGTTAACCACCACGATGAAAAGAGGATTTGTTGATGAAAAATCCTCAATTTGAAGAAGTTATCATGGTTAAGATGCTGAATTTTAGATATTTTTAGGAGAGGTAAATGAAATTGTAACATAGAAGCAATAGAGAGAGACATGGAGAGGGTGTATGTATGTAGAGGTTCATAAAAGAACTATAGGGATGAGAGAGAAGGGTAATGGTGAAGAGGGTGGGAGAAGCCATGTTAATTTCAGGTTTGAGTGAGGGAAGGAGAGGGAGGGATGTGTAAGAGTGAGTAGGTGTGTGGAAGGGTGAGAGAAGACTAAGGGCTACTTGTGAGAAAAGTGGGCAGACTGGGGTCCACTCAAAGAATCATAGCTCACCGCTGGTAGCTCCAAAAACCATGAAAAAATTTGGGGTGATTATTCAGAGCGTGAGCTACATTTTCTCTTTTGACCACCGCTCCAAATTCGGAGTGGAGATAGGTGCCAAAACTCTCACCAAAAAGCCTGTTTTTATGCCTGCAAAAGTCTTTTAGTGGCCCCCTCCTTTGTTGAATTTGTACAATGCATCCAAGAGTGAGCCCCTCCTTTGTCATATTATAATACAAAGCATCCAAGCTGCCCTTGACCCATGCATGGAGGAGGATTATTGGTGAATAAAGAAATATATACATGGTGGGACTAGTGTATGGACTATTCATGGACTATTCATGGACTTTAGCTCAATGAGCACATAGTGTTAGAATAATGAGTAAAAATAATAATAAACATATGGAGGATTTATGGATATGGAAAGATATTGGAATCATATGATATGGTCCCTCCTTGAATTATTTTGGGTGAAAGAGGAAAAGGTATGCAAGTAAATAATATAATAAACGTAACCAATGAGTAGAAATCATTTTTTTGTTTTCACGAGGGTGAGGGTGAAAATGTGGGAGTGATTTGTATAAAGGAAAAAATATATGAGGTTAGAGTATGTACATATTGGCAAAAAATATAATTATGGTGTAAGAGGCTAGGATGAAAGAAGGTGTACATAGATTTAATAAAACACACACCTAAGAAGAAATATTTAAATAAAATACCAACATATTTATAAAAAATCCCTATATTTAGGCCATATATACAATGAAATATTTACACACAAAGAGTCCATAATATACTTTTATTTTTTTAATTTTTTGGCTCAACTAGCCCAGTGACTAGCTAGCTGAGGGTTTTTAAGAAGATATGGGAAAAGCCCCCTAACTCACACACGCCTATGTACAGTGAAATGGTAGGGATAGCCATAGTGTTTGGGTGAATTTGGTAGGGTGGAGTAACTTACTATGGCAATTATGGAGAGCCAAAAAACGGCTATCAATATATACAAAAATCTTTCACTCTGATAAGTAGTTATATTTGTGATCGTGTATTTTGTAATGATTCATCCTGACAAATTATCATACAAAATGAAAAATAGATTGCATGCAAAGTCCGTAATGACAATTTTCCAATTAAAGTAGAGAGGTAATAGAGGATGTGGCATTAAATTGACCTTTGGTCCTTGCCTAGATTCTCCCTTAGCCAAATTGTTTCCAATTAGGGTACGAGATAATTTAGACTCCCTTGTAGGGGAGAAAGTGTTGGTCTCAATCTATTGTACTCATCAAGGTGGAAATAGGACTATTTCCCACCATGGTCAGTGGTTCCCTTTGGGTTAAGGACTCCTTGTGAGAAGATTTACCCCAAAGAACCCATGGCTTTGTCAACGTAGGTCTTGAGAAATATGTTGCCTTCCTTATGCTCAATTGAAATAATTACTTTGTCTTCCATCACCCCCAATCATAGAGGACACTATGAGGGGCCTTTTGTTCTTGTGACCCTTAAAAAATAGTAGGCATTACATAAGAGATGCATGATGGTCGCTTATGCAGCAACCTATAGTTTTTCCACAAAATGAATTCAAATGTATCACGGTCATCAATATTAGCATCACAAAGTTCATCGCTTAAGTGACAAAAATTTTGCAATATTTTTAGTGACATTTGCTAACTGCTTGGCATCACATAAGTGACACCTACAGTTTGAAAAAGAGAATGTGAAGAACATGCGGGGAGCCATTTTCTCGCGTGACTTCTTTGATAGAGAAATCTTAAGAGTGACCTACTATACATAGTAAGCTACCCTCTACCCACCTCCTCGCACACACGTACACATGCATGCGCACGCACACACAGAGAAACACATGAACATGCGCGTACACACACACACATAGAGAGAGAGAGATAATTAATGTTTTATTTATGTCTTAAAAAGGACAAAATGACCTATGAGACCAAAAGGTTACATTCATGTGTGTTTGTGTGTTTTTTTGTTTGTGTGTGTGTGTGCGTGTGTGTGTGTCTGAGAGAGAGAGAGAGAGAGAGAGAGAGAGAGAGAGAGAGAGAGAGAGAGAGAGAGATAGAGAGAGAGAGGGAAAAATAGAGAGAGAGAGAGGGGGGGGATGGAAAAACCGCTAAGGTTTTGGAAATCTGTGACATTGTAGCAACCATCACCATCCTCCTTGACTACATTATCAAGTCCACACATGCTCTCTTGCACTGTCTTCCCTCCCCCCCTTACTTTTCAACAAGATCCTTGTACTGCCACGAGGCATTATGTGTTGGGTAAAGAGATGGATGACTACAATTCACAAGTCATCGCAAATATCTTGAAAGATGCGCTCACCCCGGAACCCGAGGTTAAGGGGGAAAACAAGGTTTACCTGAACTCCTCTATTGTCTAGTCATAACTCTCTGTTTTCCAATATAGGGCTTTGGTTCTATTTTTCACCGGTGATCTACCTAATCTTGTTGCTATTGCAGCTACGATTGACGTTGGTGTTAAATACCATGTGCTTGATAATATTTTCTTCTCGGGGTTTGGCTTGTTTGAGGTTCTGTTCTTTAAAGCTGAGGAAAAAAGAGCTTTGTTGAGTGCACCTACTATGATAATGTGTGGGCAAGTGGTCCATATCATCATGTGGAAATCAATAAAGTTAATTAGGGATGAGATGTTAACTTTGGTCTGGGTGGAGTTCGTGGATCTCCCAATATTCTTGGGGCCTTGCACCGGAAAACTAGTAACATCATTGGGTAAGGTCTTGTTCTCACCAACCATTCATTGCCCTAATAGGAAGAAAGCATGCATGTTATGGAAAACTAACTACGAGTTTCTTTTTTGAAACCTTGAAAATGAACTTAAGGATTGTCCAAAAACTTGTCATCTACCTTAAATGGGGTAAACTTGTTGGAGCCTGTTTTCATTGTGGGAATTTAGGGCACTTCAAAATTTTGTCCTCTAGTAAATGAGGCAGTGGATCGTATACCCTCATATTTTGGAAGCAAGGATATGGTGCCTAAGGTAGAACCCTTGAGAAATGGGACCAATGAAGTCATTATAGCACTCCTAATGTAATCCCCCCTAGTCCATCCTATGCTCGGACACTGAGAGTGAGAGATACCTCCAATCCAAGATCCCTGTTCAAACAGAATATAGGGGGTAGTAATGTAGCTTCCTCTTCCAATGGTTCAATAAATTAAGATAAAGGGAAAAGGTTGGTTGACACAAAAGGATTCACTCCTTCTAGGAAAAAAATAAAATGTAAAGGTTTTTCTTCACGTTACTCCTCACATAACTTTTATGAGGTGCTCATGGAAAATATGCCTTCACTAGAGACATTGTCTGCAATAGATACCTTATTCATGATAATGATAGTGAGGGGGAGACCCAAGTAGTGCATAATACTCCCAAATGAATCTTGCAACTTTCAATGTGAAGGGGCTTAATGACCCCACCCGTTTCTACTCATTTAATAATGAATTCTTTCAAGAGCATAAAATGCATAATAGAGCTGGAAAAAATTTACATTATAGAGGGGTGCACTATTTTTATGGTGGAGGTTAGGCAGGGTGTATTCCGATGACTTGCATGTGTTCAAGAATATTTGAACCCCGATTGGGTTATGGACCACCCTAATGGTAGATGCTTAATCTTCTTGGTTGACACTAAATGGGGGAAAAAAGCTTTAGTAAACATATATGTGACAACAATCGTGACATGAGGAAAGACCTTTGGGACTAGCTGGATTCTCTTCACCCACATCCACATATTGTTGGAGGAGACTTCAAGACGGTGTGATCTACCAGGGTTACTACAACTTCTGCTACTATTATGTCTCACTCAAAAGCCTCAAGATGGGATGCATTAACCTATGGTAATTGGAATGATGCGTGGCTTGATCAAGGGCATTATATGCACAATGGGTACACTTTTCATTCTCATTCCCACACATCCTCATGGTCCAGACTTGATCGATTGTATTTTATTGAAACTAATTGGTTACCTACTTCTTCTTAGTTTAATGTTGAAATTCAAGTGTCTCTCTTTGATCATTTTCTAAACGTGAATGATGTTAATATCCAATCCTCCAAAACTATGGGTTCTAGTAGGCGTCTGATGGTTAACAACAAAATATTGTAAAATCAAGATTTGAAAGAAGCGGTTTTTATTGGAATTAGGGTTGGAGAGAAACACACACATCTTGGAGAAGATGAAGGAAGCTCAAGGCACAAAATGGAGAGTGTGTTACTTAGTGTGAAATGGAAAGATATATAGCCCTAGAGTGATGGGCGTATATACAATGCTTGAGGGAAAAAACCTCCTAAAGAGGGAAAAAATGCCACGACAGTCCTCATGTGTTCACACACATCACTACCACATGTATATGGTAACAAATCCGCCCTGGAGTGATGCGGTGAACGAGAGCTGGCACATGAGTAAAGGGAAGTGCCAAGCCCTAAGGACGTGATCAATCCACAAAGGGGAGGAACCCAAAGCTTTGCAGAAATCTTCAAGCTTCTCAAAAGACAATGCCTTTTTGAAAAGATCTACAAAATGTCTTGTGTTGGCACATAAGCCAAGCCAATCTCTCTTGCTGAGATCCTCTCCCTGACTTAGTGGTAGTGCACCTCAATGTGCTTTGTGCGAGCATGAAAAACTGGGTTCCTTGCAACTGCCAATGCGCTCTGGCTGTCAGTGTAGATAGTGTTCGCAGTGTCCTCTCCAACACCCAAATCATCCATAAGGCGTCTAAGCCATACACACTCAACCATAGCTGTGAAGACTGCCATGTACTCAGCCTCACAACTCAAAGTGTCCACAGTAGGTTGCTTCTTGCTTAACCATGATATACATGAACTTCCAAGGATGAAACAAAAACCACTTGTGGACACTCGTGTGTCAAAACAACCAGCCCAATCTGAGTCCGAAAAAGCATGTAAGTCTGGCGGCAATGATTCTCCCTTGGGATAAAACAAGCCAAGATGTAAAGTGCAACTAAGGTAGCGAAAAACCCTCTTGACAGCATGCCAATGCTTAGACCCTGGGCTATGCATAAATCTACTGACCTGTGAGACTGCAAACTGAATATCCGGTCTCGTGGTGCATACATAAATGAGTTAGCCAACAGCAGTTTGGTAAAAGTGACATCAGAAGGATCGTCGGCATCATGTAGACTCAACTTCAAACCTGTTTCCATGGGAGTGTCAATAGGTTTGCAATCCTCAAGTCCAAACTTACATAGAAATGTCTCTATGTAACTTTTCTCACACAAGGCAATACCAACATCACATTGCTTAAACTGTATACCCAAGTAATGATGCAATAGCCCTAAATATTTCATCTTGAAAGTAGCATTCAAATCAGCCTTAAATTCATCAATATGTCTCTCATTTGTTCCACTGATCAGCAAATCATCGACATAAAGAACCACAATGAGAAGTACATCACCCTCATGCTTTACATACAATGTGGTTTCTGCTGGACTCTTATGAAAGCCTTGTTTGACCAAATGAGTGTCAGCTTTCTCATACCAATCACAAGGAGATTGCTTCAACCCATACAAAGCCTTCTTAGATTTGCACACTTTTTCCTCTTGTCCTTTTATGACAGACCCGCGAGGCTGCGTTACATAAACTTCCTCGACTATGTCTGATTGATGTACATCCCAACCAAAATGATCTGCCAATGCACATAGAAAACGCACAATAGTCATGCAACAAGTGGGAGCAAAGGTCTCTTCATAATCTATGCCTTTTTGTTGTGCATAACCATTTGCAACAAGTCGAGCTTTATGGAGATCGATCTCACCATCCGGCTTGCATTTCAACTTGTAAACCCAGTTCGTGCCAATGGCCTTTTTGCCAGGAGTCAAATCACATAAAGTCCAAGTGTCATTTTCTATAAGTGCATCATATTCTAAATGCATGGCAGCCATCCATTTTTTAAAATTATGAGCTTCATCAAAAGACAGAGGCTCCTCAACATCATGTACGTTAGACATGAAGGGGATCGGGGAGCACCACAGACGGAGAGTGAGAGAGAGAGAAGGAGAGACACATATGATGTGGGTGGGGAGACTCAAAGAGTGAGCAGCCCCCTATACACTTATGCTATGTATAACGTATACAAGTCAGTGGGCGCCCAGACTTTGGGTGGCCGGGCAAGGCACAGGCGCCTATACCCCAACAACCTCCCACTTAAAGGTGACTGTGCCTTTAAGCAAGAGAACCTAGTCTAAAGACTACAAAAGGCGAGAGAAAACCGCTCTCAACCGATGCCCAATGGCTGGCTGTGATCGTGTGCATCCGACTGTCCTGCTCTCGTGTAAGTCCATACACCACCAGACGTACCGCACACGTACTGCAAGTATGTACGCAATACCTACAAATCTCCCCCGTGCACTATGCCATCATCAGTCAACAAACGACTGACAACCCCAAATGAAAATGCTCCCACTGCAGCTGCGATATCTGGTCTCTAGATCAACACCTCATACATGAGACCACCGAATGCTGATGTAATGCTAGCGGGCCCTGCTAGCTCTATGGAGCATGCATCAACATATATATCCCTGGCAATAGGCATCTCTGACTGACAAGGCGTGTCAGCCACATGCATCTCCTGACTATCCACAAAAGATGCATCATCTTGTCGTGCAACCTTAGAGCAAACCAGCTGCTCTAGGTGTCTGCTGGAAGACATATCCTGCACAACTATATCCCCATGCTCACTGTCGAGCATAGAAAGGAATGACTGCATAATCGCTGACATCTCAGCCTCCACTGCAATCATCCACTGCAAACATGACCACTCAATCTACTGTGACTCACTAGAGCTCTCATCCTCTAACTCCGTATGCATAGACTCTTGCACAACGTCCTCTTGTCGTGACTCACTAGAGCAAGATCGCTCTACCTGTCTATCTTGCATAGAAGTATCTCGCACAACTGACTCTCTGCTTTGCTCAGTCATTAGCAAAGCATGCATGTCTGACTCTGTCACCTCTCTGTGTGACTGCTCAAGTCGTGCCCCAACTGTGTGCACAACGAGCTCACTACTCTGCACTCCATGCAAAGTACCCTGCAACCCATGAGCAAAAGAGAATTGCCTGCTCTCTCGCTCTCTACCTGGCTACATGATCACAGAGACATCACCGTCTCTCGCGTGATCCACATGCAATGGGTAACCTGTACCACTCTTGGCATCTCTCGCAATCACTAGCGAGCCCAAATGCATCACAAAATCTCACTCTCGTAACGAAATCTGACATCCACAATCTCTAAGTTGACCAATCGAGATCAAACTCACTGTCAAATCTGGTACATAGCGCACATGTTGTAACAAGTAAGATGCACCACTCGGTAATGACAGTCTCACATCTCCTGCACCTGCTATTGCATGCACCGATCCATCGGTCAAACGTACACTGCCAAGCATCCCGCTAGAATAGCTACAAAACCATGCACGATGCGGCGTGACATGAAACATAGCATCTGCGTCTAGCAACCACTGCGAAGGGAGTGCACTATCCACATGTATAGCATCTCATGCATAGCTCGAGGTAAAAGTGACATCCCCGTCACTAGTATACTCCGACACTACATGTGCCTCAACTGTCAAAGCAACTGAGTCCATGGCATCACTACATACATCTCTGAGACTGCCATGTCTCCTACGATGTCGCATACGACGAAAACAGCGCCGTCTAACGTGTCTAGATTGACCACAATACCAACATATCACCTGTCGGCATACTCGTGAATGTACATGTCTCATACGAGTCCTTAATGACTCAGATCTATCATACATATCATGTAATCTGTGCCAAAGTGCTCTCGAAGTAATCTCATACATAACAAGAGCATATACAGATTCCGCAAGGTGCAAAGTGAGTGTAGATAGTGCCATCTCCTCTAGCTCCTGCCACTGATCGTCAGACATGTTTGAAGGTCTACCTACATCACCACTCAATGGTCGATGCAACCCTCGCTGTGTCAATGCATCAAGCATACACTCTCTACATGCCGCAAAGTCTGACCCATCAAACATGCACATTTCGGAGAGATCATAATCTGAGCGATCACCTGTCTCTGCCATGAGCACAATGTAGCAAACTAGATAGCAAAACCACCTCACCAACAACACCTAGAAACTGTCTACAAATATGGCCAGAAACACAATGTAAAACCTGTGAGACACACTCCAAAATAGAGCTCCCGCAATGTCAATACAAGCCTCACCTACTCTAGTATCACACTGCAATCTGTGAGCTAATCACCAAGCCCACATTGTGCGGTATCGATGCATACACACGCACAAATCTGCCACCTACAGAGAACACCGCACACAAATGCTGAGTGCAACCCGCAATCTCTACCTAGATCACATAAATGATACGCATAAAACTCCTGGGAAAATTTCGCCAGAGTTTCGACACACAATGGCTATCAACACAAAATAACCATTGTCCTGCAAGCTCAATACAATGAGCAATCAATGCGCATCAAACTACACTAAACATAAATGCATAAGCTCTGCAAAACTATGGCAAACAATGCTCGATATCACAAGACTCTCCCACCCGAGAGCAAACCACTATCTCAAGCAAAGAAATATACACAACTCCTCACTCTTGCGAGAGTGGATACAAAAACACAAAACTGTGTCCAAACTGACAAAACCTGTCAAAGTGAGAGTAAACACTCGATCACAAACTATGGCGAGAATCTGGGAAAAATCAGACAGAATTTCCCCTGAAAACTGAGCAAAAACTCAAGTACAATCTCTACCATAAACCATAACACTACTCAATGCCAATGAGTAAGAATGCCAAAATGGCTCCACATTTTCACATACAATGGCAATCCGCACTCAACGTACATCCACGGAGTGACCACGCATAAGCAAGCGCCAAAAGATTTGCAATCCGGAAACTTGATCAATGCGAAAACAATGCTCTCAAGAGAGATCACCGGCACTTGAAAGTGCTCGCCAAAATGCATGTATAATGGGCATCAACCATGCGCCATAACCATATGCAAACCATCCGCAAAGACCACGAATCCAAGCACAAAATCACTGTTAAAGTATCATGTGAAAACCAGTGAAAGAAGCTCCACCTGTGTGCTCCAAAAAACTGCGTCTCTCAAGAGACCGCTTCGGTGGTGTGTAAACGCCTCCGTACTTCGTTGCCCAAGTCTACCAAAAACCCTCAAACCACAAGCTTAACACAAGCTGCAATTGCATCTTCAGCTCAGAATTTATGCACTCAACTTCAATCATCTCCCGTGCTTCCAAAAGTGAATCAAACTCGCACACAATGCGACAACAAAAAATCTGGAATTTCTGTATACAGTCAGTCTGAGCTGAATATCAGCAAAACGGTGAGGAATTTGCAAAAAGTTTCTTCTGTAAAGTTGTAGACCACGTCGAAACGGATGGGAATCATAGATAGAATTCTCAGATCTGCATTCTACAAGGAGAAAAACGAATCTAAAAACTGTGCTGCTGCGCACACAGTTTTAGGGCAGCACCTTCACTTACACACAGTCTTCCACACTCCTTTCTGAGCTTCCACAAGAGCATACATCACGCTCAACTGAGCTCACAAGCTCCCATTGCATTCTCACAGCAAGTCTTCTGCTTTCTTAATCTCTCTACCATCGAGAGAGAGCGAGCTATCGCCTCAAAGCTCTGAAAGCCGTCGTGCTCTCCGCGGTCACCATAGCTTTGATACCAATTGAAGGGGATCGGGGAGCACCACAGACGGAGATTGAGAGAGAGAGAGAAGGAGAGACACATACTATGTGGGTGGGGATACTCAAAGAGTGAGCAGCCCCCTATACACTTATGCTATGTATAAGGTATACAAGTTAGTGGGCGCCCAGACTCTGGGAGGCCGGGCAAGGCACAGGCGCCTATACCCCAACAAGACACAACCAAAGCATGATCTAATGCATAAGATGCATGGCAAGAGCCTGAACGAGTACGACTAGACAAAGGTGCATCCAATTTACTGTCACGCAAAGTGTGCACCAACCATTTTGGCATACCTCTAGCCTGCTCATTTTCAGGCCTTTCCTCATCAAGTATATCATGTATATCTGCATCAGTAATAGGCTGATCTGTAACATTTTTAGAAACCCCCATAGGCTATACATTTGCCTCATTGGAACTTATATTCGTATTTCCACCACTAGAAAGAGGCAACAAAGTGTCATAAATGTCCTTTGAGCTTACATTACTGTCTCTAGTACATGACAGCAAGGGATGAACAGAATCTTCCACAAACACTACATTCCGTGAAACCAGAATACGTTTTGTTTGTGGATGATACAACCTATCACCTTTGCTTTCAGCACTATAACCAACAAAAATACGTTTGACAGCCTTATCATCCAACTTTTTGTGTTGTGTTTGTAGTGCCAAAGCATATGCCAAATAGCCAAAAACACGCACGTTCTCAATAGAAGGCTCTCTATCATGCCATGCTTCATATGGAGTAATAGACTGCAAAGCTTTCGTAGGACACATGTTTAGTACATAAGTGGCACACATGATGTCCTCAAGCCAAAAGAATGTGGCAAACTTGACTTTTGAACATACATCGTGCCATTCCCATAAGTGACCTGTTTTTCCTCTCAACAACACCATTTTGTTGAGGTGTATAAGGCACTGTACATTGATGTTTTATCCCACAACTAGCCAGAAATGCATTGAATTCATGAGACATACTCCCACCCTCGATCGGAACGGAGGGTGCCCATAGTACATTTCGAGACATTTTCAGCCATAGCCAAAAAAAATTTGAAGCACATAAAAACTTCGGACTTCACTTTAAGCGGAAATACCCATGCATGCATGGAGTAATCATCAATGAAATTCACGAAGTACAAGTAATTGCCCAAAAACGAAGTTTGCATGGGCCCACAAACATCACTATGCAACAAGCTGCAACCTGCATGTAGCCTGAACTGAACCATCCTTTGGAAACTTAGAACGCTGCATCTTACCCAAAATACAGCCTTCACAAACATGTTTGACAGGTGCTTCAAGAGGCAGCAAAGAAGAAACCATATTAGATTTCTGCAAATGCGGCAAACTGGCAAAATTCAGATGACCAAAACGTGCATGCCAAAGTTTTGCATCTAAAATAGCCCTTGAATCTGCAACAGCATTTGCAAAATTTTGTCCACACTTTTCGTACAAAGTGAGCTTATATAGCCCACGGCACAAAAAGCCAGATGCAACAATTTCATCACCAAAACTGAGATCATTAACTGTACATCTGTCATCCACAAATTTGACTACAAGTCCAAGTCTAGCAAGTGCGGATATATACAAGAGATTCTTCTTGATCCCAAGTACATAAAGTACATCAACAAGTGTGAAAGAACTGCCATTAGTAGTAGTAAGCACAATCTTTCCGACTCCCTGAACCGGATAAGAGGCATTGTTGGCACAAGTGACTGAATTCCGATGAGGGACAGACTCGAGAGAGGTGAACAATTCACGATATGAGGTAATGTGCTTTGTAGCGCCACTGTCAAAATACCACACATGTGAATCTTCAGCAACTGACAAGCATGCATCATGGACAATAGGATTGTAAGTGCACTCTACACTAAAAGCCCATTCTCCATCAACATCAGCATTACAGTCTCCTTTTATAGAAGACTCAACAACGGCTACATTTTTAGTGGAACCAACATTTGCAGTGGAACCACCGTCTTTCTTCTCAGCCTCTTTGGCCTTCAACTTAGGACACAACTTGATTAAGTGATCATTAGCTTTACAATAATGGCAACGCATTTCCTTTTTTCCTTTATCACCAGAATTGCCAGACGAAGTGTTTCTAGCAGAAGCATTGGGAACATAAGTTTTTCCACTCGCAGCAGAACCATAAGAAGTGGCTGCATTACTGTTACCACCCTTTCTTTGAGAGGCAATAAAAGCCTGTTCAATTGCATGTTGTCTAGTCCTGTTTGTTCTGGAAAGTGACTCTTGCAACAGTAATGTGCATAATGCATCAAACTTGACAACTTTTGGATTTTCTTCGGTCATAAGTTTCCAAGTAGTAGCAAAAGTTAGGTAAGCAGCTGGTAAGGCATCAAGAACAGTCTTCACAAGGGAACTATCTGAATTGACTTCACCTGTAGAAATAAGTTGCTCATTAATATCCATAACACTAGCAAGGAAAGTGTCCATATCATCTTCCTCATGCATAATCTTCGACTCCAGCTCTTTACGTTGTCGAGAAATTTGCGGTCTTGCCAGGAAAACACCGGGCTTATGGTTGTGAGAGTTTGTGAGAGAACTCAACAAAAACTATATGAAGGAGTTAAACCATAAATGCCATGAAGACTAGGGTTTGGAAAGAAGTGCAATCAAAGAAGACTCACTCTTTCTCTCTTGCATTCACACACACAAAGAAAGAACACAAAAGAGAATGTCAAAACAATACGAAGATGAAAACATCAAGGCTATGGTCATATCGTATCATGGGTAATATGAAAGGGTTAATAGACGAGTTAATGGCATTCAATGTTGGCTGACCAAATAGGCTACTAATTGTTCTTTGGAATTGTAGTTTTGTGCTTACCATAATATATATATTTTGTCTAGTGATTGGGATTAATTGTGTGTACAAAACCTCTTGGTTCATAGCAAGATACCTACACTTACGTCAAAAGAAAATTTATAGTCTATGAGAGGTAGTATGATGGGATCCGGTGATAGAAGTACACTACAAGAGGCTCTTCATATTAGCGACGCTCACACAGCGACGCTCAAAAAAAAAATCCCGGCGTCGCTATGAGCGTCGCTATGAGCGTCGCAAATTTACAAAGAAATTTGCGACGCTCATAGCGACGCTTATAGCGACGCCAGCTGGGGAAAAAAAATAACCGAGCGCGCCCAAAAACTCAGATCTGAGATCTGAGTTTTTCGGCGCCCTCAAGCAAAGAGTAGGTAACGCTCGCCCTCACTCTCTCTCTCTCTCTCTCTCTCTCTCTCTCTCTCTCTCTCTTTTTCTTTTACACACACACACACACACACACACACACACACACACACGAGGAGAGGAAGGAGAGCCAGGTATGCTCCTTCCCTCTCCTCATTCTCATGTTCCCTTCCCCTCTTTCTCTCTCCCTCTCTCTCTCTCTCACACACACACATACACACACACACATAGTGTTTTTGAGAGAGAGAGAGAGAGAGAGAGAGAGCGAGAGAGAGTGCAAAAACGCACACACATACATAAACAAAGAATGCACACACACATTGAAAGAGAAAAAGAGAGAGAGAGCATGCATAAACAAAAAACGCACGCATTGAGAGAGGAAAAGAGAGAGAGAACATGCATAAACAAAAAACGCACACATTGAGAGAGGAAAAGAGAAAGAAAACATGCATACGATCCAAAAAAATGCACACACATTGAGAGAGAAAGAAAGAGAAACTAAGGGAGCGTCGTAGGAAACTAATTAAAATTAAAAGACCTAAAGATCTAGCCGACGAGGAGTTGAACTGAAGACCTATTATTCAAGAGAGAAATGGCATAATCAATCTATCATACTTGGCATGGGTGATAGAAAGGTTATACCATTTATCTCTTTTTATTGGCACACACATCCACACACGCGCACACACACAGGAAGAAGAGAGTTATAACGTCGTAGGAAACTATCTTAAAAGACGTTAAAGATTAGGTTATATGTAGACTTACATTAAATTAGATTTAGGTTTATTTTTAACTAGATTTACGTTTATTTAAGCTAGATTTAGATTTACGTTATATTAGATTAGATGCGGGTCTCCATAGACTGCGATGCCTACATGAAGCGGGTGAAGAAAGCCCTCAATGGAATATAGGGTATTGCTGCCTTCACTCATGGTGGGCTCCGTCGATCCAAAAGTACTGGTGAAATGTCTTCAGAAGATAGGGAAGAAGGTGGATCTTCAGGGCGGCAAGAGTCACTACATCCCCGACACAATGACCATCTAGACAACCTCTAGTCATTAGACTTACGTTAAATTAGATTTAGCTTTATTTTTAGTTAGATTTACGTTTATTTAGATTTACGCTTATTTACGTTAGATCAAGTCCACGCAAGAATTACTTACGGTTTAGGGTTTAGAGTTAGACGAACAGTGAAAAGATCTACTGTGAAAAGATGTTAAGATGAAGTGAAGTGCTACAGTTAGAGAAGAGGCAAAGGGATTTTGTCCACTACATGCAGTATCATGTAGACGTGGGTGTCTAGATTTCTTGTACCCACAAATATAGGTATTGACCAATAAAGACGAGATTATAACTCGGTGGTTCTGATCTCCGTGCACCTCTAGACCGAGGTGTGCGGGGATTGGACATGACTAGAGAATGTGAGGTAAAGAGAGAGAGAGAGAGAGAGAGAGAGAGAGAGATAAGATGAAGAATGCCAATAGAATATTAAATTTGTTGTCCAGGTTATAAGTTTTTTATCCTCATTATGAGTAGCGACGAGGATGTGGGACCGTCCAACCGAAACACCTATCTCTCAACGAGGGTCTTATGTCCTTGTAATCAATGCAAGCATGCTGTGCGACGGACAAGACGTGTTTCTTTGCAGCACGTTCGCGAATTTGGCGAGTTCGATCCATCTATTATAGATCGAGTTGTTGCCAATTATAACTCGTCGGACTCTGACGCTGGCCAACAAGCAGCAATCTTGCAACCCAATAGACGTATTCGCAGGCGCTTTGGTCAAGCAGCATATGTGAGGCCACAAGATGTAGCCTCTGACAGCTCGGGGGATGATCATGCAGAGCACATTCCCAACGAGGCAATGTTTGAGCCCGAGATTGATGAAATGATCGAGACGATCATGGATTCAGAAAGGCTTATCTATGATGATATGAAAAGTGAAGCCGATACATCATTGTATAATGGAGCACGTATGTCTAGATTGAAAGCACTCCTGGTTCTTCTCAACATGCAGGCAAAGTTTGGATGGAGTGACACTAGCGTCACAGCGCTTTTCAGGTGATCTATTACAATTAGTTTACTTTAATAGAACTCTAAATGTATAATGATCTGATAGATTTTTACACGACTGTATCATATTTTTATGTTGTGTAGATTGCTGAAAGAGCACATTCTACCAGCTGACAATGTGATGCCAGATTCCCGAGATGAAGCAAGAAAGATTTTGTGAAACTTGGGGATGGATTACAATTCTATCCACGCTTGTCCTAATGACTGCATTCTTTTCAGAGGGGAATACACAGACATGGAGAAGTGTCCAAAATGTGATTCCGAAAGATATCGAGTAGATCTCCACGGGACAAAAATTCCACAAAAGGTTTTGCGACATTTTCCTTTGCTTCCTCGCATCAAGCATTTCTTCGAATGTAAGTCCATGGCCGCCCTAGCATCATGGCATGAGGAGAATAAATCTTCGGATGGTGTGCTACGAATTCCTGCAGATTGCGCAGCCTGGAAACATATAGATGGAACATGGTCGGATTTTGCCAGGGAAGCTCGAAATTTGCGCTTAGGCCTGGCTATGGATGGCGTAAATCCATTTGGTCAAAGATCAACATCTTACAGTGTATGGCCCGTTGTCATCGTCAACTACAACATTCCCCCGTGGTTGACTACGAAGAAGGGGCACCTATGGCTAAGCTTGATTGTGCCAGGGCGATATAAAGTGGGGAATATGGATGTGTATCTTCGTCCACTATTGGAAGAGCTACAACAATTGTGGATTGGCATAGAGGTGGTGGATATGAGCCGACACACAGGACGACGGAATGCTTTGATCAGAGGTATTCTAATGTGGACCATGCATGACTATCAGGGCTAACAGAATGCTCAGGTGATCTATTGACACTCCTCTCTCAGACACTGTAAATCTTGTTTTTCCCCATAGTTGATCTATTATCATGTGTATACATGCAGGGCTTCAAACAAGCGGATACAGAGCATGTGTCACATGTGGACCTAGACTGAATGCACGTAGGGCACCCTCACTGAAGAAGCAAATCTACGAAGGTCATCAAGCGTATCTTCCGGAGAATCATGTGTTACGCGACGGCTTTTTGGGAAGAGAGCCACCAAGGATGTCTGCACAAGCATGGTTAGAGCAGAAGGAGATGTGCGATGACGGATTGCCTCCACGGATGAGCTTCGGCGTCGACGAGACGAGCGTCACACTCGTCTAGACACCGGCGCTCTAGTGGTGGCGGTGGCGGTTGTTGTGGGGATTCCGCCACCGATGCCTCCACACCGCCTCGTGTTCGACGAGGCTTTTTACCCTCCCCTTCTTTGCCCGCCCCCACACCAGCCACAGCATCGCCGTCTACGCCAGGTTTTGCACGGCTGACTGTTCCTAGAAGCTACACACCTCTACCTACTCCGCCAGGAGCCACCCCACTCAACACTCCTCGCTTCGGCGCCCAGACGCCGATGGAGACACCTGACGTCCGTACCCCCATCGACACGCCGCTAGAGACCCCTGCCGGGACACCCAGGTTCACGCGTCACCGGCCAGAGGGCTTGCCTTACTCCGTCGACATCAGCGGCGGCATCATCATGGATGATGACGGCAAGAAGGTGAGCTCGCGCATGCGTGGTCTTTGCTCTCAGCTGTTTAGACACTATATACTAAACAAATGGAGTGAAGTACCAAGTGATTTAAAAAACAGAGTCATCAGCATACTTCATGATGAGTTTCCCGTTCCAACACGGGATCAGCGCTTCAATGAAGACCTGATGAAGATTCGAATGCGCGAATACTGCAAACACAAGCGTTCCGAAGTGCAAAAAGCAATCATGAATGGGTGGAATAGGCCAGATTGGCTGGCCAAAGAAGATTGGAAGAATGCGAAGAAAGCAGCGCGCGAGAATCCCGACAAGTGGAAGCAACAAAAGGATGCAGCCAGAGCGCGAGTAGAGGCAGGGAGCTCGCACCACTTGGGGAGCGGTGGATGGGCATCATTTGAGGCCAATTTTGTAAGTCTTTTCACATTGCTCTTTATGCATGTTCGATAGTTTAGGGTTTATGAGTTTTTTAGTTCTAACATAATGAAATCTTTGTATGTTTTGACAGTGGTCGATGACAGGACGTGATCCCACACCGTACGAGCGCGAGTACGCAGGCAGGAAGGGCTTAAACGCCCTGATGGACATTCTCAGTTCTCGCGGCGGCATGGTTAGTATTAGGGTTTACTCTTTTTTATTTTTTGTATTGTTTTATAAATGTCGTTATATGTTTATATTTACTGAAAACTGTCTTATTGTCTTTTTTTGCAGAATCCGACAGATACGCCGCTTGGACGCGATGAGACGTCTGATTAGACGACGTCAGTTTAGCCGTAGCTAGATAGCATTAGTTTAGGGTTTCTCATAGCTTATGTATCATGAGACGGATTTTATACGTCTTTTTGAACCATGTATATTATTACATTTGTCACCGCAATTCCTTTTGCCAATCAATTCTTTATGCTTATGATGTTGTACAATTGTCATTATTACATTTGCCAATCAATTCAGTTTGTCTATGATGTGTACAATTGTCAATTTTGCAAACAATGCGTCTTGTGGGTGACTATTTTGGGTCTATTATTTACCTTTGCACTTTTTTTAAAAAGTGAATCAAGTACAATATGGTTGATGGGTGGCAGGGCATTCAATGCCCTGCCACCAAAAAAATATTCTCTCAGGCGTCGCTATAAGCGTCGCTATTTATGGCTCTGTAGCGTCGCTATATGCGTCGCTATACTCTTCTGTGAGAGCGTCGCTATAGGCGTCGCTATAGGCGTCGCTATGAGCGTCGCTATATAGCGACGCCTATAGCGACGCTCTCGTAGCGACGCTTTTAGCGACGGTTATAGCGACGCCGGGGGTTATAAAAACCTAGTGTATTTCCGTCGCTAAGAGCGTCACAAGAGCACACAACCTCTTGTAGTGGTATTTCATTGAGACTTTCAGGGCCGAAGAGAAACACTATACGTTGTTGAAAGTATATTTTACGGCTAATCCATACGTTAATTCTAATAGATCGTACAGAGTGAAAGCTATAGAAATGATCATCATGTGGGTTATTCATCTAGGATAGTATGTGAGAAATGTAGATATGAGAGATGTGAAGAGATGAGAAGTTTCCCTCCCAAGCCCTATTCTTGCCCGTAGGCAATAAGGATACTGCGGGGAGAGATGTACCTGTAGCAAGAGAACCTAGAGAGGATGAATTACTCAGAATGAGAGAGATAGGTTTGGTTAAGGAGATGAGATTAGATACATATATATATATATATATATATATATATATATATATATATATATATGTTGGATTAGAGATGAAAATAAAAACAACAAGAAATCAAGAAAACATCAATGTAGAACACACCTTACTTGAAACCCTTCGGCACCATTATTGATGGGAGAGAGAAGAAGAGTGGATAATTCCACTTTGATTGATACACCAAGTGCAAGACCTTATTTGATTAGAGTTGATCTTCCAAGGTTAGCTTGTTGCAAGAATGGCTAGTCTCCCTCTAGGAGAAAGTGTAGGCTTGGGCTTATATATGTTAATGGCTAAGTACAATTAGGCATTACTACTCACTCCCTCAAGAATTCCTCTCATCAATGGCTTGAATGCTTGAGTTTCTTCCAAGGAAGAAGATGTCCCCTTTTATAGGTGAAGGGAACCCCCAAGGGTATACACAAGAAGAGAGGAGCCAGTGTGAACAGGAATTGGAAAAGTTGGAAATGAGCTGCCCTTGCATGATGTGGGCAGACTGGGGTCCAGTATTTTGATCATATCTCCTCAATCGTGGCTCCAAATAGAAAAGTAAAAATATGGGCAAAAACTTCAACTCATTAGCTACGATTTTCATTTTAAAATCGTTTTCCAATTTGGATTGGAACCTTGTGTAAAAAATTCATCAAATTGGGGTTATTTATGGCAGCAAAAGTCTTCATGTGGTCTCCTTAGCCTAGACTTTCATTTAATTCCAAAGGACACCTCATGCCATATGAAAGCATGACATTGCCACCTAGTGTCCCACTAGGACTTGATTCTCTCCTAGTAGCTATTTAAAAAGAAATATAAGAAAAGTATAAAAAATACATAGAATATATATATATATATATATTGGAGTTTACCCTAGATATAGGATCTAGCTAGGGTGTGAGATGATATTGAAGTAGTAGAAATAAAGAATCAATGCTTTTTGCCCCAAGTTAAAGAGGCGGATCTATTGATGCTTTTCCCATAGTATTTTCTGATGGTAAAGTAAGGATATGTTACCCTTGAGAAAAATAATAGGATGAGATAGAAGGCTTATTATTATACTTAAATATGCATGTGTACACTATAGGAAATATACACTACAAAAGGTTGTGTGCTCTTGTGACGCTGTTAGCGACGGAAATATATACACTGGGTTTTTATAACCCCCGGTGTCGCTACGAGCGTCGCTACGAGAGCGTCGCTATATGCATCGCTATAGGTGTCGCTATAGGCGTCGCTATATGCGTCGCTATATGCGTCACTATATAGAGACGCCCATAGCGACGGTTATAGTGACGTTTACACTGAAGACTATAGCGACGCTCATAGCGACGCTACAGAGCCATAAATAGCGACGGTTATAGCGACGCCCGAGAGATTTTTTTTTGGGTGACAGGGCATTGAATGCCCTGCCACCCATCAACCATATTGTACTTGATTCACTTTTTTTAAAAAGTGCAAGGGTAGATAATAGACCCAAAATAGTCACCCAAAAGACGCATTGTTTGCAAAATTGACAATTGTACACATCATACGCCAAATGAATTGATTGGCAAATGTAATAATGACAATTGTACAACATCATAGGCATAAAGAATTGATTGGCAAAAGGAACTTCGGTGACAAATGTAATAATATACATGGTTCAAAAAGACGTATAAAATTCGTCTCATGATACATAAGCTATGAGAAACCCTAAACTAATGCTATCTAGCTACGGCTAAACTGACGTCGTCTAGTCAGACGTCTCATCGCGTCCAAGCGGCGTATCTGTCGGATTCTGCAAAAAAAGACAATAAGACAGCTTTCAGTAAGTATATAAAACGACATTTATAAAACAATACAAAAAATAAAAAAGAGTAAACCCTAATACTAACCATGCCGCCGCGAGAACTGAGAATGTCCATTAGGGCGTTTAAGCCCTTCCTGCCTGCGTACTCGCGCTCGTACGGTGTGGGATCACGTCCTGTCATCGACCACTGTCAAAACATACAAAGATTTCATTATGTTAGAATTAAAAAACTCATAAACCCTAAACTATCGAACATAAAGAGCAATGTGAAAACACTTACAAAATTGGCCTCAAATGATGCCCATCCACCGCTCCCCAAGTGGTGCGAGCTCCCTGCCTCTACTCGCGCTTTGGCTGCATCCTTTTGTTGCTTCCACTTGTCGGGATTCTCGCGCGCTGCTTTCTACGCATTCTTCCAATCTTCTTTGGCCAGCCAATCTGGCCTGTTCCACCCATTCTTGATTGCTTTTTGCACTTCGGAACACTTGTGTTTGCAGTATTCACGCATTCGAATCTTCATCAGGTCTTCATTGAAGCGCTGATCCCGTGTTGGAACGGGAAACTCATCATGAAGTATGCTGATGACTCTATTTTTTAAATCACTTGGTACTTCACTCCATTTGTTTAGTATGTAGTGTCTAAACAGCTGAGAGCAAAGACCACACATGCGCAAGATCACCTTCTTGCCGTCATCATCCATGATGATGCCGCCGCTGAAGTCGATGGAGTAAGACAAGCCCTCTGGCCGGTGACGCGTGAACCAGGGTGTCCCGGCAGGGGTCTCCAGCGGCGTGTCGATGGGGGTACGGACGTCAGGTGTCTCCACCGGTGTCTGGATCCCGAAGCGAGGAGTGTCGAGTGGGGTGGCTCCTGGCGGAGTAGGTAGAGGTGTGTAGCTTCTAGGAACAGTCAATCGTGCAAAACCTGGCATAGATGGCGATGCTGTGGCTGGTGTGGGGGCAGGCAAGTTGCACCAGCTTTGCAAGTTTGTAGATTGTGTTACGGATGTCGAGAGACAAACATCCCGCAATGGCAACCGGTAAAATAAACTGTAAAGTATGTGCAGCAATGATATTAAAGTCCACTATGAACGTACCTGACACATTTTATGCCAATCGTGTGACTTCAAACCGGTAAGCTTTCCTTCTTTAGTAAAACACGTTCGGAGCGAGTGCATTACGCCAGTGGGGGTCCGCAAAGATCGAATGGTCTCTTTTACTTTCCGTTCTTGGGCTCCTGTGAAAATCCATGGTGCTTTAGGGAGTTTTATCGATCCATCAGACGCTATTTGCGTCCAATATTGCTCCATACGATCCACATTTCTAAGGTCAACTCTGGCTCCCAAAGTATCTTTCTTGCCGGTCAGATGGTCCCATAGTAGATTACCCACATTCTTGAATATGTGCATTGGATCGAGCAAGTGATTGATCATGAGTCGGGTCCAGTATGGTAACTCGTACCATAGAGATAGTCTCTTCATCCCTGGAGGAAATCCGTCATCACACATCTCCTTCTGCTCTAACCATGCTTGTGCAGACATCCTTGGTGGCTCTCTTCCCAAAAAGCCATCGCGTAACACATGATTCTCTGGAAGATACGCTTGATGACCTTCGTAGATTTTCTTCTTCAGTGAGGGTGCCCTACGTGCATTCAGTCTAGGTCCACATGTGACACATGCTCTGTATCCGCTTGTTTGAAGCCCTGCATGTATACACATGATAATAGATCAACTATGGGAAAAAACAAGATTTACAGTGTCTGAGTGAAGAGTGTCAATAGATCACCTGAGCATTCTGCTAGCCCGGGATAGTCATGCATGGTCCACATTAGAATGCCTCTAATCAAAGCATTCCGTCATCCTGTGTGTCGGCTCATATCCACCACCTCTATGCCAATCCACAATTGTTGTAGCTCTCCAATAGTGGACGAAGATACACATCCATATACCCCACTTTATATCACCCTGGCACAATCAAGCTTAGCCATAGGTGCCCCTTCTTCGTAGTCAACCACGGGGGAATGTTGTAGTTGACGATGACAACAGGCCATACACTGTAAGATGTTGATCTTTGACCAAATGGATTTACGCCATCCATAGCCAGGCCTAAGCGCAAATTTCGAGCTTCCCTGGCAAAATCCGACCATGTTCCATCTATATGTTTCCACGCTACGCAATCTGCAGGAATTCATAGCACACCATCCGAAGATTTATTCTCCTCATGCCATGATGCTAGGGCGGCCATGGACTTACATTCTAAGAAATGCTTGATGCAAGGAAGCAGAGGGAAATGTCGCAAAACCTTTTGTGGAATTTTTGTCCCGTGGAGATCTACTCGATATCTTTCGGAATCACATTTCGGACACTTCTCCATGTCTATGTATTCCCCTCTGAAAAGAATGCAGTCATTAGGACAAGCGTGGATAGAATTGTAATCCATCCCCAAGTTTCGCAAAATCTTTCTTGCTTCATCTTGGGAATCTGGCATCACATTGTCAGCTGGTAGTATGTGCTCTTTCAGCAATCTACACAACATAAAAATATGATACAGTCGTGTAAAAATCTATCAGATCATTATACATTTAGAGTTTTATTAAAGTAAACTAATTGTAATAGATCACTTGAAAAGCGCTGTGACGCTAGTGTCACTCCATCCAAACTTTGCCTGCATGTTGAGAAGAACCAGGAGTGCTTTCAATCTAGACATACGTGCTCCATTATACAATGGCGTATCGGCTTCACTTTTCATATCATCATAGATAAGCCTTTCTGAATCCATGATCGTCTCGATCATTTCATCAATCTCGGGCTCAAACATTGCCGCGTTGGGAATGTGCTCTGCATGATCATCCCCCGAGCTGTCAGAGGCTATATCTTGTGGCCTCACATATGCTGCTTGACCAAAGCGCCTGCGAACACGTCTATTGGGTTGCAAGATTGCTGCTTGTTGGCCAGCGTCAGAGTCCGACGAGTTATAATTGGCAACAACTCGATCTATAATAGATGGATCGAACTCCCCAAATTCGCGAACGTGCTGCAAAGAAACACGTCTTGTCCGTCGCACAGCATGCTTGCATTGATTACAAGGACATAAGACCCTCGTTGAGAGATAGGTGTTTCGGTTGGACGGTCCCACATCATCATCACTACTCATAATGAGGATAAAAAACTTATAACGTGGACAACAAATTTAATATTCTATTGGCATTCTTCGTCTTATCTCTCTCTCTCTCTCTCTCTCTCTCTCTCTCTCTCTCTCTCTCTCTCTCTCTCTCTCTCTAGTCATGTCCAATCCCCGCACACCTCGGTCTAGAGGTGCACGCAGATCAGAACCAACGGGTTATAATCTCGTCTTTATTGGTCAATACCTATATTTGTGGGTACAAGAAATCTACACACCCACGTCTACATGATACTGCATGTAGTGAACAAAACCCCTTTGCCTCTTCTCTAGCTGTAGCACTTCACAGCATCTTAACCTCTTTTTACAGTAGATCTTTTCAATGTTCTTCTAACTCTAAACCCTAAACCGTAAGTAATTCTTGCGTGGACTCGATCTAACGTAAATAAGCGTAAATCTAAATAAACGTAAATCTAACTAAAAATAAACCTAAATCTAATTTAACGTAAGTCTACATCTAACCTAATCTTTAACGTCTTTTGGGATAGTTTCCTACGACGTTAAAACTCTCTTCTTCTTGTGTGTGTGTGTGTGTGTGTGTGTGTGTGTGTGTGTGTGTGTGGGTAAACCTAAATAAACCTAAGTCTAATCTAATATAACATAAATCTAAATCTAACGTAAATTATGTTATATTAAAAACAAAGAACTAAACTAACAGGGATTATAAGAACCTTAAAACTGATTTAACACATAATTTTTCACATAACTCGGTAAGAGTTGGCATTCTCATCACTAAAGATGTGAGAGTTAACTTCCGGTCGTGACGCTGCCTCATCTCCATCCACATCTGACGACAGCAATAGGCCCTTTAGACCGTTCTTGCTCTTGTTACTAACTTTGAAGTTGCTGTTGAATGACTAGAGGTTGTCTAGATGGTCTTTGTGTTGGGGATGTAGTGACTCTTGCCGCCCTGAAGATCCACCTTCTTCCCTATCTTCTGAAGACATTTCACCACTACTTTTGGATCGATGGAGCCCACCATGAGTGAAGGCAGCAATACCCTATATTCCATTGAGGGCTTTCTTCACCCGCTTCATGCAGGCATCGCAGTCTATGGAGACCTAAATCTAATCTAATATAACGTAAATCTAAATCTAGCGTAAATAAACGTAAATCTAGTTAAGAATAAACCTAAATCTAATTTAATGTAAGTCTACATATAACCTTATCTTTAACGTCTTTTAAGATAGTTTCCTACGATGTTATAACTCTCTTCTTCTTGTGTGTGTGCGTGTGTGTGGATGTGTGTGCCAATAAAAAGAGATAAATGGTATAACCTTTCTATCACCCATGCCAAGTATGATAGATTGATTATGCCATTTCCCTCTTGAATAATAGGTCTTGAGTTCAACTCCTCGACGGCTAGATCTTTAGGTCTTTTAATTTTAATTAGTTTCCTACAACGTTAAATTAGTTTCTCTCTCAATGTGTGTGCGTTTTTTTGGATCGTATGCATGTTTTCTCTCTCTTTTCCTCTCTCAATGTGTGCGTTTTTTGTTTATGCATGCTCTCTCTCTCTTTTTCTCTCTCAATGTGTGTGTGCATTCTTTGTTTATGTATGTGTGTGTGCATTTTTGTTTTTGTTTGTACTCTCTCTTTCTCTCTCTCTCTCTCTCTCTCTCTCTCTCTCTCTCTCAAAAACACTATGTGTGTGTGTGTATGTGTGTGTGAGAGAGAGAGAGAGAGGGAGAGAGAAGAGGGGAAGGGAACATGAGAATGAGGAGAGGGAAGGAGCATACCTGGCTCTCCTTCCTCTCCTCGTGTGTGTGTGTGTGTGTGTGTGTGTGTGTGTGTGTGGAGAAGAAAAAGAGAGAGAGAGAGAGAGAGAGAGAGAGAGTGAGGGAGAGCATTACCTGCTCCTTGCTTGAGGGCGCCGAAAAACTCAGATCGCAGGAGATCTGAGTTTTTGGGCGCGCTCGGTTATTTTTTAGCCCAGCCGGCGTCGCTATGAGCGTTGCAAATTTACAAAGAAATTTGCGACGCTCATAGCGATGCCGGGAATTTTTTTTTTGAGCGTCGCTGTGTGAGCGTCGCTAATATGAATAGCCTCTTGTAGTGATAATTATGTATCTAAAAAAATACAAGATAGATCTTGTAGCATGTGTTCCCACTATGTACGTGTCACAGCACGACATCCACCTTCTCTAAACCTGCACATCCTCCGGTATGTGCCACATTGTCTCTTTGTAAGATTAGACCTCTTGTACATCTTCCTTGTCTTCTTCTTCACTGGATGATTCCAGAGCTTCATGTTCACTTTGATCTTCACCTGTGTTTTTCTCTTCCTCCTCATCCATATCTTCTAGATCATTGTCTCCTCTTCTCTTAAGCATTTTAATCCTTTTTCCTGCAATGGGAATCTTTACTTCTGTACCATCTACTTCAGACAAGCTGTAAGTAGCACTTTCATGCACATGCTTTACAACATACGGTCCAAACCATCTTTTTGAGAACTTACGCATGACTGTGTGCTGGTTATCAAGGCTACTATTATACACTAAAACCCAGTCACCCTTGTCAATTGCTTTGCTCCTGAGTCGATGTCGCTTATCAAAATAGTCCTTGTTTTTCAACCTTGCATTTTTGAGTCGTTCTTTTGCAGCTTCAATGTCTCCAGGTCTTCTCTCTAGCTGTCTTATACGCAATGCAAGGAGATCTTCCCTACTAAGCCCCTCTTGCCAAGCTAGTACATTCCATGTGGGAATTGTATCCTCAATTGGAATCACTGGCTTTTGACCATGCATTAGCTCCGCAGGCATGTAGTCAGTTACTGAGCTATGTGTTGTACGATCAGCCCATAAAGCATATGGTAACAATTCTGGCCACTCACCACCTCTTCCTTCGCAAGCCTTGGACAAAGATTTGATGATCGGAGGATGCCCTCTTTCACTCTTTCCATTGCCTTCAGGGTTGTAAGCTGTAGTAAGAGAAAGCTTGATCCCTAATCTAGAAAAGAACTCCCTTGCTTCTTCAGCATCCAGTTCACCTCGATCTGCAGTGATTTTTCCTACACAACCATAACGGCAAATCACCTCATCAAGAAGGAATTTGCACACAGCTTCTGTGGTCTTAGCTCTTAATGCTCTTCCTTCAACCTGGTTAGTTAGGTCCTCTCGTGCAAGAACGAATTATCTCATCTGTCAGAGTCCTAAAGGCATCGTGACTAGATCCACAACCCATTTATAGTGCATGGCTAGTGGATATGTAGGGTGCAATCCATCACGATGTCGAACATTTGAATACATTTGACAAGTTACACATGACTCTACAAACTGAGATACATCTTTATACATACCCTTCCACCAGTATTTTTCTTTCAACTTGGAGAAGGTTGCCCACACACCCCTGTGTCCAGCTCATAGACTCTCATGAAACTCTTGCATGAGCTTTACTTGAGTCTCTTTTTTACATATAACCCGTTGTGGTGTAGCACCCTTTTGTTTAGGATGCTTCCACAAGTAACCATCCCTTAAAAAGTACCCATATTCTTTCTTGCGTATCCTCTTGAATTCTTGTTCAGACCCATCATCCTGTTTTGTTAGAGTACTCAAGTACCTTCCAATAGAAAGCCAATCACCTTCATAAAGATCTTTCAAGAACAATTCAAGTGAATTAGTCATGCAGACATTGTTACCTTTGACATGAGAGATAGAATAGAATTTTGTGTCTACATCATCTCCCTAATCAATCATTTGTGACTCATCTTCATACCTTGCCCTTGATAGCATATCTACCACTGTATTGTCTTTACCTGCAATGTGCTTAAACTCGGGATTTAAGGACTTAATGTAGGCAATCCACCGCAACATAGCAATGTATGGTGTTGAGCAGCTTGTAATCATCCCAAGAAGTGGTAGACAATCTATTTCTACAACCACACTTGCACCAATTAGGTACTCTTTCCCACTTTTCAAGGCTGTAACCATACCCCATAACTCTCTCTTTATCTGTGGATAGTTTTTTTGGCAAGCACTTAGTACCTTTGCTCCAAATCTTACCACATACCTGTGTCCTTCTTTGTCATCTTGCCCTATTGCCCATCCAATCCCTGTAGGACTGGTATCTACTGTCACAATCACTGGCCTTTGACACTCATAGTCTACCTTTCTCAAAGTCATTACTGACTAGAGTAACTCCTTTAGCTTTTTCATGGATTTTATATGTGCTTTTGTCCATTTAAACTTTTGATTCTTTCTAAGCAGATGATAAAGAGGATCATCTACATGTGCATAATGTGGAATCCAAATAACATAGAAGGCACATGCTCCCAGAAACCTTCTAACCTCAGTGATGCTAGTGCATGTTTCTTTCATTCTTTGGATGGCATCTACCTTTGATGGACAAGGTTTCCTACCATATGGACCGCACATGTGCCTCACAATGAGCACTTCTTTGACACCAAACATAGACTTTTTCCCTGACAATGTAAGATTCACTTCTTCCAACCTAGACAAAATTTTATCACAATCATTTATGTGATTTACCACAAACCTGCGACATCCCTTGAGATCCAAATCTTCATCTTTGTCACTTTCTTCACATCCTTTGATAGGCAAATCATCAATGAAAGGCATTGTGATTTGAGGAATAAAGTCACATAAGACCTTATTCATCCCATTCATCATATGTGCAACCGAGTTGGTTGCTCCCTATGGCAAGGTACACATCCTTACCAAACCCAAAGGTGTCCTCATGGTTGTCAAGTCTCTGCTTTCGATTGCAAGCTGAAATTGATCATACCCTGAGTAGAGATCCCCCATTGAGTAGATTGCCCTCCCTGCAAACGCCTCTGCAAATTCATCCACAATTGGACCTGTTCCTACATTTCTAATTGTCACCTTGTTCACTGGTTGCATATCTTGGATGAAGCGTAGAGAACCATTCTTCTTTGGAACTGTGAACCACCTGTTTGAGTATGGAGCACAAGAAGGCTCCAAGATTCCCTTTTTGATTTTCTCATTCAGTAGCTCTACTAACTTTGGCAAATGAGCCTTTGGAACCGGAATAGGCCGCAGATTCCAAGGCACATGAGGTATTGTGAAAATTACCATAGGAGCTACAATATAAGGATCAACACATCCTATCTCATGTGGCTCAAATGCAAAAGCCTTACCATGCTTTGAAATCATTTCTTTGAAGCACTTTGTCTCCTCCTGTGTTAGAAACTCCTCGCAACCAATCTGCAACTCTTGAAAGGACTCCTTTGTGAAGGTATGCCCGATCTTTTTAGGATTCCGCAAACTTGGTTGTAAAGAAGCCTGTTCAATCTTTTCCTTGTTGTTGGGTGGTAAGGGTGAAGCTACTGGTTTCACCTTCTTTGCTACACTCATGTATTTAGTTTCAACATGGACTTCTGGGCCAACTGTTTGGCTTTCTTTAAAGGCTTCTATTACTTGATACATTTCCATAGAGCAAACTTCCACAACTTCATTTTCAAGATGCAAACTAGACCTCATTATAGCATCAAGCTCACCCATAGTATCTACAAAAGAAACTTGTTCACACAAACCCAAAACATTTTCAGTAGGCTTTAGCAACCCACTCCTTTTCATGCCTATTTGTACATTATGCACATATTGCCTCTCATATCTCTTCAAATCTTCAAGTTTTGTAAAACATACTGATCCATTTCTTGTTACCAAGGAGCTCATCGAGAAAGTTTCACCTATTTTTGGATCAAGCGAGACCCTTTTTCTTTCTGTACCACTGCAATCCCGCTTTACAATGGTACTTGGCCAAAACCCATCATTTCTCTATGATCATGAAACTCTTTGCTTACCTTTGGTAGAGGATGTTCTCTGAGGTTGTCACGATTTCTTTCATGGTTTACACAGACTGTGAGAAATTGGACAGCTCGTTTACCATCTTTGCTACGTATTCTAGCATATGCTGAACCATCGTCCATTACCTTTGTTTCCATTCGAACTCCCACAATGTAGGGTTGTCCAAGGATGAGATGATATGAAGATGTATCCTGTACAAAGAAGTTTTGGTCAATCTTTACATCACCTATTGTTACCTTCATAGCTGGACATGCTGCATACAATTCACCGGATGAATTGTTTGCCACTTTTACCATCCAGCCATGATCTGTGTCCATAGGCCATTTGCACTTGTTGTAGAGACTCTTTGACATTATGTTTATTTCTGAACCATAGTCAATCAAGGCAACAAATGGCTCTTCAAGATCACCTACCTTGACCAAAGTTTCTGTAGTAGCCCTTGCCCAATGACTTCGTGAATAGTAACTCCTAGGAATATCTTCAACTTCTTCATCATCATTTGAGAAATACACTTGCCTCACTCTCCCACTAGATTGGTAGCATCCTACCACAGCTCCATCATTCTCCTTATTTTGCAGTTGCATCCCTTGTGTCTTTGAGGTTTCCCCTTCAACCTGTGGATGAGAAACTTCAGCAAGGGTTTGCCTCTTTCTCTTGATGATGTCAATGATCTCCTCATGGAATTCACGCTTTGCAATGCCAAGAACTTCTCCCAGAGTAAACTCAATCTTGCTATTCAAGATCCTTTCCTCCAAGACTTTCTTTAAATCTGTAGCAACCTCAATATCAGATTTTAGTTTATAAGTTGGGCCTTTTGTCTTACCTTTCGTTGGCTCTTTCTTCTTTCCTGTTGCAGACTCCTCCATGAGTACTTCAGGTGGAGATTCTCCTTGTGTTGAGGGTGTTTGAGAAGGAATTGAGTCGCTTCTTCCCCCACTTCTAGAAGCTCTTTTTGATGGTCCTTCATCAGCATTCTCACGTCTGCGCTTCTCTTCTACAATTGCCTCATTTTGTTGGCATTTTGTAATGTAGGCATGCACTGACAATGAGTCCACTAGATCATTCCATCCTGTTTCTAGACGTATGCAATCACCTGCTTCATGTAGAATCTCTTTTGTAAGCTTTCCCTTTTTAGCTAATTGCATGACATTTGGCCAAATTTGACCATGATGGTCACTCACCTCTTCATCACAAAAATGTTTAATTTTTACTCCATAAGTAGCTGCCTCAACTGAAGAGGTGGCATGCTTGGTTGCCATATCTTCAACTAAGGTTTGCATTCCCCCCTTCCCAAAGTTAGTTCTCAAGGGTAGACCTGTCTCTCTTAAGTGGATTTTACCATCCTTAAAAAAGACAACATCTTTTGACAAAGCATCACTAAAATCATCACAATCCCTTCTTACATGGTCTCTACTATCACACCAAATACATCTATTAACAAACCCTTCTTTGGGCTGTTGTCTTTGCCTAGGAAGTGGCCCTGATGGTTGGCCTTTTTCTTCAAGCTTTGCAAACTTCACCTTCAAGTCACGCATTCCCTTCACAAGCTCATCTAGCATGGACTCATCAAACTTAGGAGCGATAAAAGTAGGCTTTACCATTTTGTCAGAAGTTGAGGTGGAAGGACTTGTAGTGTTTACTACCATCTTGTCCCTTCTTCTTTGTCGTTTGGCAAGCAGTTAGACAACACCTTCAACCTCATTCCAGTCGGTCTTTAGTCCTTGCTCAGCATCTTTATCTTCAAGAAGAAGCTCTAAATTTTCTTGAAACTCTTTACCTATAGCTTGTAAGAAAAGATCTGTCTTCTCTGCATCTAGTGTGGCCCTTTTTGTCCTAGTGAGTTGTGCATAGCGCCGCTCAAATTCCCTAAGTAGCTCTGTTATTGATAGTCCTTGCTTTGGCTTGACTACCCATTCTAAGAATGTCCTTTTGTTCACTCTCTCTGAGTCCTCCATGAAATATTCCTCCTTTAAAGCTACTTTGAGTTCTTCCCAATTTCTCCCATGCCCATCTTTAATTGCCCTAACATGCTCCCTAATTTTTGGAGCAACAACTAGCTCAAAGCTTTGAATCATCTCACCTTCTGACACGCAATGTAGCTCCGTCTCCTTCACATACTCGCTTAAGTACTTGGTTACATCTTTACCATTGAACTGATCCATTCTGTTGACGACCGCTTGTATGGCCTTCGTTGCTGAAATCTCTCTTCTTTCAGTAGCATGTTGTTGTTGCATGAACATTGCAAATGCTTGAAACATTTGCATTGTTGTTGTGTCAAAATGCATACCCTGTTGCTCAACATGATCACCCATGGTTACCCACAAACTCTCACCCTAGCAGATTCGCGTTGGGTTCACCAAACATATGTGGAGAAATTTGCGGTCTTGCCAGGAAAGCACCTGGCATATGGCTGTGAGAGTTTGTGAGAGAACTCAACAAAAACTATATGAAGGAGTTAAACCATAGATGCCATATATGAAGACTAGGGTTTGGAAAGAAGTGCAATCAAAGAAGACTCACTCTTTCTCTCTTGCATTCAAACACACAAAGAAAGAACGCAAAAGATAATGTCAAAACAATACGAAGATGAAAACATCAAGGCTATGGTCATATCGTATCATGGGTAATATGAAAGGGTTAATAGATGAGTTAATCGCATTCAATGTTGGCTGACCAAATAGGCTACGAATTGTTCTTTGGAATTGTAGTTTTGTGCTTACCATAATATATATATTTTGTCTAGTGATTGGGATTAATTGTGTGTACAAAACCTCTTGGTTCATAGCAAGATAACTACACTTACGTCAAAAGAAAAGTTATAGTCTATGAGAGGTAGTATGATGGGATCCGGTGATAGAAGTATTTCATTGAGCCTTTCACGGCCAAAGAGAAACACTATACGTTGTTGAAAGTGTATTTTACGGCTAATCCATACGTTAATTCTAATAGATCGTACAGAGTGAAAGCGATAGAAATGATCCTCATGTGGGTTATTCATCTAGGATAGTATGTGAGAAATGTAGATATGAGAGATGTGAAGAGATGAGAAGTTTCCCTCCCAAGCCCTATTCTTGCCCGTAGGCAATAAGGATACTGCGGGGAGAGATGTACCTGTAGCAAGAGAACCTAGAGAGGATGAATTACTCAGAATGAGAGAGATAGGTTTGGTTAAGGAGATGAGATTAGATACATATATATATATATATATATATATATATATATATATATATATATATATATATATATATATATATATATATATAGATATGTTGGATTAGAGATGAAAATGAAAACAACAAGAAATCAAGAAAACATCAATGTAGAACACATCTTACTTGAAACCCTTCGGCACCATTATTGATGGGAGAGAGAAGAAGAGTGGATAATTCCACTTTGATTGATACACCAAGTGCAAGACCTTATTTGATTAGAGTTGATCTTCCAAGGTTAGCTTGTTGCAAGAATGGCTAGTCTCCCTCTAGGAGAAAGTGTAGGCTTGGGCTTATGTTAATGGCTAAGTACAATTAGGCATTACTACTCACTCCCTCAAGAATTCCTCTCATCAATGGCTTGAATGCTTGAGTTTCTTGCAAGGAAGAAGAGGTCCCCTTTTATAGGTGAAGGGAACCCCCAAGGGTATACACAAGAAGAGAGGAGCCAGTGTAAATAGGAATTGGAAAAGTTGGAAAATTTGGGCGGACTGGGGTCCAGTATTTTGATCATATCTCCTCAACCGTGGCTCCAAATAAAAAAGTAAAAATATAGGCAAAAACTGCAGCTCATTAGCTACGATTTTCATTTTAAAATCGTTTTCCAATTCGGATTGGAACCTTGTGTAAAAAAATCATCAAAATAGGATCCATTTATGGCAGCAAAAGTCTTCATGTAGTCTTCTTAGCCTAGACTTTCATTTAATTCCAAAGGACACCTCATGCCATATGAAAGCATGACATTGCTCCTTTACAATTTTTTGTAATCATGCTTGCAATAATGCATTAAAATAAGTGTATCTTTGAAATCATGCCACCTAGTGTCCCACTAGGATTTGATTCTCTCCTAGTAGCTATTTAAAAAGAAATATAAGAAAAGTATAAAAATACATAGAATATATATATATATTAGAGTTTACCCTAGATATAGGATCTAGCTAGGGTGTGAAATGATAATGAAATAGTAGAAATAAAGAATCAATGCTTTTTGCCCCAAGTTAAAGAGGCGGAGCTATTGATGCTTTTCCCATAGTATTTTCTGATGGTAAAGTAAGGATATGTTACCCTTGAGAAAAATAATAGGATGAGATAGAAGGCTTATTATTATACTTAAATATGCATATGTACACTATAGAAAATATAATTATGTATATAAAAAAATACAAGATAGATCTTGTAGCGTGCTTTCCCACTATGTACGTGTCACAGCACGACAACGTAGCAAAGCAATTTTAGCCTCTTTGTGACTTGCATAAAGAACAACCAATATATCCCAAGCCTGTTTTGCAGATTTTGCTGAACGAATGTGAGCAACAATGGTGCGCTTCACAGACAATGCAATCAATGCATGAGCATGCGCATCCTTTACATCCCGACGAGATTGTTCTGCCGTAGGCAAAACAACTCTAATAGCAGCAATCCTTGTAGTAAGACCTGCAACATGCTCAACATCGCCTGCATCCTCAGAACTAGGACGTACATCAATGTCCTGCACAATATTCCAGATGCCCTTTGACACAAGAACATGCTGCATCATATAAGCCCACATAGGGTAGTTATCTCCATCCAACCTATCCTGAGTAGCAAACATCTTGAAGACATTTGTGTTGTTGTCAGTGATGGTAAATGTTGCACCTGATGTGAAAACTGTCCGAAAATAGGAGAAATGGAGCGGGAACAACACGTGCTATATAGCACAAACCGTAGAAGACTAAAGGACACTTGTTATGCAAAAAACGACACTGATAGAAATTATGCACAAAATGACAAAATTACATGTGCAGACTGTTGAGAGAAGGAGAGAACACAGAAGTAGAACCCCAAAGTGTGTAGAATACACACATGAGATGATGTATATATAGAGGGGACCTGGGTGCCATATATAGTGAAGCCATATATTGAGTAGCTTCACATATAAGCTCAACACCCCCGCTCAAATAAGGGTCCCTAACTGTGGATAAAAAAACCCTTGGGGGATCAAGGGAAAAACCCACAGCTCTATATACACCCACCGTTATATTATAAAAATCATTAAATATACAAATGTTTACGAGGAGCTACATCACTCCTTTTACAATGAATGTTTTATGAGGAGTTACATTACTCCTATCCTATCAAATACAATAATGAATACAAAGGTTCAATAAAGAGGTATAAAAGCTATCGATTAGCTTGTAATCAAAAGTGTCTCCGTGAATCTGCTGTGTAGCTTGTCATCAATATCGCATCACCAAACATGTCTTCATGTTGTCATCAATATGGCATCACCAAACATATCTTCATAAATCTTGTATTGTCACCAAGTTTGTCTTCATAAAATCAATTCTTTGATCAATCCTACATAGATCATAGACTCCAAAAAGAACATGTCATGAAAATTATTAGCATCGTTAATGAAATAATTACGTTCACAATGCCATAAGAGATGGTTCGCGACGCCACTCTTTTGACAACATATATACGCACGACAACATATGGTACATAAAGTATAAACGTAAAAGTACAAAATGTGTGATTACGTGATACACATGATATGTGTATATACTACATAAAACAACATTTATCAATGTAGTGATCAATGAATACCATCAAATTATTAACAAAATATCATCATTATATCAATAAAAATGAATAAATGACCATGGTATCAACGAAAAGCATCATGATATCACCGAGAATAATCATTGTATCAACGAAACAACATTATGGCATCACCGAGAATAACCATGGTATCAACGAAACATCATCATGGCATCACCAAGAATAACCATGGTATCAACGAAACAACATCATGGTATCACCGAGAATAACCATGGTATCAACAAAACATCATCATGGTATCAACAAAAATCACCATGGAATCAACGAAACAACATCATGGCATCACCGAGAATAACCATGGTATCAACGAAACATCATCATGGCATCACCGAGAATAACCATGGTATCAATGAAATATCATCATGGCACCACCGAGAATAACCATGGTATCAATGACATATCATCATGGTATCAACGAAAATCACCATGACCAAAGTATTAACAAAACATCATCATGGTACCATCAAAATCACTATGGTATCAATGAGAAATTATCAATAAAACGACGTAAACTATATCTCTAAAAGAATAATTATACGAGAATCAATGAACGAGTATATCATATAACAAAAGATCATGTACCAACAGTAGCTCGATAGAATTTGGACGATCATCAACGGCTCGACTGAATCGGAACGATGTGTAACTGGCTTCTGCAGCAAAGTTACGTCAGTAACAAATATATGGTTGATGAAGAAAAATATAATTGAGAAGTTTTCAATTATGAAAAAAATCAAAAGCAAAAAGTAAAATTTTGATTTTCAAACATATTCGCAGTCCGAAACGATAACCCAAAATCGGTGCAGAATTTAGAGAAACTTCCTTTTGCAAAGTTATAGACCACATCGATTCCGGTCTCCCATAGCGGGTAGTTTCTTCTGCAAAGTTGTAGAACACATCGATTCCGGTCTTTCACGCGGGTAGTTTCTGCAAAATCGTTTTCAATAAGTAGAAAAAAAAAAAACAAAAAACGGAAATTGCTTTTTATGTATGTACGAAATCCGCGAACGATAACTCAAAATCGGTGTAGAATTTGAAAACACTTCCTTCTGCAAAGTTGTAGACCACATCCATTCCGATCTCCTTCGCGGGTAGTTTCTGCAAAATCGTTTTCAATTAGCAAAAAAATCAAAAACAAAAAGCAAAACTTGCTTTTCAGGTATGTACGCAGTCCGCGAACGATAACTCAAAATCGGTGCAGAATTTGAAAACACTTCCTTCTGCAAAGTTGTAGACCACATCGATTCCGGTCTCCTCACAAGGTAGTTTCTGCAAAATCGTTTTCAATTAGCAAAAAAATCAAAAACAAAAAGTGGAAGTTGCTTTTTAGGTATGTACGCAGTCCGCGAACGATAACTCAAAATCGGTGCAGAATTTGAAAAAACTTTCTTTTGCAAAGTTGTAGACCACATCGATTCCGGTCTTTCCCGCGAGTAGTTTCTGCAAAGTCGTTTCGAATTAGCAGAAAAATCAAAAACAAAAAGCGGAAGTTGCTTTTTAGGTATGTACGCAGTCCGCGAACGATAACTCAAAATCGGTGCAGAATTTGAAAAAACTTCCTTCTGCAAAGTTGTAGACCACATTGATTCCGGTCTCTCAAGCGGGTAGTTTCTGCAAAATCGTTTCCAATTAGCAGAAAAAATCAAAAACTAAACGCGGAAGCTGTTGTTCATGTATGTACGCAGTCCGTGAACGATAACTCAAAATCGGTGCAGAATTTGAAGAAACTTCCTTCTGCAAAGTTGTAGACCACATCGATTCCGATCCCTTCAACGGGTAGTTTCTGCAAAATCGATTTTGATCAGGAGAAAAATCCAAAACAAAAACGTACTGCTCTGATACCATGTTGAGAGAAGGAGAGAACACAGAAGTAGAACCCCAAAGTGTGTAGAATACACACATGAGATGATGTATATATAGAGGGGACCTGGGTGCCATATATAGTGAAGCCATATATTGAGTAGCTTCACATATAAGCTCAACACAGACCTGCCTGTAGTGGAAACGGAGGCCGAAATGAGCCCGAATCAGAAATCTGAGCAGACTAAGATCTATGAGCTCTCCCAAAATATTTGTCGACCTACGAACGCTTTCCAAACCTCACTGTAATCGGAGAAAGTGACCAGGCGTGTGCTGGAGCAGCTCGCGACTAAGCCCGGGAGGACGTAACCTGCTCTGATACCAATTGCTTGGAGAAGATGAAGGAAGCTCAAGGCATGCAATGGAGAGTGTGTTACTTAGTGTTCAATGAAAAGATAGATAACCCTAGAGTGATGGGCGTATATACAATGCTCGGGGGGAAAAACCTCCTAAAGAGGAAAAAAATGCCCCGGCGGTCCTACTGTGTTCACACACATCACTACCACATGTATATGGTAACAATTTCCAATGCATTAGAAACATCTTCGCTGCAGTATGTTATACAGCATCGAGTGCAAACTTGGCTACAGTTATTTGCAAAGATGCAACACTATATTAGACTCACTTGGAAGAGGGTTTCTAGGGAAAAAGAAAACAAGGGATGAAATGCAGGCTGCAAGAATTGTAAAATTAATCATGGCTTAGGATGTACATGAGTTGAGTGATAGGGACATTGAAGTATGTAAGGATGCCATGCAAGTACTAAAAAAATATGAAGCAGAGAGAGAATCTAGGGCTAGGTTTTATGCAGACAGCGTCAGCTCAGGGATCTTCATATATTGTTCATCTAAACTTTTTTCAAAAAATTACAAACCAAGCACGCTAAGGAGTGCATTCATAAACTCACCACTAAGGATGGAAAGCCCATATTAGACCAGTTCTTATCATGGAGGAATGTACAAATATTTTGAGGGGATTCTGAACAGACAAGCAGATAAGTCTTCTAGAAGACAGTAAGCTGTTGAGCTCTTGCTTTTTGTGGTGGATCCAGGCATTGAGGAATGTAATGCCGAAAGATTGAAATCAGCTTTTGAGGTAAAGGAAATTCTATAAGCCCTCAAGGAATTGGACAATGACAAAACCCTAGGGGTATGTGGTCTTACAAAGGAACTCATATTGGCATTTTGGGAACAACTGAACCCATTGATAGTGTCTGTCATCAATAACATTTGGAAGACTCAATACATGGATCCATTAATGAAACAAGGGCTCATCAACTAAGAAGCCTTTCCCTACTGGTCTTTAGATTGGAGACCCATAACAATGACGGGTATTATGTAAAAAATGTTGGCTACGGCAATAGCCATTAGGATTGCTCCCTTTCTTAGCAAACATCTGCATGCAGCACAAACTGGGTTCTTTGCGGCATAACTATCTTTGACAATATATTGATGGTGATGTTCGAAATTGAGGCCTATCAAAAAACAAATCACAAGGTAGTTATGTTGCAATTGGATTTTGCAGAAGCCTTTGATTCCATTTTATAAGATTTTGTAGTGAAAGTTATGGAAAAACTTGGATTTGGGAAAAAAATTTGCATCCTCCATTATGTTATTGGGGGTGGCTCTACATCTAACATCCTGGTTAATTAAAGATTATCTAGCAAAGTGGTTATAGCACATTAGTCAGACAGGGTTGTCCACTAATCCCTTTATGGTTTTCAATAGCTGTTATGGAATTGATATTTTCCTATTTATTGTAGATGAAAGGTGGAAAAGGCTTAACCGATCTAGGCCTATGTGAACAAATACATATATTATGTACATTTTATTATTCAAGTGCTCTTTTATGAGCTTTGGCCATTTATGACTGGCCGGCAGTTTGTACTCGCTTGACCATTCAAGAAATCTATAAATCAAATACTTGCAAGAGGGAAATGGTCACTCTTGCACGGTGAGAGATTGCACCAGAGTCTGCCTTATTCTTCTCTCCTCTCCACTCTTCTCTCTCGTCGTGCCAACATAGCACTCCTCTCTAGGAGGTACATCTGCACGTGCTCCCTCATGTACAGTCTCGATTATGTGCTATGCGCCTTGTCAAGTATGAAAACTTGTGGTTTTATCACTTGTAGCATGTCGCCCTTGGTATTTTGCCGGACTCTTGGTGCTCCCATTGTAGCAGTGCTATCAGAGCTTGTGAAATGCTCCTAGTGGTATGATTATCATGCCCACAAAGAGAATCACCAAAAGCATACCAAAGAGCTAAGTTTACTTATTTCACAGGTTCTGTTAATCAAGATTTCATTGGTTGAATTGGAAGTAATTTACTATATATATTTTTAAATATATATTAGTTTAATGAGGATCCGATTATAGTTAATAAGAGTGTCCTGTCTAATTTTTTCAAAAAAATTGGTTCATTAGATCGAGTATGTAGAAAGAAAACGTAGAAAAAGTTTAATGTCGTCGAAACAAATCTCAAGGCCTGGGCAAGAACTCTAGACCTACTATCAAAAGGTAATTTAGATAATCAATGCCAACAGAAAATTGATAGGGAACTTTTCCGTCCAACCTATAGCTTGCACATTGTGCCCAACACCTGAAGGGGTTCGATGAGTCAAATCCAGTTAGTGGTCACCCATTGGTGGAAATTGAACGACAAGGAACCGTTGTCAAAATTAAAAGCAAGGCATGGGCAAGGAGTGAAAAGGTGGAGGATAGGACTGCAATAGGGAGGAAGGAATGTGATTAATATCATAGAGAGACACGAGAACTGTAAGGTCGACAAGAGGCTCTGACCAGAAACAACGGTGGCAGCCTATCGACCAACTAGCTCCACACACACAGGTTGTTTGCCGTGGGTACCACCTCATAGGAAGAGTAATTTAATTGTCTTGTTTAGAATCGTCGTCGCTCCCACTGCATGGCCATCATTATCACCATAGGAGCTCATCACCATGATGAATACAAGCAGCACCCCGCGGCTACCAAATATTAGCAAGCTACAGAAAGCAGTGACCCGCCCTTCCGTCCTCAAACTGCCCTCTACCACCGTGCGAGCTGGACCACGCCCTACTCCCACAAACTTTTGGCTCACCATGCATCGGCTAGAAACGACTTTACCCACAAATTTAAATATAAATGAATAATCATTTTCTCTATTTTTGCCAGCATGCGACGATTAATGTTGCGCCATTTTATTTTTGGATGTATCATCATCCATCTACAGATTTAGAATCACTATCAACTGCACTACTAGAGCCACAGAAGAGCAATTTCTTCTCTTTTTCTTTCTCTCTCTTTGATCACCACAACTGAGTTCTCTCTCTCTCTCTCTCTCTCTCTCTCTCTTTTCACCAACCACAACCAGTCTCTCTTTCTGTCAGTATTGCAGCCACCATTCGCCATGCAAACTCTCACTTTCTCAACCACTTGCATGCGACGTGGTCTCGCAGACCGCTACAATGTAAGATGGGACCAAATTTCTACAGGAGCTTACGTGCATATTGTGCTACTCACCCCACAATATCACAGATGATATGCTGGCGGAAACTCGAGTAAGGTGGGTTCCTTCACCATTAACTACCAAAACTCACCGGTACTGTCTTGCCCAATTCGATCATATCCTACACTCAAAGAATTCCAAAAGGCCATAATGCGGGAAGGGAACTTCTCTCGCACACTTTTGCCCACAAGCTCTGTCGACGAGAATTTGGTGAAGATTGCAAGGATGCTCACCTCTTCTTGCCTTTTAGAGTCGATGGTGGGGGAGTTCCAACTCAAGTTTAAAGCAGGAGAGTCTTCCTCCAAGATGGGAGCAAATTCAGAGGCCTTGGTATGCAAGGCAAACAGCTCGCCAAAATTTGACAAGGAGGCCTCGGGATCCTCTTGCTCAAAGAAGTCTCGAAGGTACGCAATCACTTCTTGAGGGGGAACATCGACATCTCCTTGCGCACTCTTAGCTTCTTGAACACTGACATGATGCATTCTCTCTCTCTCTCTCTCTCTCTCGCTCTCTCTCTAGCTCATAAGTTGTAGCAGCCCGTGAGCGGTGTTGGACAGATATCGAGGCGCTTGCCATTGTGGCAAGCAACCCCTCTCGGTTCCCGAGTCGTCTCCAACGGGCCAGAACCAGTTGACCAAAGGAAACTCAGCACGCAGCCAACACGATGTCGAACTCAGGGCCCGACCTAGGACTGAGGCTATGAGGGACGGCGCCTCTACCACTATATGGACGCTCTTGCAAGACGTGAGTAGCAGCTAGCTGTATGTAGCTCAGGTTGACGGGCTGGTCCCCCCATTAAACTGAGTGACCAGTTGTGCCGGTCACCTCCACCTACACGGGTGCAAGCACCCTGATAGTTAACCATTGGCCCCGTCAGCTCTCTCTCTCATGCTGTGATGCACCCACCAGTTTCTCTCACTCACTCTCTCTTGCTCTGCTTACAACATCAACCGGTCCTCACTCTCTCTCTCTCTCTCTCTCTCTCTCTCTCTCTCTCCCCTCCCAGTACAACTACTTACAGAGGTGACCATTGACGAAGCTCTTGAGTGACTGCTGCAAGTCTTTTTCATGTTGTTCGACTTTAGTCTTTTACTTTACCTCATTTTACTTTGTATCCAAACATTGTGTTCGACTCACACCGATTGTATCAATTTGGCCTCATATGTAAATTTGGCCTTTTGACAACGAGTAGTATAACATTTCATTCTGTTGTCACTCTTTTCCCTCCCAGTACGGCTACTTACAGTGGCGAGCATTGATGACGTTCTTCAGTGATCAATGCAATATTTTCTTCAACAATGTCGGGCAGTGTCGGTGATGATGATGGTTTACTCCGATAATTTAGAAATTTAGTTTCACTCTATCGCTTTACTTAATTTTATTCTTTACCCAAGCATTGGTTTAGATCCGCAACAATTGTATTAGTTTGGTCTCATGGCCTTTTGAAGACCTTAGACGGTTAATATAAGCTTTCATTTCATTTTTCTCTCTCTCTCTTTCCTCCCGTAACCAAACTGCGGGCTCTACCTTGGTATTCAGGACTCCTCACAAGAGATGTGGTAGAAGATAGCGCACCGTATCAACAATAAAACGGGAGTGAGGGTCGTATGAGAAGCTCGTATACATAGGTTTGCGGTAGGTTCAATCCTCATGGACGTGCACTTATTTGTATGCAGTGCACATGGGCTACTTATGTTTAATTTAATGTATGCAAAGAATTTGTATTTATGTTCAACTTATGTATGTCAAAAAGTTGTACTTCAAAATGTAGCTACTCTCCCCATATTGATAGATCCCGAGCATCTCTGCGTATTTTCTCATCTCTTGAAGAATGTCAAGTCCCCATTTCAAAAAGCAAGGTTGTGACGCAACTATGAAAATGTTGAACTCACATGCAATTGCAGATTGCGGTTTGTACATGGCTAGGCTTCATCAATATAATCAAATTCAACAGTAAGAAAAGACTTAGGCTGCAATTGTCACTTCTCACTCATGAAACTCATGGGTGTTCTTTTTTTTTTTACCAATAAAGTTTTAAAGACATAGAGGCCTTGGAGGAGCATTCAAAAGAAAAAATACAAAATACAAAATAAAAATATTTTAGCGACTATCTTACATATTTATCTAGCAATTTTGATAGGACCTTCTTTAATCCTTTTAAGTTGTCATTTTACTTAAGAATAGTGATTTAATATGGCATGATTTTTACAATTTATTTTATAAAAAAACAAAAAAATGTAGCATACAATTTTGTGAGCAATGTATTTGCAGTTCGTTAAAGATTTATTTTTATGTGGTTCATAGCTCTTCAAAAGTTTTGGAGCATATTGTAACCTGTCCACCTTCATTTTGATTTAATGCATGTGTGCCATCAAGACTACGTACACTTGAAGAGAACCGGTCAGTTAAGTCCTATCCTCACTCTAGTTTCTCTTATATTTCAAGAACAAAGCATCTATATTGGGGTGAAAGCATGTATCGGTGGTACCACTATTTCACTTTAGGTGACGTGCTTAGCAAAAAGTAGGACACGGTAAATTTTTTGCAAATATTATCAAAACTTTGTGGACATTGCAATTTTGGATTCTGCTTGTCAAAATATTTCCAATGATATACAACATGGTTTGTATGTTCATATGGGACACATGAAATTGGGATCCTTAAGTTTCCATCAAAGTAGTATCCAAGACACCACATTTTGGACTTGAAGTATGTGCAAGGATGGTTGCCAGGTATGCAGATCTGTGTGTTTCATGGATTGCATTATTTTATCTTTGGTGTTTTGCAGGGCTCTCCACACTCCCGTTTGTAGCACACCCAATTTTAATTATGGACAAGACCAAGTGGAGTATATGAATAGGTACACTTACCTTGGGGTGGTTTTAGGAGAGCGTATGCAGAGACTAGATTGACTACATAGCTGAATGCTCAATTAATCCATTTCTAATAGGAAGTTGTATTTGCGAATCCACTTGATCTATGGTCATCAAGGATACCATGTTTTCCGACCATCAAGGTATCATTTCAATGGAGAACAGATATGCATCTGATAAATCATCGTCTACTCCCTTAGGTGGTTCTCCTGAAATAATCCTTAACAAATTATCTGCTCTTTGACGAGTGGTGCCCTTTTTCACAACTACAATGAAATCAAATTCCAAAAGAATGATGAACCATCTCACTAGTATTCCTGTGTTGCATGGGTTGTTGACCAAGTACAATAAGGCTTGGTGGTCCACAAAGAGCACAAATTTATTAGCTAATAGATAACGTTTATACTTTTTCACAACATAGATCATTCCTAGTCCTTCCCTTTCAGTGGTGGTGTAGTTTTTCTCTGCCACATTCAACTGTCGGTGGCTAGTATAAGAAATAGAAAAATAAATTTTTTTGTATCCTAGTTGAGCTAGTATACACTCGATAGCAAAATTGGAAGCATCAACATGTATGTGGAATATCTTATTCGAGTCTGGTGCTTTCAATATTGAAGCTGAAGTGAGAGCTTGATTAAGCTTCATGAAGGATTATTCACACTCATCAGTCCATTCAAAGTGTGTAATCAAGGTGTACATGGGTTTTGCAATCATAGCGTACATGTAAATGAACCGTTTGTAATATCCACAATGTCCCATGAAGGCTTGAACCCCTTTGGCTGTTGTCGATCTAGGCAACTCATCAATAACATGAATTTTATTCATATTAGTAGGTATGTCATTGCTAGACACTATATGTCCAATAATTTTTCCTTGTCTACCCATGAATGTGCACTTTTCAAGATCTAACCAAATCCTATAAAGTCTACATTTTTTGAATACCTTTTTGAAGTGTTCAAAATGATCATCCCGGATTGATGAATGTACACATAGATCATCCATATATACTTCCAAGAAATTCCAAAGTTATTCTTTAAAAGCGTGGCTCATCAATCTTTGAAATGTGGCAGGAGCATTAGTTAACCCAAAAGGCATAATCCAATCGGCAAAAAAACTCCATTCAGTTGCAAAGGCAGTTTTATGCTGATCTTTGGGGTCAACCAAAAGTTAACTGTATCCCAAAAAGCCATATAAAAAGTTATAGACTTATTTTCACATTAGGAAAAATGTGGACTCTCCTTGGGCCATATAGGATTAAGGTTAATTACGCTCCATCCAATAGGAAGAGAGAAATGTATATAAGTCTAGAACCTAATAATGTAGAGGGAATAATAGGGTTGTCCACTCATTTATTTCTTTGTCTCCTAGAGGGAGGTGGATGGATAAAAGGGGGGGGGGGGGGGGGAAGTGGTGGGTCCACAGATACGTTTTTGCAAAAATCCTAAAATTTTATTTAAAAAAAAAAAAACCTAAATTCAAAATATTCTATCCGAAACTCCCCCCAAACCTACCCTATTATCAAAAAGACATTTTCTCACTCTAGAACCTCTTTCCCAAGACTCCCTTCCTCCGTAGCCCCTTTCCATAACACAAAGCTCCCACTCTCTCTCTAAACTCTTACACCCTCCTCCTTCCTCAAGCTCTCCATTGCAAATTTAAGCTCCCACTCTCTCTCTAAACTCTGTCTCCCTCCCCTTCCTCAAGCTCTCCATTGCAACTTTAAGCTTCCACTCTCTCTCTAAACTGTGTCTCCCTCCTCCTTCCCCAAACTCTCCATTGAAATTTCAAGCTCCCACTTAAGCATCCATGGCCAACAATGGTCAAAATAGACGCTCCAAACCCATCATTCAAAGTATGGTTCTCCATAACTCGAAGAATGAGGAGCAGCAATAGGAACCTCAAGTTTTTCAAGAAGGTGCTTGGGTCTACATGCAACCTTCCGCAATCGGTCCCCATCGTGTTCATGAAAGAACAAATGTTGATCTCCATTGGAAGGGAAGACTAATAGGCTTCAAGCAAGTAAGAGACAAGGGTACGGTGGCAATCGTTCAACATGTCTTCATGGTTGGACACATGCGTCTACGAGGGATCACCAACCCAAGAGATTTTTCTTGTAATTGTATGTCCCTTGCACTTCAATGGTTTTGGTGGTAAAAAAAAGAACTTTTTACATCTCACGGACTGTTTTGTTTCTATGTAGTTGTTTTTCCTTCTAGCCTTGTGGAGGAGCAACCGCTCTCATGCCTTTCAGGCACATTTACGGCCATGCATGCAAGTCTTGGGGATATGCTCTTCCCCAACACAAATTCATCAAACCTTGCATAAAAAAGGGTGTTCTTCTACACCCACAAGTACATTGTACCTACAGATGAGCAAGTCTACGGAGAGCTACAACCTTGCATAACATGTAGTGGCCAAAGCCAGATGCATTCACTGTAATGTCTTTGAAAGCCAAGATTGTAGCTGATGTGAGAGCATCATTAAAATTTGGAAAAGCCTCGCGTTCCGTTGGGCTTGGATGGTGTTGACCTGCTCATGTCTTCGCTAGCATATTCGGATCTTTGTCTTTCCTTCATACAAACACTATGTATGTTTGCAAAGATCTACAGTACGATACATTGGAAGCCATCCTTGGCGAGAAGTGGGGGTATCTTGAAGGACTTCACAACGGAGATCGCTTTCGGTGTCAGGTTGGAAGTTTCAGCATTGCTATCCGTTTCATCAAGGTGCACTCCACCCTTTACGTGCGGTACTTCTATGAAAGATGGATGTGCAAGCTTTGTGAATGGATTCCATTGCAATCCACTGATGCTACAATTGAGGTATTTGAAATTGCAATCAAATTGTCTAGTGGTGCTGTTGAGACCGTCCAAGTGAACAAGCATTGGACATTGGCCAATGTGCGGGAGCACTTAGTGATAATGGGTTCAGACCATGGAGAAGCTACAAAGTTTTGCATTGAACGAAGTAAGGTGAATGATCTTTCTCTCTTAATTATGTAATATTTATGTTATTTGGATTATTCCTCACTCTAAGGTGGGTATGCTATTTCTTATTTTTTTGCTAGATTCGTAGCCGCATGGAGAGCACGATTCAAATTGAAAAGGCGTGGATGACGGAAGAGAATCTGATTTTATATTAGAGTAGTTATGTTTTGTACTTAAATTTCCTATAATATCACAATTGTAAGTTCAAACAGATGGTTGTATCAAATTTTGGCAATGCACATTATCTTAAATTCGTAGTGATGTGTTTTTAGAGTTAAATGATTGTAATTTAACCTACATAGCCTGTTCACACTCTCATTTGAGCTCTAGTACTCTTTGCATTCCTACCTTCGAAAATAGCATCATGGCATCCTACTCCACCCCTCCCGAAGCCACGGTGTTACAACGCTTCCAAGCGTTTTTACAAACAACCGAGTGGCAAGATCGTGACGATCTCCACAATTTCTTCACCCAATTCCTTGATGTGAACGCAACTATTCACCTAAACATCTAATCTTTTCAGCCTATCTTGGAATTTTTTGAAATCTACATCGACAAGTATGCTGTACCAATTGTCGGACAAGAGGAATTGTGGATTCCATGCGATTTGCTTCGCTACATACACAAAGGCGATGGGCCTTTCACCCAGCAGCTTCAACAATTTTGTGTAATTGTGGGTGAGGAAGGTTAGTATATTGAAGATTCACGTTTGATAAAGAAGAAGGTCGGCACCCAGTTTCTAAGTCACTTGGCGACTTTTGTGTTTCTTCTTGCGGAGGAGCCTGAAAGATCTGAGGTGAGTTTGCCTCATTTGCGCCTTGGGGGTGTCATCAAGGACACAAAGGAGCCCACTATAGCGCCCTGGGATGCAAGTAAAGAGGGAAATATTCTTCCATCCTCTGTGCCACTATAGAGTCCTCTGGCAATGACCCCTCCTCCGATCCACTGGATCGAAGCCTCCTACCCCTTGGAGAGAGTGTGGTAGATACAGTGGAGTTGGCAATGGTGGCGATGACAGATGCACTGCACTCATCTGTGTCGGAGCATGAATTTTTGGCTACACGCGCATTGCTTGAAGCCCAGCACACTCATATGCATGTTCATATGGATGAACTTGAGTGTCTCGCTATGGCTCCCAATTCATCCATTTCTCTTGACAGCAAAGGCATAAACAATGAGGAAGACAAAAAACAAGAGGTATCAATTAATTTTTGTTTTGTGATTACGTTAATTTTCATTGTTGCATTTTGAAATCTTAGTTACCTATTGATTTCTTTGTAGAATGTTGTGGAGGTGGATGAGCATGCAGGTCGCGGAGGAGATGGTAGGCACCAAGCTTTCGGATGGCTATCATCCCTTGCGCATTACCTTGGCAATCTCTCCCAGGACGGCTTTGCGATAATCCACAAGAAGTACACTCCTTGTGGTCAATTTTGGATGTCAATGATGAAAGCAATGAGCCGCATCTTATGCGTGTCAACCATATCTCAAGCCTCCCACGTCATTTATCTTGTAAATAAATCTCTGGACAATGCTGCATTTGCGACACACATTCGTGGTCGTATACTTTGTAACATGGCTTGAAGCCAAGCTGTAGGTCTAAGCAATGTGGAACAAATTGCTTGGGATGTGCTACACAAACAGCTTCCCTGCGCCCAAGAGCGATGAGAAAACATTGCTTGGCATATCTTAGATGGCTCAAGCACTCAATAGCTGTATATATCTTGTAATTAACTCTTTCAAATTTGTAATGGGATATATCACATGTTTGTACTTTGCTATTTCAAATTTGGAATGAACTTGATTTTAAATGTGAAAGTCTGTATTGAGTTTATGGTACGATAGGCAGTAGGTGATTGGCTCTATATTGGTATGATTGTACAATTCTTTGAACCAAGATCAAGATTTTTTTTTACATATAAATAATAATAAAAAAACATAATATCATTGCAGCTTGACAAACCTAGCCAAGAAAAGATGTCTGGGAGCCTGCCGCAGAGGCGCGTAGGAAGGCGAAAGTAACTGTTACTTTTGCCCCCCCGTGCGTCTCTGAGACAGGCCCCGAGACAGCTTTTTTCACCTTTTTTTGGCTAGATTTTTAAGACTGCATTGATATTATGCCCTTTTGGTTTTTCAATTAACCACAATCGGTTGATTATTTTATCATCTTGAAAATCTCAATCAATGAGAAAATGCAGTTGATTATTGACCTGGATTCAATACTCTATCTATGTATATGCAGCGACTGGATACAATATTTCATTTTGCTAAGACTCAGGACATTCGCTAGGTTGACAGTTCTTTTAATTACTACTCTCTCTCTCTCTCTCTCTCTCTCTCTCTCTCTCTCTCTCTCTCTATATATATATATATATATATATATATATATATATATATATATATATATATATATATCTACCTAGTTCTACTTAAAATCATTTTTTCTTTAAAGCCATTTCAACCACAAGAACTCACTTTTGAAAGAAATAACCGACATCTAGAATAAATCTCACAGCATCATATCACTTATAAACACAAATGTTCAGTACGATGGAAAAGAGATCACTAAAGCCACAACTTATTATATTTGAAAAGGATATCTTTACATTGCCAAAATGGCATAAAAGTCAAATTCAGTTTCTCTCTCCTCTGATTCGACGTGCAAGAGCTATATCCTTGGGCATTATTGTCACCCGTTTTGCATGAATAGCACACAAGTTTGCGTCTTCAAAATGAGAAACTAGTTGATATTCTATCGCTTCATGCAGAGCTTCTAGGGCGATACCTTGAATTCGATATGTTGCATGATGTCTTTCACCAAACGTGCGAATGGTGCCTTGCGGATGAGAACGTCAAAGTCTTTTGATAGTGACGAATCTCTTGCAAGGCCTTTGGAATGCGTTGCTTCACAGCAGGAGCCCGTTGTTGAGGGATTGTAGCCCTATGAGGGCGAACCTTGAAAAACTTTTTCTTTCTATGAGAGGGCTTGCGATAAGGATCTTGCGCATCTTCAAGCCCACCATGTGCTCCGACTGGCTCTTCAACTCCACCGTGCACTCCAACTGGCTCGTCTTCTACCTCCTCAAAATCCTTTGCATTTAGTAATCCATGATCACGTCTAGGCTCATCTGACGGCAGAGCTCCGAAGCCACTTGGCAATGTCTTCCCAACCGGGACTTGATGATTGCTTGGGATCTCCTGTCCGCTCCATGGTGGGCTTGGTGCTTCGCTGCCCGTCTCGGTTTCAGTGTCTGAAGTCACTACCCATTTCTTCTTGCATGAAGGTTTTCCATCTTGTTGCTCTTCACCTGACCATTCCCTCTCCATCTCTACTAGGAGCTCTTGTTCGTGTATCCAAGGTGGTTTTTGAGAACCTTGGACGGATGAGAGAGGGTGGGCAAAAAATGGTTGATCTTTTCTTCCTGTTTTCTTTGTTCGTGGCATTGTGTAAGAAGGGGCAATATTGAAAATGAGACTCCCTCTTCTCTAAAAGCCCCCTATTTTTAAAAAAAAATAGGTCTCTTCCCACTTGACCGGGCCACTTAAAAAAACTCTTAATATCATCAAAATATTTATTAAAAAAAAGGATAAGTGGAGAAGTATTATATGCAACTCAACAAAGACATCTACAAACATAAACATTACATTGCATAACATCATTTGTTTTATATATTGGGTAACCAACGTTTGCCCACTCTATGGCGATTTTCACACCACCTAGCATGATTAAGGGGTCCGGTGGAGTTTCTCCATTTCTCTTTAGCATTAAGTCGAGATTGTCTCCTAACCTCCTTGACAAGAATTGACTTTCACGCTCGCTCTATGGCATGACATCTCCCCAAAGAACAACGAAAGAACCAATCAAACATCTCCTTCATGTAGTTGGATCTCGTAGTTCCACCACCACGACGTGTATTTTTAAAGTAAACACATTTGGCTCGATAATGTGATTTCTCCATTCCTTGAGTGCTCCACATGTCTAATGAACCATATTTTGACATAAAGAATGATCCATGTGCATACAAAATATGCTGCATCAAGAAAAAATGCTTAGATCAAATGAATGTTTATGTATAGCATCAAAATTTGAACTGAACAAAGTAACTTGCCATGTAGTGTGTGATATTGCTCTCTCCCCACGCTTGCACAAATGCTTTAGTGAAATTAGAAATGTGATCTTTGAACAAATTTTGTTTCTCCATTCGATCTTTGCGGACCCCCACTGGCGTAATGCACTCGCTCCGAACGTGTTTTACTAAAGAAGGAAAGCTTACCAGTTTGAAGTCACACGATTGGCATAAAATGTGTCAGGTACGTTCATAGTGGACTTTAATATCATTGCCGCACATACTTTACAGTTTATTTTACCGGTTGCCATTGAGGGATGTTTGTCTCTCGACATCCGTAACACAATCTACAAACTTGCAAAGCTGGTGCAATGGATCTCACAAAAGGAGATCAACGTAGACTCCATACCATTCACCAAACTAAATGCTGCGGAGCTTGTGTGCATGTTTGAGAAACATTTTCCTACTACAATGCTAACCATTCAGGTGCATCTTCTTGTTCACATAGTTGATGAGGTGGAAATAGCTGGCACAGTTCATTCCAGATGGATGTTCTTCTTAGAGAGTTTCATGAAAACGCTTAAGGGATATGTGCGTCAAAAGGCACGTCCGGAGGGTAGCATGGCAGAAGGTTGGTTGGTATCAGAGTCCCTAGTGTACATTGGAGAGTGGCTAGATGGATTTGATAAATCCCGGGACATGCTATGGCGAACCATAGATGATGAGCGCATATCTGGGATTGTCATGTGCAATCTCGGTGTTGAGAAGAAGATGACGGAAGATCTAGAGGCTAAAATCAACCGATTTTGCATGCTTCACAATCCAGTGATGCAAAAGTGGATTGCACAATATGAGGATGCAAAGCAAGAGCGACAAAGGGCACGAATCGAGTGGAGACAGGGAAGACGACCACCGATGCACTATCCAGCGGTTCTGGAGAGCCTACCAACCTTCATGAGCTTAAGATGGTTGCACAACCAATTGAAAAGCACACAACAATGCGGTGACGAAGTGACTGAAGAAGAGTGGGAGTACTCTCGGGGTTTCGCGACCAAGGTAAGTTTGCAATGTACGACTAGCAAGTGACTTTATTTATAAACGTTTGAACGGCCACTCATAATCTTTGTTCGTTGTAGTATAAGTCATACACAGCAGCATGGTGTAAAGGTCGACATTTTAGGGTGGAACGAATCGACAAAAAGCGTTTTACTCAAGATTGTGGAATCATGGAAAAATTTGAACAGTCTAGTCGACGACGTTCCTCTGATGCAGATCCTGTGGTGGCGGAACTCACTTACTTCGGCACGCTGCAAGAGATTTTGAGGATCGATTACAGAGGATTTTTTGTCGACTTGTTCGACGCGCAATGGTTCAAGATAATCATGAAGGGTCGCAACGCTACTGTGCGTAGAGGAGAGTCTGGTTTTCTTGAGGTGGATTCTACTAAGAAATGGACTGGCCTAAGAGACACTTTCGTACTACCCGAGCATTGTGAACAAGTAAGTATGTAAATAGTTAACATCCCCCTTTTACAAGTTATGTGCTTGAAAGCTCTCATGTAAGTTATGTGGCTCTGGCAGGTAATATTTCATCCTACAAAGTCTACATCAAACTGGTGGTACTTCATAGAGGTAGCCCCTCGTAGTGCAAGGACGTATGAAGGCTACCATGTGCCAATCACAACGACGTCAATGGAGGAGATCAGAGAAGATGCTCAATCAGAAGCCGTTGCAGTGGTGCCAGATGAGCATCAAGATGCTACTACTCTATATGGGGTGCATGCAGAGGAGCTACAAAATGAAACAGAGGATATGTGTTTAAACGGAGAGCTCTATATAGATATAGGAAGTTATGCTGAGTTATGCGAGGATGAGAGAGAGATCTCTTAAAGCCACAAATATTGTATTTGAACAATTTTGCTCCGTGTTGTAAAAGCTTTGGCTCTCTAAGTACCTTCCATGGTGTATAACGCTCTTTTCTACTCGCGCTCACATCTTTTGATTGAAAATTCTGAGTTTTCGACTTGCCTCTTCTATCACTCAATTCATTGCGTCATTGTATTTATATGCGTCATTACGTCATTGTATTTAATGGTCTTTGCGTCATTGTCTACTCTATTCATTCAATATTAAGTTTAAATATTCGTGTGTTTAATGTAGGTATGGATGATGAGGAGTTTCTTTCTTCTTTGTCACCGCAGCAGAGACAGTGGTACGTGGAGCGTCATCGCTCTGGCGCATCATCGCGCGTTCCTACTCCATCCGCATCTCCCTCTCTTTCGGAGCATTCGGCGCGCTCCGAAGCTTCGGCATCGACGAGACGAGCTTCACACTCGTCTAGACACCGGCGCTCTAGTGGTGGCGGTGGCGGTTGTTGTGGGGATTCCGCCACCGATGCCTCCACACCGCCTCGTGTTTGACGAGGCTCTTTACCCTCCCCTTCTTTGCCCGCCCCCACACCAGCCACAGCATCGCCATCTACGCCAGGTTTTGCATGGCTGACTGTTCCTAGAAGCTACACACCTCTACCTACTCCGCCAGGAGCCACCCCACTCGACACTCCTCGCTTCGGGGCCCACACGCCGGTGATGACACCTGACGTCCGTACCCCCATCGACACACCGCTAGAGACCCCTGCCGGGACACCCAGGTTCACGCGTCACCGGCCAGAGGGCTTGCCTTACTCCGTCGACATCAGCGGCGGCATCATCATGGATGATGACGGCAAGAAGGTGATCTTGCGCATGCGTGGTCTTTGCTCTCAGCTGTTTAGACACTACATACTAAACAAATGGAGTGAAATACCAAGTGATTTAAAAAACAGAGTCATCAACATACTTCTTGATGAGTTTCCCGTTCCAACACGGGATCAACGCTTCAATGAAGACCTGATGAAGATTCGAATGCGCGAATACTGCAAACACAAGGGTTCCGAAGTGCAAAAAGCAGTCAAGAATGGGTGGAACAGGCCAGATTGGCTGGCCAAAGAAGATTGGAAGAATGCAAAGAAAGCAGCGCGCGAGAATCATTACAAGTGGAAGCAACAAAAGGATGCAGCCAGAGCGCGAGTAGAGGCAGGGAGCTCGCACCACTTGGGGAGCGGTGGATGGGCATCATTTGAGGCCGATTTTGTAAGTGTTTTCACATTGCTCTTTATGTTCGATAGTTTAGGGTTTATGAGTTTTTTAATTCTAACATAATGAAATCTTTGTATGTTTTGACAGTGGTCGATGACAGGACGTGATCCCACACCGTACGAGCGCAAGTACGCAGGCAGGAAGGGCTTAAACACCCTGATGGACATTCTCAGTTCTCGCGGCGGCATGGTTAGTATTAGGGTTTACTCTTTTTGATTTTTTGTATTGTTTTATAAATGTCGTTATATGTTTATACTTACTGAAAGCTGTCTTATTGTCTTTTTTTGCAGAATCCGACAGATACGCCGCTTGGACGCGATGAGACGTCTGACTAGACGACATCAGTTTAGCCGTAGCTAGATAGCATTAGTTTAGGGTTTCTCATAGCTTATGTATCATGAGACGGATTTTATACGTCTTTTTGAACCATGTATATTATTACATTTGTCACCGCATTTCCTTTTGCCAATCAATTCTTTATGCCTATGATGTTGTACAATTGTCATTATTACATTTGCCAATCAATTCATTTTGCCTATGATGTGTACAATTGTCAATTTTGCAAACAATGCGTCTTGTGGGTGACTATTTTGGGTCTATTATCTACCCTTGCACTTTTTTAAAAAAGTGAATCAAGTACAATATGGTTGATGGGTGGCAGGGCATTCAATGCTCTGCCACCAAAAAAAATTTCTCTCGGGCGTCGCTATTTATGGCTCTATAGCGTCGCTATGAGCGTCGCTAAAGTCTTCTGTGTAAACGTCACTATAATCGTCGCTATGAGCGTCTCTATGAGCGTCTCTATATAGCGACGCATATAGCGACGCATATAGCGATGCATATAGCGACGCTCTCGTAGCGACGCTCTCGTAGCGACGCTCTTATCGACGGTTTTAGCGACGCCGGGGGTTATAAAAACCCAGTGTATTTCCGTCGCTAACAGCGTCACAAGAACACACAACCTCTTGTAGTGAATCTTCATTCGCTAAGTGAATAACCCTTTGTAGAACGCTTCCTCAAATGCCAACATATTATGAGATGACAAGAACATGCAGTGGGCGTAGAATCCATAAAGGAATTCTTCAGAAGGTTGGCCACTGAGATCGTAGCATAAACCCTTATTTCCCTCTAGAAAGGATATCCATGAGGCTCTTGCTTGCTCTGGCTCATGAAAAACTTCAATGCAAGTGAGCAGCATTCGGACAGTTTTCTAAAGCATAGCACATGAGAGATTAGGTAGAATTTTGAAGAATGCCATGGTGACTATTAGGGTTTTCACCATGTATTCTTCTGTCGCTGTTCTCTGATTGACATTTGTGCTCATTTGAGTACACAGGGCGAGAATGGTGCCAGATTTAGGCTTTAGGTCTTTGAAACAGTAGATATAATGGAATTTTGGAATTTTGAGCTTGCAATTGGTTCAAACCTGGTAAGTGGGCTAAGGAAATCATGTGCTTTGGTCCCATGAGGTCAAAGTTGCAATTTTCTCCCATCTTGGCTAAAAAGTAAATAATCATGATTATTAACTTCTTCATCAAAATGGACATTTTTTTAAGAAACTTGGTTCTAGGCATGATGTAGACTGTGTCTATGAGATTTGAGGTGATTTGGATCAAAAAATGTGACAGATAACTCAGAAATTGGTTTGAAAGGACTTCTTTGCGTTTTTTGGTAATTTTTCAAGTTATCATTGGTCAATTTGGCTCATACTTCAAATGTGGCATATAATAGGTGTACACAAGTGATAGGTGAGGTGATACCATTTTCAAGCCAAAATATTGTAAAAGTAAATAATTACAATTATTTACAGCAGACAACTTTTTCTTGCAAAAGTTGAAAACTTTGACCTAAACATATTCTATACATCTAAAACAAGTCCTAAATTGAATTTGGTAAAGTTTAGTGTTACCAGCATCACTTCGTACTTTGTCGACTCTGAAATCACTGATTTTTGTGACTACATGGCCTGTAGAGTTGGTTAGTCACTTTTTGAGGCTATGGACTTGTCTGCTACCTAGTCATGAAGCAACTCATCCAATTTTGGCCCATTTGGAGTCAGTTTGACCTTGTATGTCCAATTTGATGCTTTGTTATATCCTTCGAGCTGTTTTCTGCTTTTCAAGGGCTTGGCTTTATTGATTTTAGGAAACCAACCATATACACTGAATATATACCCCGTATATAAGCGGTTTGTGGAGTCAGAATCCAATTTTGGCATCTGCCAAAAAGCTAGCTTTTCTACTGGGGACCCCCTCGACCCTTCCCAAATGGTCAACTGGTGATATAGAAGTGTTCTTTTATGTTAGGGCATGCTACAGTTCAAGTCTCGTCTCATTTGGTTTAGTTGACAGGCCGCTATGGTCATTTTTTGTTCGTAGGTCTTTGTGTACTGCTTGGATTCTAGGGCTTTTTCTAGGGGTTTAGACTAGCTACTAGCCATACAAAATGGATCATTGATAAATATAGAACTTACCCCTCATGTCTCGTATGAGACGGTGCTGTAAACAGGCGACTGTGGACTCCAAAAAATGCGCGCAAGGAAGGTCGAAAAGCTCTCTCTCCAAAGGCAACAAGTGAAAATGAGGTGATTTTAGCCTACCTTGGGTATCTATACTCGAACTTCTTGAACCATTTTTCCCCAAATTCTTGTGTTAGTCCTACTAGGCTGTGAAATCTATGTTACAGTCAGAAATTTCTCCAAGCGGATTCCTGCAGCTCATTTTGCAAGAATTTTACAAAAGTAGGTTCTTCTGTCTCTCCGCCTTGTTCTTCTGATCATCTGGGTGTCTGCAATTTTTCTATCTGAGCTCATTTTCTATTTATTATTAATTTTTGACATGTTTATTAAAAAAAACAAGAAAGATAACAAAACGTGCTAAAAAAATTGAGTAAAAATCCAATAATTAAGAAAATCCATTAAAAACACAACTTTATTGTTTTTTGTTGAATTTCTCCATTTTTAAGTCTCAATATCAAGAAAAATGAGGTGTAACAGGCACTAGTTCTTATTCATCTATGACTCCCTCTGGATGCATGTACTTTACAGGCATTGCCTTATGTCCAGGATATGGAGGTTGTTGGCGCAACAAGGGTTGAGGTCTTTCCATACCCATCGGTGGTCTTTGAGCTGGGGCCATATTAGATTGATATTTGTACATGGGTTGTCCTTGTGGTCTCATAGGCTAGTACTGAACATTCCCATCATACTTTGGTCGATAATACCACTCATTGGTCTCATGGTTGGCCCATTTAACCCCAATTTCACACCATTTCTATGGTCTAATTGGTTGTCCCCGTTGAGGTATCCCTTGCCTTGGTCCCTTCATAGGTGTTTTTTGTATGTATTCATCATATCATTCATCCTTTTGAGAATGTCGTCTATGGTTGAAAGTGGTGCTGCAACAGTAATTCCCACTTGTGCTGGTTTAGTGGATGTTGTTTTCTCACTTTGGTTATCCTTAGGGACATCTTCTTCATTGAAAATATCACAATTGGCTCCTAAGACAATAGCATCTGACACACACTCTTCTAGGGTTGTATGCTTCTTGTTATACAGTATATCATGAAGTTATTTGTTTAGCAGTCCCTCTAGAAACAATGATACTAGTCGTTCTTCTGCGGGTATATCTAGCTTTGGGCATCTGGCAATGTATTGTTTCATTTGAGTTGCACAATCCCTAATAGACTGACCTTGTTTCTATTTAAAGTTGTAGATTTGAGCTACCGTATTGTGTTTGATCCCCGTTTTGGAACAAGCAGCAAATCTGTGAGCTAATGTGTTCAAGTCCATGATTGACCTTGGTGGAATGTTTTGAAACCATGTCAATGCTTTTTCTTCTAATGTCATTCCAAACCCTTAGAATTGAGTATGGAAATCGAATATGCGTTCTCCTCTTAACACTTGCTGAAAGCTTGCTAAGTGGTCGTATGGATCCCCCGATCCACTGTATTTTCTATCCCATTTTTTAAAATCAGCTGGTTTGACACGTCTATTTGGTTCAACTCCCAGTCTCCTGGCAGTTGGTCATGTTCCGAGTCCTTCAAACCAGTCTGTTGGAAATAGTGGCTCATGTAACCCTGGACTGGCTTTACTGTCACCCAGTTTTCTTCGTGATGAGGTGGTTTTTGGTTTCATAAAATTACTCTCAAAATATCTATCATGATGTTCATCTCTTGGAGTAGTTTCTAGTCCCTGGCCCAACATCCAATCGCTTATGGAATACCCTTGATATTTGGTTTGTTCTACCTCCTTAGGAGTCATCATAACAGAGTGATTGTTATAACAATCCCTAAATAGATAGATTGGTAGATCTGCTGAACCCTTATCTTTGATCTTGAAGATATAGATGATTTTCATGGACGTTAGTTGTCCCGATTTGGCAAGAGAAGTCCATAGGAGATCTTTTACATTTCTATCTTCCCAACAATAGACTCCAATCCTAGGATTATCCGTACTAAGACGTTTCAAAGGCTTCAAATCAACTTGATCGTATCCCTCAAATTCTAAAGTAGGTGGCCCTTATTTCGCTGACATATCTGGAATTATGGTGTTTACTTCTAGTCTCTATTTGTCTATCACGTTAGGGTTTTCAACTTGTAAACAGTGAGTTCTGTTTCTATCCATGTATATTTTTCCTTGTTTGTTTGCCCTGACTTCCTCTTCGAACTCAATACCATGGTCATCAATGAGAATAGCATACTCTTTGTTAGGATCCACCTAAACCTGAGCTCCATGGCAATTAGTCTTATAAAAAGAGAGTATATGCTCATAGCGCACTATCGTTTCGGTTTCTGAGTGATTCAAGCAAGAAGACATTTCAGATGCTGAATCTGAAAAAGTGTCTGAGACTTCTTCAAGGATAGTGTGCAAGGAATTGCCTTGATTCATGCTTTCTTCAGTGGATACTCTACTGCAGGTTTCTCCAAATATGCCTTGATTTCCTAATACACGACTTGATCTAAGGTTCATAAAGATTTGTGAAGCCCTGGATAGAGTACTTACCGTTTGACTTGTTATCAATTTCTTCCACTTGATTTGATTGCAACTCCTGTCAAGCCTTCGATTCCTTGTCTGCAACTTGATTCCTGTATCAATTTTGATCAAGTTAGCACGCCATCAAAAGTGCTCATTTTAGGCCTAAAGTAAATAATCACAAGTATTTACTATTGGCAATTTTTTGCATCTTTTGGGACAACTGAGCATGTACACTTGTTTATCACATCAATATATAAATCCTAATAGTCAAGTTTCATTGAGTTTGAACAAAATTTTGCAATTTACACTCAAGTTCTTGAAAGTCAGTACATAACTTAGTATTTACCCAATTTTTGGTCAGTTTGGTGATCCAAATTCTATGGGCCTTTACAAAAGATGTTTGTACACATGCATAGAGTCTTTGGTATCAACCTTGGGTACTTTTGAGCCGAAAGTAAATAACCGTGATTATAAATGAGCACTTTTTGAACTTTTTCCTTGGACAGTCTTTTTATGAGCTATTTTAAGCCTCTGAGTCAAGTCAAAGCATAATTTGGCCTAAAATATCAAGAAGAAGTAAATATTATGAGTTTTCGCAAACTCTTGAAAGTTTTACCTGAATGCGTCCATGAGCTTTTCCACTGGTTCATACAAGTTTGAAAGAATACTCTCCAGTCGGATTGAGTGGTTGACAGTCTTCTGGTGCTATTTCTAGTTGTAGACCTGAATTTCTGCAGCTTCACATAACAACTCACAATTGATTCTTTTGAAGAGAGACATGTTCTGAAATCCACCTCGGATTCTACTTACCCTACTCCTAGGTTCTACAGCAATGGGGTTGTGGAAAGTGTGGAGAAACACTCGTATTCTTGTTTTTATGGTTTTTTGAGCCTTGATCTCAAGACTTTTCTCGTCCATCCATCATTCTCAAAATCCTAATCTAATCTTACAATTCTAAAAGTACTTAGCAAGTACACTTACTTCCAAGATACCTCTACATAGTGAAAGGCGACAATCTTAAGCTATGCGATTTTAAAAAAGAAAGTTTTTACTTTAGGAGATCCTAGAGGAAGTTAAACGATAACTTCACAATACGCTCGTGTTTTTTCCTAGTTTAGGTCTCATTGATCCCCGATAGTGGCGCCAAATGTGGGACGGGTGTCTAACCTCAGTCCTATCTTATTGCACACATAGCGAGAACCACAAATATATTTGTCAATCCATGGGACGAAGCTGACTCGACTAGTGCTAGAGGCTACAAGAGGTTATCAATCTCTAACTCAAGCTACACTTAAATGACTCAAATCACCAAAAGCGAATCGCTCATCGGCAAACAAATCACATCCGTTACTACATCAAACGGCATCCAAACGTTACAAAACTTCTAGGACATGTTTATAAGACGTAATCAGTCATGCTTATGGTCTCAAATCTCACTTTAGGTCAAGTGCAAAAATCACAATTATTAATAGCAGTGAGTTTTTGACCTATTTGTTTTCGACCCCGAATGAATCTAAATGCTTAGCAATGATGCCCCCATATCCCGCCTATGCTTTTTTTTTTTTTTGAAGTGTAAATTCTTACTTATGATGAAATTAGGCCGCGGGTCGACGACGTCAAAAGCTACGGAATACTTTGAAATGCTTACGTCAATGCGTAGAGCTCTTACCTGCGGTTGCAACGCAACATAGGCGATTGCAATGTAACAACCGGGAAGGGAGTAGGAAGCGCGAGAAGAAGAGAAGTGAGTGGTGTTAGCTCATGCACGTTGTATTTCATTATCCAAAAACTTATAAAAAACTTACAAAAAATGGCTTTTATACCTTAGCCAAGGTTTTTGGTGGCCAAAATTGATAATCTGGGAGCTCTAACTAAAGACAGGTTGATACAATATGGAAGGTTGTAGCTCCAGCTTATCAATTACGATCTTTATCCAAAAGGTAGGAGTTACAATATTCTCGATTCATCACTCTCGGCTCCTTGAACCCTCAAGAAGGTGTTCCAAAAGACGACTACCCTACCAAGGTGATGGCTAACCCTTATCAAACCAAGGCATCGGTCTAAGGCATTGACCAAGCGATCCAAAGTGATGCCCCTTGCCTGCCAAGTGCCAATAAGGCACTAGGTCTCATATGGACACAACATAACATAGAAATTTTCTTTTTCATGTATCTAGTAGCATTTTTGCTACTTTTTCTTGACACTTTTTTGCTTCATTGATTCATTTTTTTTAGCACTTTTTATTGCTTCCAATGTGAGATGCTAATGGCAATTGGACCAAAGGACTAAGCTTAATCATAGCCCTAGGTCATGTTAAAAATTAATGGAGTATTAAGACTATCACTAAGAGTCTAAAACTAATGAGAAATGAACTACATTAACCTAAGGTCAAGGCCAATTACCTATGATTAGCACACATAAAACCCAATTTTTTGATGAATTAATTTTCAAAAAGCAATAAAAGTATTGAAACTTTAGTATGGCTAGCTTTTGAACATGAAATAACCATAACTTAGAAGCAAAAATTACTTCAGCCAAGCATAGAGCATGCAGAAATGAACAAAAGAGCAAAATCATGGAAGGATTACATCTATTCATTCTCTTTTGAGCATCCTTGACCAAGCATCCCCTTTGTGTAGAGAAGTCTCTTGATCTTTTTATTCAAAATCCAAGTTGATTTGAAGCTAAGTGTTGAGAGGCGGAAGTGAAAAAATAGACCCGGTGGCCTCTACACCAAGACTATGTACAATAGCCTCATCATGGGGGATACACAATAGGGGCATCACCTAGCAAGATATGAGGCTAGGACGCATTCATATACACAATGAAGCATGCCATGGAAAAAAATTTCAAGATCCACGCCCAAATGTGGAATGGGGTGATCGGAGAATAAGGTGAGAGGAGTGGTGAGTGAGTGAGAATGGGCTCGCTACTCGTGCATGTAGAAAGGAAGATAATGAGGTCAGGGAAACATGCTACAAGCACGTAGCACAAGGGTGTGTATGGATAGGTGTGTGTGTGTCTTCCCCCCCTTAGTGAGCTCTCGTGGTCTCCTTATATAGGGAAGGAGGAGAGGATTTATCAATATTTCTAATTGAAGTGAGTGTCCCACTCTGGTAACTAGGAAAATGGGGTGCATGTGACTGTGGCTCCCATCTTGTCTCCTCATTATTTAAAATACCAGAGTCAATAGAGAGAGAAGAAGAGAGAATGTGGGTAGGATGTAAAGGATAGGAGATATTTACAATAGTCTAGCTTTGGCTAGACATAAGCTTATTAGGGAGAGAAGAGAGAGGTAAGAAATTTATAAGAGAGATCCTCCAAAAATGATGATAGAATCACTCTAGACTTTCCAAGACCTCATTAAAAGAGCCTTGTCTCTTGTAATCATGCTTGAAGACTTGTAGAACCATAGCCATTCTAGAGGGAAGAAAATTGGGGATGGCCTGTGCACCATTACACGAGAAAACTGGGGTCCACCACAAAAATCATAGCTCCGCATTCATAACTCCAAAAATTCTGAAAAAAATTGAGCTAAAATTTGAGATCACGAGCTACACCTTTCATGTTGAATGCTCCTTCAAATTCCGGGTTCTTCTCTACTTAAAAAATTTAGCCAAATAATGTATTATTTGTGGCTGCAAAGGTCTTTTGGTGGTCCCCTTTGAGTGGACTTCCCTCTTGCCTTCAAGTGTAAGCTCCTTCATGTGTATGAAAACATGACCTAGAGTTTTGAAAAGATTGGAAATCATCTAGATGGAGATATTATTTAAATTTGAAAGTGGGGTTGAGGTTTGAAAATGAAAACTAGTGAATAAAATATTTGGTAGGGTGGAATAATATATATATATGAAAAATATATTAGAAAATACTAAAATATATAATGTAATTTAGAGTATATATATTTAATATTTAAGGTCAAAAGAGAGATCAACAAAGAAAGCTTACTTATTTATGCTACATCGTGATTGATTAGCATAATTCTTATTTATTTAATAAAGGCAAAAACGTTTGTGAAAAAGGGATGAAAAATCAAAAGTAACTTATATAATAGGAAATATTTTTGGTAAAAGAGAAAAAATATATGGAGGGTTCCCATGCATGGAAAAGCATGCCTCAGTGTAAACACAAGCTCCAAAAGGCCTTTTATTCAAAGCCGAAATACACAAAAAAACATTAATGAAAACCTACAGCTAGGGCCTTGCTTACCCAAATATGCCAAAGGAAAAAAACTTGAAGTGAAAAGGTACCTTTGGTTATGCACGTGATGCTCTTTATAGCAGCTTTTCAAAAAGTTGGCTAACAACTAGCTCACATGAAATTTTACAATTTTTAGAGCAATCTATGAGCTAGAGATGACTGCAACTTGATGAAATGAAAATGAGTGGCTCTCAATAGACAAATTATGTACTTGAAAGCTCAAAACAGTGAGGTAAACACTAGCTCAAAATAAAAAATTTAACTTTTGACCAAGCTATGAGCTAACAGTGAGTATACAACTTTTAATCCAAAGAAATGGAATGTCTCTAACTCGCCAAATTTTGCAATATTTTGCAAAGATGACCCCTTCTTGGATCAATTGAAAGCACACGCCTGTCCATACCCTTCAAAATAACCCAACTCATTAGTGCTCTTAAGCATTCGAAAATTCAACACAAGCACTAAAACAATGCACAATCAATCACAAGCCCAAAATTTTCATGATCTCTCATGGTCATTCACAGAATCTCAACTTTAGTGCTATGCAAGGATTTTTCATTAACATCAAGCACTAAAGTCCAAAAGCAATGCTAAGTTTAAGCACAAGTCCCGACCAAGCCTTAATTCTCTGTCAATGGTATTTTCAAAGAGGGATGCTCTCATACATGCCAAACAAATTTTCCATGTAGTGCAATGAGACTTCAATCATGTCAAGCACATAAGCAAATTTTTAGTGATGGCATCTTTCATGTGTTTGGCCTTTTCGCAACCTATGATGTAAAGTATATCTTCGTTTGAGATGCATCCTAGGAGAAGATTGTAACGGTCCTCTTGTCTAAGACTTCCACACACATCTTGTATACATGTCCTATTTCAAAAGGTGAACCGAGTTACAAATTGATGGAAATTATTATAAGTGATAAACACTGTGAATTTAAAAAAATACCTGGTTGCCGTGATCCGCTTCTTACGTGCCCCTCCATTAGAGGCTAAGTTTTCAATGGAAGAGAACTCCCTCTTACGCTCACGCATGCCAAATGGAGTGGCTTTTACGTGTATCATTGCAATATGTAGCTTAGCTACCTCTGTTTTTGTAGCTTTCATATCCTCTTTAAGATCTTTAACTTGTTTCTCTGTGGAATGTAGTTGTTGTTGGAGATTTGTGGAATTAATGTGTAACACTTGACATTGTTGTTGGAACCATGCCGATGCACCTGCGTGATTGGAGTCCAATCTCTTACAATACTCAAGAAGACAACGTTCTCTTTCTCCCACATATTTGATTAAGCTTGGGAGTGTACGGAATATTGGATGATAGCCCACAAGCGGATCTTTTGGATACAATCCTCCATCAAGCCACAAGTCAACATTGGTTTCTCCTCGAAACCGTCGTATGGATACCAGTTGAGATGCTTTCTCGTCCTTTTTTTTGTGGAGCAAATTCGATCGGTAGATGCAGACTGACATTAGTTGACCTAGTAGATCACGGCGCAGGTGATTCATTGGTTATGTCGCGAAGAGACATGGTGGAAAGTTATGATGGGAAAAAAATAGATAAGATATACTTTTTGGGATAAACAGACAATTTTTGGGATAAAAAGATTTAAAAATATATTTTTTCATAAGTAGATATATATAGGTTCAATTTTTTAGCTCAAAGGAGGAAAATTTTTAAATTTAAAAAATTTCAATTTTTAAGCTTTATTAGATGGACGTTTTGATGATGTGGCATTATCTATTTATTTTTGGAATTAATGTAGAGAGGGACCCAAAGAATTTTAGATTTGGAGCTTATAAAAGGTAGATTCCTCTAAAAAAATATTGTTATATATATATATATATATATAGGAATCTTTTTAAAGCTTAAAAGATCCATTTTGAAGATTTTATAAGAAAATCATTTTTTGGGGTGAATTGATGCACGAGTTGAAAAGGGGATTTTTTCATAGCTACTTACTCTGTTTGTTTGGTGATAGGTAGAGAGAGAATGGTTCTTATCTCTACTTTTACTCCTCTCTCTCTTTTTACCCCCCTCTCTCCCATACTTTACCCCCCCTCTTCCTCCTACATTACCATCCTCATTCCCTACTTTTCCCCCCTCTCCTATCTAGTGAGAAATTAGAGAGAGAGCTACAAAAATAGCCCTATTTATTTTCTTTGTTCCCTCCAACCCCTACAAAATTAGTCCTAATCCCTTAAAATTAGGAATCCTTACATGGCCCCAAGGGGGTCCAATTTTTTCCTAATGCTGCAACTCGTTCTAAAACATGCTCAGTCATTAAAAGAGGAAAGTTGTCTCTAATGGTAGTTGCATTCACTTTCTTGAGATTGACACACACTCATACGTTTTTAATTTTTCTTGGGTACTACCACATTTGGAGACACACAATAAGTATGTTCAATTTTATACATGAATTCGGCTTCCTTTAGCTTTTCAATCTCTTCTTTGATCTTTTTGGAAAATTTATCATTATAATTGTATGGCCTTTGTCTGCTTGGTTTTGCATCATCTCTCATCATATGGTATGTTGACAGATTTTTGAATCAACACCCTTGAGATCCTTGTAAGGCCAAGCAAAGATGTCTTGGTAATATTTAAATAAGCTTAACAAAAGCTCTTCTTCTTCTTCCGTTAGGTCGTTTGCAATGTAGGAAGGTCTAGGCTCTTCTCCTTGTTCAACCAGATCAATCTTTTTTGCGTTTTCAGGTCCTTTGTAGTACTCACCCTGTTTTCGTAGTTTCCTGACAGTTTGTTCAACTATAACTTTTTGATCTCGGAGAGTATATTTCTTGTAATGAAATGGAACACTCATTCAAGGCCTGGGCAAGAACTCTAAACCTACTATCAAAAGGTAATTTAGATAATCAATGCCAACACAAAATTGATAGGGAAATTTTCCATCCAACCTATAGCTTGCACATTGTGCCCAACACCTAAAGGGGTTCGATGAGTCAGATCCGGTTAGTGGTCACCCATTGGTGGAAATTGAACGACAAGGAACCGTTGTCAAAATTAAAAGCAAGGCATGGGCAAGGAGTGAAAAGGTGGAGGATAGGACTGCAATAGGGAGGAAGGAATGTGATTAATATCATAGAGAGACACGAGAACTGGAAGGTCGACAAGTGGCTCTGACCAGAAACAACGGTGGCGGGCTATCGACCAACTAGCTCCACACACACAGGTGGTCTTCCGTGGGTACCACCTCCTAGGAAGAGTAATTTAATTGTCTTTTTTAGAATCGTTGTCGCTCCCATTGCATGGCCATCATTATCACCATAGGAGCTCATCACCATGATGAATACAAGTAGCACCCCTTGGCTACCAAATATTAGCAAGCTACAGAAAGCAGTGACCCGCCCTTCCGTCCTCAAACTGCCCTCTACCACCGTGCGAACTGGACCATGCCCTACTCCCACAAACTTTTGGCTCGCCATGCATCGGCTAGAAACGACTTTACTTGCTTGCCCACAAATTTAAGTATAAATGAATAATTATTTTCTCTATTTATGCCAGCATGCAACGATTACTGTTGCGCCATTTTATTTTTAGATGTATCATCATCCATCTGCAGATTTAGAATCACTATCAACTGCACTACTAGAACCACAGAAGAGCAATTTCTTCTCTTTTTCTTTCTCTCTCTCTCTCTCTCTCTCTCTCTCTCTCTCTCTCTCTCTCTCTCTCTCTCTCTTTCTCTCTCTCTGTTTTTTTTCACCAACCACAACCTGTCTCTCTTTCTGTCAGTATTGCAGCCACCATTTGCCATGCAAACTCTCACTTTCTCAACCACTTTCACGCGACGTGGTCTCGCAGAATGCTACAATGTAAGGGTGAACCAAACTTCTACAGGAGCTTACGTGCATATTGTGCTACCCACCCTACAATATCATAGATGATATGCTGGCCGAAACTCGAGTAAGGTGGGTTCCTTCACCAACTACCAAAACTCACCAGTACTGTCTTGCCCAATTCGATCATATCCTACACTCAAAGAATTCCAAAAGGCCATAATGCGGGAAGGGAACTTATCTCGCACACTTTTGCCCACAAGCTCTGTCGACGAGAATTTAGTGAACATTGCAAGGATGCTCACCTCTTCTTGCCTTTTAGAGTCGATGGTGGGGGAGTTCCAACTCAAGTTTAAAGGAGGAGAGTCTTCCTCCAAGATGGGAGAAAATTCAGAGGCCTTGGTATGCAAGGCAAACAGCTCACCAAAATTTGACAAGGAGGCATCGGGATCCTCTTTCAGATTTCATCCTGTTCCACATGGGATGGATTGTCAGAGATGATGTATATTTGTTGAGGGTTTGCTGGCTGTGAGTCATGCAGCAAACAACCGCCGCAGCGGTTACAACATATAGTGGGAAATTTGTGGATGTATGACTTTGTGGGAAGTCTATGTACTGTCAGATTTACTGCAGGCTTTGTTGAGGGTCGAGTGAGGTTTTATTGAGCTGGGGGATTCTTGAATGTTGAGATCCTTTCGGTGATACAGGTCTTGGAGAGATCCTTCCAGCACCCTTAGATAGGCAGCTAGGATGTATTGACTGTGAGTTAGACAGTTGGGATTCCATCTTTGCTTTACTGCCGTTGAGGCATTGTCGCAGTCTATGCTTACAGGACAATGACAAGACAATATAGGTGCAGGATAGGTTTACCCACAGCTTACAGTGTTAGAGAGACAGTTCTTTTTTGAGCTATTTTTTGGTCTGTTTTTAGTACACCAGATCCATTTTACAAAGGAGACTCTGCCAAAAAATTTCTGCAGAATCTGAAGCTTTCTTGGTTCATTTGACAGGTTGATATTGGTTCAGAGGTCAGTTTACAAGGGAAACTCTGCCGAATTTTTCCCAGGAGAGTAAACTACTGTGAAGCGTAGCTATGGCTGGATCACAGGACACTGCTCTTTACAATACCAAGAAGCTGGATGAAACCAATTTCCCATTGTTGAAGCAGCAGATTTGGCACGTGTTGGTACAAAAGAAACAGATAAAACCTGTAAAGCTCAAGGAGATAAAACCAGAAGATATGGAAGAAGATGAATGGAGCGAAATGGATGAATTGGCACTTTCTACAATTATGCTGACTTTGGCAGAAAGCGTTTACTTCAATGTAGCAGAGGAGATGTCGGCTTATCAAGTGACGGGAGCAAAGCGAACCCCGAACCCCGACGGCCTTTAAAACACCGGGGACCGAATGGCGCGCTCCGAGCATGTCATGGTAAAGCAAACAGGGGGGCACCACCTAGCTTCAGCGGCTAGGACACAAACAACACACCACCATAACAAAGTTTTCATCCAAGAGAGATGGATGCTTGGGAGTAATGATGAAGAGGAAAGGGAATGAGATCAAGTGAGAGAGAGAGAGAGAGAGTGAGGGAGGGGGTATAGCGGCTTAGTACTTAGGCACCACAAAAGGATGGCGAATCCGCACACCCTTCACACATACACAAGCTCACTCCAAAACACAAGACTAGGTGGCGATTCCGCACACCGCACATGGGCAAAACATTGCAAGAAAACATACTCACAAAACCTCAAGCTTTATTTAGAGAATAAGGCGGTAAAATGGGGAGCATAGGGTAGGGGAATGAGAAGGGAGAGAGTGGTAGAGCATATGGCGGATAGGTGGGAGTTGATGGCGAAGACTCGTACGAGGGTTATGGCCATCATCCTTCATTTAGTTGCCCTTCATCTTCCATAGCCAAGGGTGTAGAGGTCATGCTCAAGACAAGAATGGTGATTGCGGTGATGGTGATGGTGTGGGTGTGTGTGTGTGCACTAGGCACACACAGTGCATAGTGTGTTCTTTGGTGATGTTGTGTGTGTTTGTGTGATGGTGACCCCTCTTTATATAGGGGAGGAGGGGGGAGAAATTCTAGAATTTAGAAATGAAGAAATCATTATCTACATAGGCCATGTGACTGTGGGCCCCACTTGTTTGGCTGTGTGTATATGTGCCAGAACAGCAGTCTCATGAGAGAGAGACTAAGAGAGAGAGATGGGTTCATGAAAAAAAGTGAGAGGTGACATGGAGAATAAAGTAATTACAAGAGGGGAGAGAGGGGAGTGTGTTCAGAGGTGAATCTGTGTGAAGATGTGTGTGAACACAAGAAAAATCAGGTAACCACCGGGTGGGGATGGGTCTGTGGGCACCTTTTTCAGTGAAACTGAGTGTGTGTGAGTGTGGGGGAGGTTATTTAGCTACAAGACAAGAGACATGGCACCCTTTAGAGAGAGAGGGGGGTATTTGGGTCATGGGATATGATAGGAGAGAGAAAGAGGGGGTGGGGTATACTATTTTGGAAGATAGGGTAAGTTGCATGTGAGTTAGGGTGCATTATTGGTGAGTTATAATGCATTATTGGTGAGAGGTGGGGTAGCTTGAGGGGAGAGAGAAAGGAGAAAGGACAAGGGGAAGAGAGAGGGGGTTGACCTTTTGAGTGGAGGAGAGGAAAAGGGACACCCGGCGGGGCAACAATGAAGAAAAAGGAGGCAAGGTGGGGATGGGCTACCCCGCAGGCATGAGGTGGCCTATTTTACCTTTCTTATATATTTACATAATCATACTTTATTTTTTCTTACTTTTTCCAATGCCTTTTATCAGTCCCTCCCTAAGAGGGGGTTTTCATGGGGTGGGGACGAGAGAAGAGGGGTATGGGAGCTTGGCTTGTGAAAAGCCCCCATCATTAGCCCTCCCCTTTTGGCTAGAGGCATTCATGTCTCTAGCTCATCTGTTTGATCCTTATCGTCGGAGGTGGCGGCTGATGGTGTGTCCTCATCTGGAATATCAATTGGTGGAGCCTGGGCAAATCGAAGAAAATAAGGTTTAAGTCGCCAACCATTTATCCTGGTTTTATGATGTTTTCCATCAGCCTCCATAAGCTGGTAGCTTCCATTGGCATACTTTTTCCTGATGATGAAAGGGCCTTCCCATCGGAGCAGGAGTTTCTTATCCTTGCGTGTATTGAAGCGATTGTCGTAGCGGAGCACCAACATTCCTTTGTTCAATTCTTTTTTCCGGAGATGCTCGTTAAAGCTAAGCCGGCTATGCTCTGCTTGTGCTGCATAATAATTTATTGCTTCTTCTCTATCCAACTGCAGTCTTTCCAAGTTGATATGTGATCTCTCAAATGCATGTTGGGCTGTTGAAGCTGGCTTGCCATTACTCTGAGACTTTGTAGTTGCAATTCAATGGGCAAGATTGCTTCCTTACCAAATACTAGATGATACGATGTGAATCCCAAGGATGTACGAAATGAAGTTCTGTAGGCCCATAAAGCTGGTAGTTGATACTTATCCCAGTCTCCAGGATGATTGTTTACCTACTTGGTAATAATTTTAGAAACCATTCCATTTACCTTTTCAACTAGGCCATTACATTGAGGGTAATATGGTGAAGAGTGCCTCCTTGTAATGCCCAATTTCTGCATTAATTCTCCTACCAAGTCTGCTCTGAAACCTGGCCCTCTATCAGAGATGATCTCTAAAGGTGTGCCAAACCTACAGCATATGTGCTCGTAGATAAATTTAGCTACCTCTACTGCTGTGATTCTAGTGGTGGCTGTAGCCTCTGCCCATCTAGTCATGTAGTCGACCCCCATGATAATGTAGAATTTTCCTGAGTTGGCCCTAGGTAATGGCCCAATGGCATCGATACCCCATTTTTCAAATGGTCCATATGAGAGAATAGGTGTCTGTGGTTCAGGCATAAGTGACCTAGTGCCGGCCTTTTGACACAACTTACATGTTTTGCACCAGTGGTGTACATCACGGTTGAGGCTAGGCCATATGAAGCCTGCCTGCAAGATTTTCCTACTTGTTATGTCTAGGGCAAAGTGACCACCACAAACCCCGTCGTGACAGCTAGCAATTACTCCTGTGATTTCCTGAGAGAGAGGGACCTTCCTGAGTATTTGGTCCTTACCCTTACAGTACAAACCGTCATTGATGAGTCGATACCTTGTGGCCTTCCGCGTCAGCCATTGCTTCTGTCCCTTTGTTAAATCTGATGGGCATTCCCCTGTTTCCAAAAAATGCATGATGTCAGGCAAGGCATCACTTCCTTGAAATAGAGGGAGCTTTAGTTTTACTGCTCCAACCACCACTTCCTGTAGTCTTTCACTTGCTAGGGCATCTGCTTCTTGGTTTTGAGCCCTTGGGATATGGTGTATTTGAACTTCTTCAAACTTACCCAACAAGGTTTTTACACCACTTAAGTGAGTCCTTAAACTAGGATTCTTGCATGTCCATGCTTCATTTACTTGCCTTACCAGAAGTAGAGCATCCCCAAATACATTAAGGCGTTGTACACCTTGTGAGACACACCATTGTAGACCCTTGGTTAGTGCTGCATACTCAGCTTCATTGTTAGAATGTGAATCTAACAATTGGCCCAACGAAAATACCTTTGTCCCTTTGTCATCAAAGACCACTATGCCTGCACCTACTTTTTTGGACGCTCGCTTGTAGGCTCCATCAAAGTAGAGAGAGTATGCTCCTTCTACCACCGGTGGTACTGGAGGTAATCAGACTTCTCCTTCCTTATATTGCTTCTCCTTCCTTTCAAAGACTTGGTAGGTCATGAGTCCCCCCAAACATGCCCTTGTCGTGCTTTCTACCTGTACCGTGTAGTCAAACTCTTGCAGACGAACTAGCCATTTAGTAATTCTAGCAGACACATCCATGTGTTGTACAACATAGGGGAATATTTCATCCGTGGTTAGAATCACAAATTGCTTAGGCAGCAAATATGACCTAAACTTTGTAGTTGCAAATCTAAGAGCTAGGACTAAGTGTTCCACATGGGTGAAACCTTTCTCTCCTGCTGTCATCATTCGACTAGAGAAGTAGATTGGCCTCGTGAAAGATGTCATTGTATCCTTTTGGAGTAGCATAGCCCCCAATGAGTCATCACCAACACTTGAGGTGACATAGAATTTTTCATGCCACTTAGGTGGTGAGATAGTTGGCAGAGTGGCTAAGACCTCCTTTACCTTGTTGTAGTGATGTTCGCTTTCCTCGTCCCAAGTGAAAGTTGATCTTTGAGTGAGTTGTTGCAGTGGTAGAACAAGTTGTGATAGTAGATGTATGAATCTACTTAAGTACCTCACCTTCTGTAGAAAAGAGACCAGTTGACGTGTGGTCGTTGGTGAAGGTAGGGCTATGAGTGCGGACACCTTACTTGGGTCGGCGTTGATACCTTTTGCTGAAATTTCATGGCCTAGTAGAATGACTTTACTCTCCCCAATGTGGCATTTATCCACATTTAATTGCCCACCTAGGCTCTGCAACCTGGCCAAACCTTCAGTTAGCTTTTCTAAATGTGAAATACGGGAGCTATATATACAAAAATCATCAATGAACACTCTTATGGATGTTCCAAAGAACGGTTGAAAAACATATGTGACATATCTTTGGAATGTGGCAGGTGCATTTGTGAGACCAAATGGCATAACCCTGTATGCAAAACAACCCCATGGCGTGATAAAAGTGGTTTTTAGCTGATCTTCCAAGGCTATGTGTATTTTAAAGTATCCAGAATAACCATCACAGACGGTATAGCATTCAAAACCCGCTACTTCATTCAAAATTTCATCCAAGAAAGGGAGAGGAAAGTGGTCTCTCTTTGTAGCTGCATTTAGTGGTTTGTAGTCAACACAGACCCTCCACTTACCATTCTTTTTAGGCATCACCACTACGGGTGACACCCATTCTGAGTTTTCTACAGGATAGATGAATCCCGCCTCCAGCAGTTTCCTTACCTCGGCCAAGAGTGCCTTTTCTTGTATGACCCCTAGTCGTCGTAGCTTTTGCACAACTGGTTTTACCCCTTCCTTCAGCTTAATATGATCTTCCACCACTGTAATGCCTGTGATTCTTTCATAGTTGTCAATGAACAGGTTAGGAAATCCCATCAACATTTGCAAAAAACTATCTTTCTCCTCAAGTGTTAATTCCGTAGACAACATACCCTTCAACCTACTTCCTCCTAGGCCAGGTGATTTTCTCTCCTCTTCATTGGGTTGCCCTTTTGGTGATGGATCACCAGTTGTGCTTACCCTTTGTGGATCCTTCATAATGAAACCCATCATATCAATGGAACTGTCACTTTCGTCGGTGGATGTGGTCTCCTCCTCAGAACTGGAAGATTCACTAGTGGTTTCATCTGCCGATGTTTCCAGATTCATTTGCTTCTACTTGCCAGTCCTCATGTCATAGTAGATTGGCTCGCCTTTCTTACCGGTCATGCGTAGAAGGCCAGTACCCCAGTCCTATTCTTCCTTCATGGCCATCAACCATGGCCTTCCCAAAATTAGTGGATAGCCCTCCCCCTTAGTAGGCATTACAAAAACATCTACCTCTACCTCAGTGTTGAAAGCTTCGATTTTCACGACACTTACCACACCCACACACTTTACTTTTGCGTTGCTTGCCATCTTTGCCTTGCATGGAGAAGGCCTGTCAACCTCGAGCCCTAATCGAAGCATCATAGCTTCGCTCATTACACAGATTTGTGCACCTCCATCAATGTAGGTGTTTCCAACCCTCTTTCCTTTTATGTTTACGTCGACAATTGGAAGGATGTCATCCATGTTGCATCCCGAAATTGCTCCGGCTACCTTTGTTTTGGAGCGTTTTGTACTTACCATTTTAGACCATTGTTGCCTTACTTTTGGTGCAAGATGTAGCAGCTGTGGCCATGTAATCTTCGGTCCTTGCTCTGCCACATCCAATGTTAGATCATAGGGCTTAGAACTTTCCCCTAGCTGGAAGTCGGTGATGTCCAATTTCCGTCGTGGCCTGGATGGCCTCTTGCTAGTTTCTCCTCTCATGCTTCTCTCATCATCTGATTGTGTAGCTTTCTCCCTCCTAGCTCTTTTCACAGTCATGGCTTCAAGTGGTTCTAAAAAGGTTACCTTCTCCTTACCCTTGTCCCTCTCCTTTACTCTGGGTGGATCCACTACTACGGCTTTTCCTTTCTCTTCTAGCCTTATGATGTTTACAGGGCGATCAGGTGGTGGGGCTGGCGGAAGATGTGGAATGGATGCTTGTAGTGGTGTCTGGGGTGGACGTAGAATTTGTGTTGGTGGGGTTGGTGCTCGGGGTGGGGGTGTTCTTTCTCTAGGGGGTGACAATTGGTTCCTCCTACCTCCTCTATTATAGTTTTTTCGTGGTTTGGAACAGTAGTACATACCGTGACCGTCTTCTCCGCAGTTGTAGCAATGATACTCCCTGTTTTGTCGTCGTGCTCTTCCAGGGTCTTGATCTCTTTCTTGACTCCTCCCTTGCTATATTAAGTGGACAGACAAATTCTGCAGTTGGGCAGTAATATGGGCCAACATATCTTGTTGGTCATCTCTTACCCCAAGAGCCGGTGGTGGTGGTATGGTGGTTGCCGTAGTTGTTGGTCGACGCGATGTTCCTACTTCTGTTGACTCGGTTTCTTTGGCTTTCATTCGCAGCTTCTTGTCCTTAAGGCGAGCAATCTCAACGGCTAACTCGTACGTAGCCGCGAATCTACCTTTCACCTTCTCCTTGAGAAGCGGCCATAAGCCATGCGTGAACCGATCTTTTTTTAGGAAATCGGGTGCAGCTTCCCCCCTAGCCAGTGACTCAACCCACCATTTCCACAAATCCACAAATTTGGATTCATAGGTGGCATATTCTAAAAGACCCTCCTGCTTCCAGTCTCTCAACTTGTCCCACAACTTTTCTGAAGTGGTACCTCCCCCAAAGCGCCTCTTAAAAGAGGTTTTTAAGGGTTCCCAGTCATCCTTGGTTGCTTGTGGAAGTGCATTGTACCATGATCTAGCTTCTAGCTTCATGAGATGCTTAAAGATTCTAACCCGGGATTCATCCGTATCTTTGTTGCTCACTACACATGCTACTTCAAAGTCATCTAGGAAGTCTATTACCAAATCCTCCCCCTTCTTTCCTTTAAATGTTGGAAATGCTACACTTGCCATGATTACTGAGAGAGAGCTAGAAAGACACACTGCTTAACTTGCAAAAGTTTTTTTCTTCTTTACAAGGAGGCGTGTATACCCTCTTATACTAGGACATAGATTAAAACTTCAAACGGTACATTGCCTTGTACCAAAGGTAAGAAAAATGGTTGATCTGATGTCAGAACCTCAAAAAATCGCTCCCCACCCAGCATGGTGTCAATGACGTGCTAGTAGTGAGCCTTCAAATCCAGTATTACCTTGATTGAGCGTACACGTGTTGGTATGTGTGATCTGTCTTGAGGTAGGTTGTACTGATTCATGTGAAGCTTAGAGGTGCTTAGTCACTGTCCAAGCTTGTGGGAGAGGGTGGTGTTCTTTCCTGAAACAAACTCAGTAGATCCCTAGTTTCTCTAGTGAGAGTGTGAGCCAATGATTCCGTTATCTATGCTGCAGCATCAGGTGCAACTTGAAAACTGAGTGTGATAATTACCTCGGTGACTTGAGTTACCCGATTCTCAAAGTAGAATAGTGTTGATTCTCTATTGTGTAGAGCTCCTTCCATTTTGTTGTTGTGGGTTGGTTGTAGGTTGTGGACATGGTTTCGACCTTCTCCTTCTTCTTCTTGGCACTTGGCCTATGTATATCCACTGGGCTTGGCGTGTTGGTTGACTCTCCCACTACAAATCGATTACCGTTACACCTGGCACTCGAGCTTTGATGGAGATGCGGAGTTCGTCTAGTTGTGCTTGGATCTCTTCTTCTTCTGTCATCCAATTAGCAAATCCTACTAGCCATTCATCCACTCACAATAGTTTAGGAGTTTCAGTCTTGTAAACTGAAGGGTTTCATGAAATGATCCTCAGTGGGGGCACCAAATGACGGGAGCAAAGCGAACCCCGAACCCCGACGGCCTCTAAAACACCAGGGACCGAATGGCGCGCCTGGAGCCTGTCATGGTAAAGCAAACAGGGGGGCACCAGCTAGCTTCAGCGGCTAGGACGCAAACAACACACCACCATAACAAAGTTTTCATCCAAGAGAGATGGATGCTTGGGAGTAATGATGAAGAGGAAAGGGAATGAGATCAAGTGAGTGTTACCATATACATGTGGTAGTGATGTGTGTGAACACACTAGGACCCCCGGGGCATTTTTTCCCTCTTTAGGAGGTTTTTTCCCCCGTGCATTGTATATACGCCCATCACTCTAGGGCTAACTATCTTTCCATTGCACACTAAGTAACACACTCTCTATTGTGTGCCTTGAGCTTCCTTCGTCTTCTCCAAGCTGTGTGTGTTTCTCTGCAACCCTAATTCCAGCAATTGGTATCAGAGCAGGTCACGTCCTCCCGGGCTTAGTCGCCAGCTGCTCTAGCACACGCCTGCTCACTTTCTCCGATTTCAGTCTGCTCAGAATTTTGATTTGGGCTCATTTCGGCCTCCGTTTCCACTACGGGTAGTACTGCACAGGCTATTTCGTCATTTTGTGCAGATTTTTTGTCAGTGCCGTTTTCTGCATAATAGGTGCCTTATAGTCTTCTACAGTTTGTGCTATATAGCACAAGTTGTTCCCGCTCCATTTCTCCTATTTTCGGGCAGTTTTCACATCAGGTGCAGCATTTACCATGGCTGACAACAACAACACAAATGTGTTCAAGATGTTTGCTGCTGAGGACAGGTTGGATGGGGACAACTACCCTATGTGGGCTTATATGATGCAACATGTTCTTGTGTCAAAAGGTGTCTGGAACATTGTGCAGGGCATTGATGTACGTCCTGGTTCTGAAGATGTAGGCGATGTTGAGGATGTTGCAGGTCTTGCTGCAAGGATTGCAGCTGTTAGAGTTGTTTTGCCTACGACAGAACAAGCTCGTTGGGATGTTAAGGATGCGCAGTCTCATGCATTGATTGCGTTGTCTGTGAAGCGCACCATTATTCCTCACATCCGTTCAACAAAATCTGCAAAACAGGCTTGGGATATTCTAACAGGTCTTTATGCAAGCCGCAATGAGGCTAAAATTGCTTTGCTGCGTAAAGAGCTAGAGTCGAAGATTATGCATGAGGAAGATGATATGGACACTTTCCTTGCTAGTGTCAAGGATATCAATGAGCAACTCATTTCTGCAGGTGAAGTCATTTCGGACAGTTCCCTTGTGCAGACTGTTCTTGATGCCTTACCAGATTCCTACCAGACTTTACTAGTACTTGGAGACTGATGACCCAAGGAAATCCTGAAGTTGTCAAGTTTGATGCATTATGCACATTGCTGTTGCAAGAGTCACTTTCTAGAAAAAACAGGACTAGGCAGCGTGCAGTTGAACAGGCTTTTATTGCTTCTCAAAGAAAGGGTGGTAACAATAATGCAGCCACTTCTTATGGTTCTGCTGCGAGTGGCAAAAATTCTGTTCCTAATGCTTCTGCTGGCAGCACTTCGTCTGGCAATTCTGGTGATAAGGGCAAAAAGAAGATGCGTTGCCATTATTGTAAAGCCAATGATCACTTGATCAAGTCGTGTCCTAAGTTGAAGGCCAAAGAGGCTAAGAAGAAAGAGGGTGGTTCCACTGCAAATGCTGGTTCCACTACAAATGCAGCCATTGTTGAGTCTTCTGTGAAAGGAGATTGTGATGCTGATGTTGATGCAGAATGGGATTTTAGCGCAGAGTGCACTTACAATCCTGCTGTCCATGATGCATGCTTGTCAGTTGCTGCAGATTCACATGTGTGGTATTTCGACAGTGGTGCTACAAAGCACATTACCTCACATCGTGAATTGTTTACCTCTCTCGAGTCTGTCCCTCATGGGAATTTAGTCACTTGTGCCAACAACGCCTCTTATCCAGTTTAGGGAGTTGGAAAGATTGTGCTCACTGTTGCTAATGGCAGTTCCTTCACACTTGTTGATGCACTTTATGTACCTGGGATCAAGAAGAATCTCTTGTCTGTATCCGCACTTGCTAGACTTGGACTTGTAGTCAAATTTGTGGATGACAGATGTACAGTTCATGATCTCAGTTTTGGTGATGAAATTGTTGCATTTGGGCTTTTGTGCCGTGGGCTGTATAAGCTCACTTTGTATGACAAGTGTGGACAAAATTTTGCAAATGCTGTTGCAGATTCAAGGGCTATTTCAGATGCAAAACTTTGGCATGCACGTTTTGGTCATCTGAATTTTGCCAGTTTGCTGCGTTTGCAGAAATCTGATATGGTTGCTTCTTTGCCGCCTCTTGAAGCACCTGTCAAACATGTTTGTGAAGGCTGTATTTTGGGTAAAATGCAGCGTTCTAAGTTTCCAAAGGATGGTTCAGTTAGGGCCACATGCAGGTTGCAGCTTGTGCATAGTGATGTTTGTGGGCCCATGCAAACTCCGTCCTTGGGCAATTACATGTACTTCGTGACTTTCATTGATGATTACTCCAGGCATGCATGGGTATTTCCGCTTAAAGCGAAGTCCGAAGTTTTTATGTGCTTCAAACAATTTTTGGCTATGGCTGAAAATGTCTCAAAATGTACTATGGGCACCCTCCATTCCGATCGAGGGGGGGAGTATATGTCTCATGAATTTAATGCATTTCTGGCTAGTCGTGGGATAAAACACCAATGTACAGTGCCTTATACACCTCAGCAAAATGGTGTTGCTGAGAGGAAAAACAGGTCACTAATGGAAATGGCACGATGTATGGTCAAAAGTCAAGCTTTTCCGCATTCTTTTTGGCTTGAGGCCATCATGTGTGCCACTTATGTACTTAATAGGTGTCCTACGAAAGCTTTGCAGTCTATTACTCCATATGAAGCATGGCATGATAGAAAACCTTCTATTGAGCACATGTGTGTTTTGGCTGTTTGGCATATGCTTTGGTGCCACAAGTGCAGCGCAGAAAATTGGATGATAAGGCTGTCAAATGTATTTTTGTTGGTTATACTGCTGAAAGCAAAGGTTACAGGTTGTATCATCCGCAAACAAAACGTATTCTAGTTTCACGGGATGTAGTGTTTGTGGAAGACTCTGTTCAGCCCTTGCTGTCATGTACTAGAGACAGTAATGTAAGCTCACAAGACATTTATGACACTTTGTTGCCTCTTTTCAGTGGTGGAAATACGAATGTAAGTTCCAATGAGGCAAATGTACAGCCTATGGGGGTTTCTGAAAATGTTTTAGAACAGCCTATTACTGATGCAGATGTACATGATGTACTTGATAAGGAAAGGGCTGAAAATGAGCAGGCTAGAGGTATGCCAAAATGGCTGGTGCACACTTTGCGTGACAGTAAATTGGATGCACCTTTATCTAGTCGTACTCGTTCAGGCTCTCACCATGCATCTTATGCATCAGATTGTTATGCTTTGGCTCTGTCTAGTTTACATGATGTTGAGGAGCCTCTGTCTTTTGATGAAGCACAGAATTCAGAAAATTGGATTGCTGCCATGAAATCAGAATATGATGCACTTATAGAGAATGACACATGGAATTTATGTGATTTGCCTCCTGGAAAAAAGGCCATTGGTACGAAGTGGGTTTACAAGTTGAAATGCAAGCCGGATGGTGAGATCGATCGCCATAAGGCTCGACTTGTTGCAAAGGGTTATGCACAACAAAAAGGCATAGATTATGAAGAGACTTTTGCTCCCACTTGTCGTATGACTACTGTGCGTTTTCTATGTGCATTGGCAGCTCATTTTGGTTGGGATGTACATCAATCAGACATTGTTACTGCTTTCTTAAATGGTGACATATTTGAGGAAGTTTATGTAACGCAGCCTCGCGGTTTTGTCATAAAAGGACAAGAGGACAAAGTGTGCAAATGTAAGAAGGCTTTGTATGGGTTGAAGCAATCTCCTCGTGCTTGGTATGAGAAAGCTGACACTCATTTGGTTAAACGAGGCTTTCGTAACAGTCCAACAGAAAGCACATTGTATGTAAAGCGTGAGGATGATGTATTTCTCATTGTGGTTCTTTATGTTGATGATTTGCTGATCACTGGACCAAATGAGAGACATATTGCTGAATTTAAGGCTGATTTGAATGCTACTTTCAAGATGAAAGATTTGGGGCTGTTGCATCATTACGTGGGTATACAGTTTAAGCAGTGTGATGGTGGTATTGCCTTGTGTCAGAAAAGTTACATAGAGACATTGCTATGTAAGTTTGGACTTGAGGATTGCAAACCTATTGCCACTCCCATGGAAACAGGTTTGAAGTTGAGTCTACATGATGCTGGCGATCCTGCTGATGTCACTCTTTACCAAACTGTTGTTGGCTGCCTCATTTATGTATGCAACACGAGGCCAGATATTCAGTTTGCAGTCTCGCAGGTCAGCAGATTTATGCATAGCCCAGGGTCTAAGCATTGGCAGGCTGTCAAGAGGATTTTTCGCTACCTTAGTGGCACTTTACATCTTGGCTTGTTTTATCCCAAGGGGGGATCATTGCCGCCAGACTTACATGCTTTTTCAGACTCAGATTGGGCTGGTTGTTTTGACACGCGAGTGTCCACAAGTGGTTTTTGTTTCATGCTTGGCAATTCATGTATATCATGGTTGAGCAAGAAGCAACCTACTGTGGCCACTTCGAGTTGTGAGGCTGAGTACAGGGCAATCTTCACAGCTACGGTTGAGTGTGTATGGCTCAAACGCCTTATGGCTGACTTGGGTGTTGGACAGGACACTGCCAACACTATCTACACTGACAGTCAGAGCGCATTGGTAGTTGCGAGGAACCCAGTTTTTCATGCTCGCACAAAGCACATTGAGGTGCATTACCACTATGTCAGGGAGAGGCTCTCAGCAGGAGAGATCAGCTTGGCTTACGTGCCAACACTGGACAACCTTGCAGATCTTTTCACAAAGGCATTGTCTCGTGAGAAGCTTGAAGCTTTCCGCAAAGCTTTGGGCTTACTCCCCTTTGTGGACTGATCCTGTCCTCAGGGCATGGCACTTCCCTTTACTCATGTGCCAGCTCTCGTTCACCGCATCACTCCAGGGGGGATTTGTTACCATATACATGTGGTAGTGATGTGTGTGAACACACTAGGACCGCTAGGGCAATTTTTCCCTCTTTAGGAGGTTTTTTCCCCCGTGCATTGTATATACGCCCATCACTCTAGGGCTAACTATCTTTCCATTGCACACTAAGTAACACACTCTCTATTGTGTGCCTTGAGCTTCCTTCATCTTCTCCAAGATGTGTGTGTTTCTCTGCAACCCTAATTCCAACAATGAGAGAGAGAGAGTGAGAGAGAGAGAGAGAGTGAGGGAGGGGGTATAGTGGCTTAGTACTTAGGCACCACAAAAGGATGGCGAATCCGCACACCCTTCACACATACACAAGCTCACTCCAAAACACAAGACTAGGTGGCGATTCTGCACAGCTCACATGGGCAAAACATTACAAGAAAACATACTCACAAAACCTCAAGCTTTATTTAGAGAATAAGGCGGTAAAATGGGGAGCATAGGGTAGGGGAATGAGAAGGGAGAGAGTGGTAGAGCACATGGCGGATAGGTGGGAGTTGATGGCGAAGACTCGCACGAGGGTTATGGCCATCATCCTTCATTTAGTTGCCCTTCATCTTCCATAGCCAAGGGTGTAGAGGTCATGCTCAAGACAAGAATGGTGATTGCGGTGATGGTGATGGTGTGGGTGTGTGTGTGTGCACTAGGCACACACAGTGCATAGTGTGTTCTTTGGTGATGTTGTGTGTGTTTGTGTGATGGTGACCCCTCTTTATATAGGGGAGGAGGGAGGAGAAATTCTGGAATTTAGAAATGAAGAAATCATTATCTACATAGGCCATGTGACTGTGGGCCCCACTTGTCTGGCTGTGTGTATATGTGCCAGAACAACAGTCTCATGAGAGAGAGACTAAGAGAGAGAGATGGGTTCATGGAAAAAAGTGAGAGGTGACATGGAGAATAAAGTAATTACAAGAGGGGAGAGAGGGGAGTGTGTTCAGAGGTGAATCTGTGTGCAGATGTGTGTGAACACAAGAAAAATCAGGTAACCACCGGGAGGGAATGGGTCTGTGGGCACCTTTTTCAATGAAACTGAGTGTGTGTGAGTGTGGGGGAGGTTATTTAGCTACAAGACAAGAGACATGGCGCATTTAGAGAGAGAGGGGGGTATTTGGGTCATGGGATATGATAGGAGAGAGAAAGAGGGGGTGGGGTATACTATTTTGGAAGATAGGGTAAGTTGCATGTGAGTTAGGGTGCATTATTGGTGAGTTATAATGCATTATTGGTGAGAGGTGGGCTAGCTTGAGGGGAGAGAGAAAGGAGAAAGGACAAGGGGAAGAGAGAGGGGGTTGACCTTTTGAGTGGAGGAGAGGAAAAGGGACACCCGGCGGGGCAACAGTGAAGAAAAAGGAGGCAAGGTGGGGATGGGCTACCCCGCAGGCATGAGGTGGCCTATTTTACCTTTCTTATATATTTACATAATCATACTTTATTTTTTCTTACTTTTTCTAATGCCTTTTATCAGTCCCTCCCTAAGAGGGGGTTTTCATGGGTTGGGGACGAGAGAAGAGCCCCCATCACAAGCATGGTTAAAGCAGAGTGATCTTTATGAGAAACAGAGTGCAGCTTCACAAGTATATTGGCTTAAGAAGCTTGTTGACTTGAAGATGAAAGAAGGGATACCTATGTTCAATCATCTGAATGAATTCAACACAATCTATAGTCAGTTGTCAGCTCAAGGTGTCAAGTTTGATGAACCTGTTAGAGCTATGTTCCTGTTGATCACATTGCCGGAAAGTTGGGACAAAGTGCCAACTGTGTATCTCTTCTATTGCTTCTATGCTTATGTGGATGCTGTGTTTTCTTACCATACAGACAATGTTCACAGAATTCAAAATCATTAAATGAAAAGCAAGGAAAATAACCAGAACGAGACAAGATTTCCATTCCCTTCTTTTACATATGTCCTAACCGGCTATGCCACAAAGAAACGTTCAGCTGCTCGGTTACATTGATTACATTTTTAGAGACATTTGATACATAAATCATGTAAAGTCCTCCAGACTTTACTCCATGTGCTACTGTCATAGAACCCTTGGATATCTTCCACATGTTCTGTCCAAAATTGGTGACGTAGCCAGCATCATCAAGTAAACCTGTGCTGATCAAGCTCTTTGTAATTACGGGAACATGTCTCACATTCTTCAGCGTGAAAGAAGAGCCATTCTGAAACTTCAATTGTACATCTCCAACACCTAAGATCTCACATGTCTGCCCATTTCCTAGCCGAACATGATCTTTAGTGGTCACATAAGAGGTAAACCACTCCTTGTTTGGAGACACATGAAGTGATGCCCCTGAGTCTATAATCCAGTCACTCAGTGCATTTCCATCAGATGTTGTAAGAAGAGCTGAGTCCATTGTATTATTCAAGAAGTAGATGTCTCTTGACACTAGACTGTCATCCTCTGCAACAGTGTTTGTCACATTTATTTCTTGAATCTTCACTGAGGACTTGTTCTTCTCACCATGGTCTTCAGCTTTCTCTTTGCCTTTTTCTACTTTCCATTCTCTGCAGTCTCTTTTCATGTGACCCTTCTTGCCACAATGGTAGCATTCTATGTCACTCTTTCCTTTAGCACTGCGGGACTTGCTACAAGACTGATTCCTTTTTCCACCTTTGTGCTTTTCTTTGGTCCTTCCCCTGACAACTAAGGCTGTTCCTTTGCCTTTGTCCATTGTCTTTCTATTGGTTTCTTCAGTAAGAAGACTTCCTTCTACACCTGCTATGTTCAAACCATCTGGAGGTGCAGAATTACTCAAAGTTGTGCGAAAAGTGTCCCAACTTTCCGGCAATGTGATCAACAGGAACATAGCTCTAACAGGTTCATCAAACTTGACACCTTGAGCTGACAGCTGACTATAGATTGTGTTGAATTCATTCAGATGATTGGACATAGGTGTCCCTTCTTTCATTTCAAGTCAACAAGCTTCTTAAGCCAGTATACCTGTGAAGTTGCACTCTGCTTCTCATAAAGATCACTCAGCTTTAACCATGCTTGATAAGCCGACATCTTGTCTGCTACATTGAAGTAAACGCTTTCTGCCAAAGTCAGCATAATGGTAGAAAGTGCCAATTCTTCCATTTCGCTCCATTACCTTCTTGGACATATGTCCTAACCGGCTATGCCACAAAGAAACGTTCGGCTGCTCGGTTACTTTATGACATTTATAGATGATTACTTGAGGAAAGTATGGGTTTACCTTCTCAAGCACAAGGATGAAGCGTTTAGTGTTTTCAAAACGTTTGTGACACTTGTGGAGAATCAGAGTGGCAAGAAGCTTAAATGCTTATGCACTGACAATGGTGGAGAGTATGTTTCAAAGGCCTTTCAAGACTTTTGTGAGTCAAAAGGTATAAAACGTGAACTTAATGCTCCTTACAATCCTCCTCAAAATAGTGTTGCTGAGAGGATGAATAGGACCATACAAGAGAAGGTGAGAAGTATGTTGTCTAATGCACAGCTTCCAAATGAGTTTTGGGCTGAAGCTGTATCAACAGCTGTTCATCTTATAAATAGATCTCCTAGCAAGGTTTTGCAGAAGGATTCAGTGCCAGAGATGGTATGGTCAGGCAAAATTCCCTCATACAAGCATCTCAGAGTCTTTGGCTGTAATGCATATACTCACGTTCCAAAGGAATTTAGGAACAAACTTGAGCCAAAGAGTAGAAAGTGCATCTTTCTAGGCTATGGTAATTCTGGTGAGATGGGGTACAGACTTTGGGATCCCGAATCCAGAAAGGTTGTCCGCAGCAATGATTTTCACTTTAATGAATCCAAATATCATTCTAAACCAGAGAGGGTTGAGGAGATTAGAAGAGTTGTCTTCCAAGAAGATGGACCTGCACGTGCAAGACAAAATGTCAGGGCTCAAGAGGAGCAAGGACAGGATAGAGTGGAACCACAGGTTGTGGCTGAGCCTGAGCCACCTATTGAGCGTAGATCTGGACGTGTCACGCGACCTCCTGATAGGTTTGTTCCATCTATGAATTATGTCATGTTGATTGATTGCAATGAGCCATCATGTTACAAGGAAGCAGTGCAAATGAAGGACTCCGGGAATTGGCAATTGGCCATGCAGTCAGAGATGACAGCTCTGCATAAAAACAAGACATGGAAGCTAGTTAAATTACCACAGGGCAAAAAGGCTCTACCTTGTAAATGGGTGTACAGGTACAAGATCACCGCTCATAATAGTCAACCAAAGTACAAAGCAAGGCTTGTTGCCAAGGGCTTTAAGCAAGAACAAGGCATTGACTTTGATGAAGTCTTCTCTCCGGTGATCAAGATGACTACATTGAGATGCTTTCTTGCATTGGTTGCCATATTAGATTTGGTGTTGCACCAAATGGATGTCAAGACAGCATTCTTGCATGGTGATTTAGATGTGGAAATTTACATGCAGCAGCCAGAAGGGTTTTTTCAGAAAGGCAAGGAAGATTGGGTATGCCAGTTGTTAAAGAGTCTTTATGGCTTAAAACAATCACCGAGGGCATGGTACCATAAATTCCACAACTTTATGCTTTCTCAAGGCTACAAACGTAGTGAGTTTGATCACTGTCTATATACAAAGAAGGCTAAGGATGGCAGTTGGCTGATCCTTATTTTGTATGTGGATGACATATTGATTGCTGGCAAGCACTTGGAAGAAATTTCAGCTTTGAAGTCAAAGATGGCAAAATCGTTTGACATGAAAGACATGGGTGAGGCAAGTCATATACTTGGTATGCGCATTGAGAGAAAAAGATCAAATAAGTTGATTTGGTTATCTCAAACAAAGTATATTGACAAGGTTTTGCAACGTTTCAATATGGAGAAGGGAAAGGCACTGAGTGTTCCACTGCCACCATATGTGAAATAGCAACCAAGATTGTCCTGTGTCTGAGGAAGAACAAGCTGAAATGGATAAGATTCCATATGCGTTTGCAGTGGGTAGTTTGATGTATGCAATGATTGCTACTCGCCCAGACATTGCATTTGCAGTGGGAGTAGTAAGTCGATACATGTCAAACCCAGGCAAGAAACATTGGGAGGCAGTGAAAGGAATATTGAGATACCTGAAAGCTACAAAGAGTATGTGTATATGCTATGGGAGTCAGGAGCTAAGTGTAAAGGTTTTTACAGACTCAGATTATGCAGGTGACTTAGACAACCGAAGGTCTACGTCAGGGTATGTCTTTACATTGGCTGGTGGAGCAGTATCATGGCGTTCTAGATTACAAGATTGTGTTGCAGCATCAGAGGCATGCAAAGAATATGTTGCAGAGGCTGAATATGTTGCAGCATCAGAGGCATGCAAAGAATCAATTTGGCTTAACCGACTAGTAAGAGATTTGGGAATCAAAGAAGAGATGCCTGTGTTATATTGTGATAGTCAAAGTGCTATACAATTGGCTCGTAATCCAGTTTATCACTCAAAGACAAAGCATGTGGATGTGAAGTATCATTTCATCAGGGAAATGCTCGAGGATAAGCAACTTCAGCTTGTCAAAGTTCACACCATAGAAAATCCTGCTGATCTACTAACAAAAGGACTTCCCACAGAGAGCTTTGCACATTTTCTCAAGCAGTTAGGTGTAGGGTAGTACATCACTTCTCTACATCTCTTGTATATTAGCTTGTATAGTAGCTTCTCTCACACTTAAAGTACCACATTGGACACTAAGTGGGAGGTTGTTGGGGTATAAAGCCCAATGTGGTCACCCAGGTAAGTGGGCGGGTCGCCAGGTATGTACACATATTCTTTTGTAAAAACCTAATAAGAACTCACTATGCTCTACACATTACAGTAAACCGAGTTCACCATATCGTCGTGCTCTTCTTCTCGCACTCTCTCTCGCGTTGCACTTCCGCTCGTACTCCTTCACTCTCTCTCTCTCTCTCTCTCTCTCTCTCTCTCTCTCTCTCTCTCTCTCTCTCTCTCTCTCTCTCTCTCTCTCTCTCTCTCTCTCTCTCTCTCTCTCTCTCTCTCTCTCTCTCTCTCTCTCTCTCCATCTCTAGGTCATAAGTTGTAGCAGCCCCTGAGCGGTGTTGGACAGATATGGAGGCGCTTGCCATTGTGGCAAGCAACCCCTCTTGGTTCCCGAGTCGTTTCCAATGGGCCAGAACCAGTTGACCAAAGGAAACTCAACACGCAGCCAACATGATGTCGAACTCAGGACCCGACCTAGTGCTGAGGCTATGAGAGACGGTGCCTCTACCACTATATAGACGCTCTTGTAAGATGTGAGTAGCAGCTAGCTGTATGTAGCTCAGGTTGACGGGCTAGTCCCCCCATTAAACTGAGTGACCAGTTGTGCCGGTCACCTCCACCTACACGGGTGCAAGCACCCTGATACTTAACCATTGTCCCCGTCAGCTCTCTCTCTCATGTTGTGATGCACCCACCAGTTTCTCTCACGCACTCTCTCTTGCTCTGCTTACAACATCAACCGGCCATCACTCTCTCTCTCTCTCTCTCTCTCTCTCTCTCTCTCTCTCTCTCTCTCTCTCTCTCTCTCTCTCTCTCTCTCTCTCTCTCTCTCTCTCTCTCTCTCTCTCTCTCTCTCTCCCCTCCCAGTACAACTACATACAAAGGTGACCATTGACGAAGCTCTTGAGTGACTACTGCAAGTCTTTTTCATGTTGCTCGACTTTAGTTTTTTCCTTTATATCATTTTACTTTGTATCCAAACATTGTGTTTGATTCACACCGATTGTATCAATTTGGCCTCATATGTAAATTTGGCCTTTTGACAACGAGTAGTATAACATTTCATTCTGATGTCACTCTTTTCCCTCCAAGTACGGCTACTTACAGTGGCGAGCATTGATGACATTCTTCAGTGATCAATGCAATATTTTCTTCGACAATGTCGGGCAGTATCGGTGATGATGATGGTTTACTCCGATAATTTAGAAATTTAGTTTCACTCTTTCGCTTTACTTAATTTTATTCTTTACCCAAGCATTGGTTTAGATCCGCAACAATTGTATTAGTTTGGTCTCATGGCCTTTTGAAGACCTTAGACGGTTAATATAAGCTTTCATTTCATTTTTCTCTCTCTCTTTCCTCCCTTAACCAAACTGCGGGCTCTACCTTGGTATTCGAGACTCCTCACAAGAGATGTGGTAGAAGATAGCACACCGTATCAACAATAAAACGGGAGTGAGGGTCGTATGAGAAGCTCGTATATATAGGTTTGCGGTAGGTTCAATCCTCATGGACGTGCACTTATTTGTATGCAGTGCACATGGGCTACTTATGTTTAATTTAATGTATGCAAAGAATTTGTATTTATGTTCAACTTATGTATGTCAAGAAGTTGTACTTCAAAATGTAGTTACTCTCCCCATATTGATTCTGCCATAGAATCTCTGCGTATTTTCTCATCTCTTGAAGAATGTCCAGTCCCCATTTCAAAAAGCAACGTTGTGACGCAACTATGAAAATTTTGAACTCACATGCAATTGCAGATTGGGGTTTGTACATGGCTAGGTTCATCAATATAATCAATCCAAAAGCACGAAAAGACTTAGGCTGCAATTGTCACTTCTCACTCATGAAACTCATGGGTGTTCTTTTTTTTTTTACCAATAAAGTTTTAAAGACATAAAGGCCTTGGAGGAGAATTCAAAAGAAAAAATACAAAATACAAAATAAAAATACCAACTATCTTAGATATTTATCTAGCAATTTTGATAGGACCTTATTTGATCCTCTTAAGTTGTCATTTTACTTAAGAATAGTGATTTAATATGGCATGATTTTTACAATTTATTTTATAAGAAAACAAAAAAATGTAGCATACAATCTTGTCAACATTGTATTAGCAGTTCGTTAAAGATTTATTTTTATGTGGTTCGTAGCTCTTCAAAAGTTTTGGAGCATATTGTAACCTGTCCACCTTCATTTTGATTTAATGCATGTGTACCATCAATACTATGTACACTTGAAGAGAACCGGTCAGTTAAGTCCTATCCTCACTCTAGTTTCTCGTATATTTCAAGAACAAAGCATCTATATTGGGGTGAAATCATGTATCGGTGGTACCACTATTTCACTTTAGGTGACATGCTTAGCAAAAAGTAGGACACGGTAAATTTTTTGCAAATATTATCAAAACTTTGTGGACATTGCAATTTTGGATTCTGCTTGTCAAAATATTTCCAATGATATACAACATGATTTGTATGTTCATATGGGACACATGAAATTGGGATCCTTAACACTAGAATGGTTACCTAACAGGACATAAAAGTGTCCTTTCAGGGTTTTGGCAAAAAATTCCAAAACCATAGTAGATCCACTCATTTTGAAAAATCCTTTCATGAGCTTATAGTTCAATAACTACCACATATGGGAAAAATGAGAAACTTGTAATTTTTCTCAATACTTGGTCACTACAAGCCTCCAAAGTTGATGGACCAGTGCATTTTGCCCAAAACAGCAATTTCTTACGGTTCATTGCATATAAATAAGAGGGGATTTTTGTAGGACATGAGATAAAATGCCCCGTTAACTTCAATGGGTTGGTGACCAAAACATATGGTTGATTTTACCTCACTAATTGTTTTTGGGCAAAAAAAATAGGTACAAAAAAGTTCATTTTTGCCATTCTGCGGACCTATCATCAAAGTTTCTATAGTCACGCTCAATACAGATACTATATACATGTTTTCTTGGTTTCCTTTGGGCCTTCGGATTCAAAAGGAGCCATGGAGCATGTCAAAAGGATAATGGATCTCTTAGAATTGAAACCTTGGGGGCAATGATAAAGTGCTAAATACAACAAACATGAAAAAACTGGGTTTAGCATTATGACCTCTAGAAACCCATAGAAACTACTCAATATCTAGCCAGCTTTGTAGTCTATGATTAGATATGGTTACTACCTACAAAATACACACAATTGGCCTAAGAAACTAGCAATATTGAGAAAGTTATACTTGCTACTCTAAAATGTATCGTATTCTTCAGCAATAAAAAAACTCAACCATCATCATATACTATGCTATATAGCATATTAGGTCCCCCAAAACTCAAGGAAGATTAGATTTATGTTATAAATTACACTTACACAATCAAAATTGAATTTGGATATCAAGAAAGCCACCAAAAAAAATAATAAAAGTGCTAATTTTGGCCAAAAAACAGGATTATGCAATTCTTGTAAATTAGTCATAACTTTCAATTTTAACACTTAGCTCTCCCTACAAGCATCAAAACATGTTGAGAATTATGAAGGCCTAATCTCTAGCCATCTAAACCTCACAAACATGAAGTTTAGAGTGGTATAGTTGCCAAAAATTGAAAAAAAGCCAAAAACAGGACCCGTTTTTTCACATAGTTTAGGTTCAAAAATGTTGTGCAAGAGTAAGTTTAATGGTGAGATCGATACTCCAAAAAAAATGCTAAGTTTTTTTCAGCTGATAAGGCAACTTTGTGGATATATAGCACCTAGAAATTCATTTTCATACTCTTCAAATAATTCAAGCAAAATGGTCACTTAACAGGACACAAAAGTGTCCAAGGACATAAAAGAGTCCTGTTACCATTCTAGTGTTAAGTTTCCATCAAAGTAGTATCCAAGACACCACATTTTGGACTTGAAGTATGTGCAAGGATGGTTGCCAGGTGTGCAGATCTGTGTGTTTCATGGATTGTATTATTTTATCTTTGGTGTTTTGCAGGGCTCTCCACACTCCCGTTTGTAGCACACCCAATTTTACCTTCTGGACAAGATCAAGTGGAGTATATGAATAGGTACACTTACCTTGGGGTGGTTTTAGGAGAGCGTATGCAGAGACTAGATTGACTACATAGATGATTGCTCAATTAATCCGTTTGTAATAGGAAGTTGTATTTGCAAATCCACTTGAGCTATGGTCATCAAGGATACCATGTTTTCCGACCATCGAAGTTTCATTTCAATGAAGAAAAGATATGCATCTGGTAAATCATTGTCTACTCCCTTAGGTGGTTCTCTTGAAATAATCCTTGACAAATGATCTGCTCTTTGATGAGTGGTGCCCTTTTTCACAACTACAATGAAATCAAATTCCAAAAGAATGATGAACCATCTCACTACTCTTCCTATGTTGCATGGGTTGTTGACCAAGTACAATAAGGCTTGGTGGTACACAAAGAGCACAAATTTATTAGCTAATAGATAATGTTTATACTTTTTCACAACATAGATCATTCCTAGCCCTTCCCTTTCAGTGGTGGTGTAGTTTTTCTCTGCCACATTCAACTGTCGGCGGCTAGTATAAGAAATAGGAAAATCAAATTTTTAGTATCCTAGTTGAGCTAGGATACACTCGATAGCAAAATTGGAAGCATCAACATGTATGTGGAATATCTTATTCGAGTCTGGTGCTTTCAATATTGAAGCTGAAGTGAGAGCTTGCGTAAGCTTCATGAAGGATTATTCACACTCATCAGTCCATTCAAAGTGTGTAATCAAGGTGTACATGGGTTTTGCAATCATAGCGTACATGTAAATGAACCGTTTGTAATATCCACAATGTCCCATGAAGGCTTGAACCCCTTTGGCTATTGTGGATCTAGGCAAATCATCAATAACATGAATTTTATTCATATTAGTAGGTATGCCATTCTTAGACACTATATGTCCAAGAATTTTTCCTTGTCTACCCATGAATGTGCACTTTTCAAGATCTAAGCAAATCCTATAAACTCTACATTTTTTGAATACCTTTTTGAAGTGTTCAAAATGATCATCCCGGATTGATGAATGTACACATAGATCATCCATATATACTTCCAAGAAATTCCAAAGTTATTCTTTAAAATCATGGCTCATCAATCTTTGAAATGTGGCAGGGCATTAGATAACCCAAAAGGCAAAAAAACTCCATTCATTTGCAAAGGCAGTTTTATGCTGATCTTTGGGGTCAACCAAAAGTTAATTGTATCCCAAAAAGCCATATAAAAAGTTATAGACTTATTTTCCCATTAGGAAAAATGTGGACTCTCCTTGGGCCATATAGGATTAAGGTTAATCACGCTCCAGCCAATAGGAAGAGAGCAATGTATATAAGTCTAGAACCTAAGAAATCAGAGGGAATAATAAGGTTTTCCACTCATTTATTGCTTTGTCTCCTAGAGGGAGGTGGATGGATAAAAGGGGGGGGGGGGAGAGGGGGGGAACTGGTGGGTCCACAGATACGTTTTTGCAAAAATCCTAAAATTTTAAATTTTTTGAAAAAAACTTAAATTCAAAATATTCCATCCAAAACTCCCCCCAAACCTACCCTATTATCAAAAAGTCATTTTCTCACTCTAGAACCTCTTTCCCAAGACTCCCTTCCTCCATAGCCCCTTTCCATAACACAAAGCTCCCACTCTCTCTCTAAACTCTTACACCCTCCTCCTTCCTCAAGCTCTCCATTGCAAATTTAAGCTCCCACTCTCTCTCTTAACTTTGTCTCCCTCCCCTTCCTCAAGCTCTCCATTGCAACTTTAAGCTTCCACTCTCTCTCTAAACTCTCTCTCCCTCCTCCTTCCCCAAACTCTCCATTGCAATTTCAAGTTCCCACTTAAGCATCCATGGCCAACAATGGTCAAAATAGACGCCCCGAACCCATCATTCAAAGTATGGTTCTCCATAACTCGAAGAATGAGGAGCAGCAATAGGAACCTCAAGTTTTTCAAGAAGGTGCTTGGGTCTACATGCAACCTTCCGCAATCGGTCCCCATCGTGTTCGTGAAAGAACAAATGTTGATCTCCATTGGAAGGGAAGACTAATAGGCTTCAAGCAAGTAAGAGACAAGGGTACGATGGCAATCGTTCAACATGTCTTCATGGTTGGACACATTTTTCTTGTAATTGTATGTCCCTTGCACTTCAATGGTTTTGGTAGTTTAAAATTTTAAAATGAACTTTTTACATCTCACAGACTATTTTGTTTCTATGTAGTTGTTTTTCCTTCTAGCCTTGTGGAGGAGCAACCGCTCTCATGCCTTTCAGGCACATTTACGGTCATGCATGCAAGTCTTGGGGATATACTCTTCCCCAACACAACTTCATCAAACCTTGCACGGAAAAGGGTGTTCTTCTACACCCACAAGTACATTGTTTCTACAGATGAGCAAGGCTACGGAGAGCTACAACCTTTGGAGGCTACAACCTTGCGTAGCATGGAGTGGCCAAAGCCAGATGCCTTCACTGTAATGTCTTTAAAAGCCAAGATTGTAGCTGATGTGAGAGCATCATTAGAATTTGGAAAAGCCTCGCGTTCCGTTGGGCTTGGATGGTGTTCTCCTGCTCATGTCTTCGCTAGCATATTTGGATCTTTGTCTTTCCATCATACAAACACTATGTATGTTTGCAAAGATCTACATTACGATACATTGGAAGCCATCCTTGGCGAGAAGTGGGGGTATCTTGAAGGACTTTACAACGGAGATCGCTTTCGGTGTCAGGTTGGAAGTTTCAGCATTGCTATCCGTTTCATCAAGGTGCACTCCACCCTTTACGTGCGGTACTTCTATGAAAGATCGATGTGCAAGCTTGGTGAATGGATTCCATTGCAATCCACCGATGCTAAAATTGAGTTATTTAAAATTGAGTGGTGTTGTTGAGACCGTCCAAGTGAACAAGCATTGGACATTGGCCAATGTGCGGGAGCACTTAGTGATAATAGGTTTAGACCACGAAGAAGCTACAAAGTTTTGCATTGAACGACGTAAGGTGACTGATCTTTCTCTCTTAATTATGTAATATTTATGTTCTTTGGATTATTCCTCACTCTAAGGTGGGTATGCTATTTGTTATTTTTTTGCTAGATTGGTAGCCGCATGGAGAGCACGATTCAAATTGAAAAGGCGTCGATGACGGAAGAGAATCTGATTTTATCATTAGAGTAGTTATGTTTTGTACTTAAATTTCCTATAATATCACAATTGTAAGTTCAAACAGATGGTTGTATCAAATTTGGCAATGCACATTATCTTAAAGTCGTAGTGATGTGTTTTTTAGAGTTAAATGATTGTAATTTAATTTGAAAGTTTTTTATAACTTCTTGTTATTTGTGTTACTGTGTGAAAATTGTTTGATATTTTAATTATTGTTATTAATTTATTTAATTATTATTTTTTTAAGGGAGGGGGGGGGGGGGCTATATAAAGCCTCCTAAACCCTACCATTTTCACAATTCACCTACATATCCTGTTCACACTCTCATTTGAGCTCTAGCACTCTTTGCATTCCTACCTTAGCAGCTAGCATCATGGCATCCTCCTCCACCCCTCCCGAAGCCACGGTGTTACAACGCTTCCAAGCGTTTTTACAAACAACCGAGTGGCAACATGATGACGATCTCCACAATTTCTTCACCCAATTCCCTGATGTGAACACAACTATTCACCTAAACATCCAATCTTTTCAGCATATCTTGGAGTTTTTTCAAAATCTACATCAACAAGTATGATGTACCAATTGTCGGACAAGAGGAATTGTGGATTCCATGCGATTTGCTTCGCTATATACACAAAGGCGATCGGCCTTTCACCCAGCGGCTTCAACGATTTTGTGTAATTGCGGGTGAGGTAGGTCAGTACATTGAAGAGTCACGTTTGATAAAGAAGAAGGTCGGCACCTAGTTTCTAAGTCAGTTGGCGAGTTTTGTGTTTCTTCTTGCGGAGGAGCCTGAAAGATTTGAGGTGAGTTTGCCTCATTTGCGCCTTGGGGGTGTCATCAAGGACACAAAGGAGCCCACTACAGCGCCCTGGGATGCAAGCAAAGAGGGCAATATTATAAGGCCTAGGGTAACTGAACCTGGGATCCTCCTCCCTACTACCCCTTATATAGGCTAGCTCCTAGCACTTGCCCTAAGCGGATCCCCAGTCCGCACTGGTCCAGCCAGCCCTTGGCCTAGGTCCCTAACCCTCTAGGTTGGGCCTTGCCCCGTAGGACCCTTGTCCTGACATTACTTCCCCCTTGAGGAAGAGTTTTCGTCCTCGAAAACATAAGTAGTAATATCTTCTTAAGAATACTGATGTTTTCTTTACTGACGTCCCATAAGTGAGCCAGTTGTCTGTATGACCGATAATTGGTGTAGTGAGGAGGTTCAATGAAACGAAGAGCAACATCTGGATTTTCAACATTGTTGTCTGTTTGTAACCACTTGGATCTAAAATGGTAACTCCATTTATGACTCACTTGAGTGCTATAAAGGATTAACCACAACTAAGAGTTGTGCAAAGGAATAACCAGTTCTCAGATCTTCTGAAGGTACTGGAATATGGAAAGGGAACCTTGGGGTAACTTTCCATGCATTTGTGAGCCAGATTTCCTACTTGCCTGAGTATCTTGAAAAGTCCGTAGATAGGGAATATCCTTGTGTTAGAATTCTGAATAGGTTGGAACACAAAGATTATATGTTCATCCCTCATGAAGGTTACTTGCCAACATACTTTGTCAGCACACCTGGTAAGTCCTTGACGTATGAAAGTATTGACACAATCGCCAACCCCACCACAAAAGGTGTTCAAAGTCGAAAATCGTACTTAAGTAAATTCTAGAATAGGGAGAAAATCATCTATACAGAAATGCGTTGTGCTAATGTATGCTCTTAGCAGATCCTTTAGCACAAGATTACTCTTTGTAATCTGCCTATCCCCTTGGATAACTGACAGTACTGAGGTGTGTTTGCCTCACGGTTTGCAGACAGTCGTCCCAGATGACTGGTAAACGGGGAATCACAGTAGTCTACAACCATCGTGGTTAATTAACTTGAGAAAATCTACAAACGCCCAAACCGAGCCATGACCTCTGTTGGTGATTAGTAGACCCAAAAGTTATCTCATAGAGATAGTGCACATAGAGTGAAAAAATGCTTCATAAGCAACAACCTGAGGAATATGAATGTCGTTCCAAATCATCCTTTGCTAAACACTAGGGCCCATAACACCTAGTGTGCATGAATTTAGCAAAAACTAACCCGAACCTCTATATCCATAATGATCCTTGCCAATACTTATGGCAAATGTGATGCGCCTAGCACACATTAAAGAGAAATGAAAATAGTTCTGAAAAGAAATTAAATACTTTTAGTTGCAATCTTTTTGCAAGCCTTGCGAAAACGTCTGAACCATAATAGAAGGTGAAACAGTGATCACTTCTAGGTACAAACAATGAAACTTTTTTATTAACAACTTATAGCCTTGCTATATGTATAAACAACCATCTGCAATGTTGTTTAGAAATACTTGTACCTTAACAAGTCATTTTAAGTATCCGACAATCTCTGGCCACGAAATTTCTCCTGATACATCGTGCTAAAAATGGTCTAGAAAACAGATGTGACCAGCACCTAGGGACTTTGTCGTGACACATAATTGAAATAATGGCTCCAGCGTCAGTCCAGAGACTCATATTCTCCACATGTGGAATATGCCTCAAACAAGGATATCAAGAAAAGAGACATCCATCAAGTACGTCCGCAACAAGAGTGAGAGGGACCCTCATTATCATGCTCCACACTGGCTAAACTAAACTCCGTGAGTTCCTAGACCATGTTTTATTCCATGTGACAACATGTGCCAAATCAAACCCTACAACTAGGTTCTTAACAACATAATGTATACTGAACACTACGGTCCAAAATACTTTGTTCCAACATGCCCTTGGCATGGCTTTGAAACATTCAAGCGTATTTATTACGGATTTGAACGTAATATTCACTTACCTTAGTCAAACGGAGAGGAGCATGTCTCCTACCTAAAAAAGAAAACAACATTGCATTGGAAATCGTGGGTGTTGCCTGCACAATCCAACCCCTTTGGTTAACATCTACATAGTCAAACCCCTTGGTAAGACTCTTTGTAGAGAAACTGCTCAACTAGCAGATAACGGTAACCAACATAGTAAACCGTGTAAAGACTGATTGGAATCAACTTGATGGGTGTGTCCGTCCGCTACCGCATGTGGGAGACGCTACCGCGTGTGGGAGATTACATAATTCTTTCCTGGGAGAGATCAACTGTGATCCTTAATGCCTATGGGGTGATGTAACAATCACCTGCCGGGTCTTACCCCCAAAATAGTGGTATCGTGACCACAAAGCATTATAACCACCTGAGGGTATATAATGTTGTAGACAAGATGACGTGACCTTGATCTCCAGACTAGGACTACCTCCAAGAGAGTGGTAAGTCGTATAGATTGTTTACTCATTAAAAAAATCTTAATAAAGAGTCGTACTTGCCTTGAACTATCGCATAGAAAAAGGATACTATCTCTGAGGCATTGAGAAGAGAAACACCTCACAAGAAAACAGGAATGACTCGTAGTCATGAGACTCGTATCCGAGTGACGTACAACAGTGTAACTCATAGTTAAAACTATGGTAAAAGAACCACCAAGACAAGGTGTCATCCATCTGCTGGAACTGATCCTCATGCCTTGCATGTAATTAAGGACAAAACACCTCAAGTGTATACTACACTTGCAACTTGGTAGACATTCTTTAAATCCCAACACTGTAGTGAAACAACTAGATGTTCACAAGAGAAGTTCATGGCTCCTAACCTAGCTTGAAGTCCGACAAGCCTTGCTTACCAAATCCTAGTTGTGTTAACAACAACTCAAGCAGCTCTATTGTTGCATCGTACAGCTCCCCACATGCCTTAGATGTGGTGTATACATAGCATACATATTTTTCTTGATGAGAGGTTAGCTCGAAGACAAGAGAGTTGAACACACCTCTTTTTTCCCACACAAAGGAGAAACCGTGTCTCACCAAAGTATCAAAAAGTCTCAAATGGACAACTATTGGAATTATGCCTTGCATATTCCCTGTTGAAATCTCTAACACATGCTCGTAGCAGTGTGTCATGTAGATATGGAGCAAGTAAACCATAATAGATGCAATCACAAGGGAGCCAACATCTTCATGCATCAAAAAAGATGTACCCTTACTCAAAATACAAGGTCATGCCCAATTCATAGAGTATGACTTGGCATGCGAGTAGGAGGGATACCAATTCATGCAAGCAAGAAAATCCCAAGCAACATGTTACATACGATGGTATACTAGTACTCCACAAGAGCATACACCTTGTGTGACCACTTTACCCACCTTGTGACGAAGAGTATGCTTTAATTCATAGTTTATGGCTCATAGATACAAACGGAACATACTTTACATGTCAAAAACTACTTGTAGTCTTCATAAGACCTTGCAATTGGGATTGTGCATATGTGCACAAAGACATGGCATCCATGGCAGTAAGTTCAAAGTACTCTGGATAGATAAAAGAACGTAAGCTGCTCACAAACCTCGTAGGATGTGCAATCAGCTCATACACTTCTTGTGTATGACTCCGATTTGATAACTGAGAAGCATACCACGACATGAAAGTCGCTGCTTCCTAACCATCATATACATACAGAATAAAAATGGATAGGTGCAAGTAGGATAGTCTCAAGCACTAGGTGACTTTGCCATGAGCAACAACCATCATTGCACCATAAGTCACTACAAGCGCTTCAAAATAACATTCCATGCATTCTTGAATCTCCTTGAGAGAGCTTGTCATATCGACTCAAGCAACATAAAAATATGTATGTAATCCTTGTAGGATAATGTAATCCATAGACGTGATGTCGTATGAAAGCTATAGACATAGAGTCATTCCCTTGTGGCATTTAGACAAGCTATGGTTAACTCTCTTACATGTTTCCCGACGTGATCACCGTCTAGGTCGCATCATCGGAAAACAGTGATGTGTACTCCAAGGTCAAGGTAAGTGCATAACATGTCGTACATGTCAGCAACTATACATGAAAGTGTAAGTCGTACAGACTATTGTTTATATATCTGAAAAAACCAAATTGACTGAAACAAGAAGCCGTGCTTGATGTGGGCATGCAACTAATAATTGGCCCTTGCCAATAATGTAGGGCAACATTATGTGAATGCTTCAAATAACTGTCCCAAGCTGTGCGTGCTTGGAGTGCTTGATGCTTGCTTGGAGTGCTTGACGTGTGCTCACTTCTATTGTAGGATATAACTATGCAGCATTCAAAACATTGACCAATCAAACAAAAAATTTATGCATACCTTGTTAATCATGCGACTCGACTTGCCGGGCCGTCGAAGTTTTGCATGATGCATGAGCATGCATGCTAAACATTTCACAGGTTTGTCAAAGAAATCTTCAGAATCCATACCATAACCGCATGCAAGTCATGAAATCTGAACCCTTGTTCAACCTTCGACAATTGCAAGGAAGGGTTGAATGTTTCCAATTACCACCTCCTAGCCTCACCTTCCACATCACCATGGACTGCTCCTCTGAAAATTCCCATCTACTACCTTCGCAACAGCTTCATTTATCCCTCATCGGCTGGGTATGGCAGTCCTTCCTCCCCCAGTGACGACTGGGTATGGCCTTCCCGTGGGCTGTGACCCTTAATTGGGTGTGGGTACCCAAAATTAGGGTGCCCAAATTAAACAAATTAAAAAAAACTGAAAAACCTCCTGCAGCCATGGAGGCCGACTGCGCAGTCAAGAGGTCACTCGTCTTCGCCTATATGGTGAGCTCACGGCCGTGCATTAGGAGCGAGTTTTTCTCCACAGGCCCACGTGCATCCATTGATGCTCTCCATGTCTTGTATGGTGCAAGTCGAATTTCGACCCTACCTCCTGCTAAACGGGCTTGCCCGTAGTGCTCTTTGCTTCCCCAAACCCTCTACTCAAGGGGCCATGCCCACTCGGTTAGCCTCTACTCAAGGGGCCATGCTCGCCTTGCAGCAGGGTTTCCTCGTGAAGCTTCTCCACCGCCTTCAACATGAGAGAGAGAGAGAGAGAGAGAGAGTGAGAGAGAGAGAAGAAAGAGACACGATAACGATAATGAAATCCTCCATGCTCGGCTTCCTCCTCCTCCATAGCTCCCCCCTTCCCCTAAGCTCTGATAGCAATATAAGGCCTAGGGTAACTGAACCTGGGATCCTCCTCCCTACCGCCCCTTATATAGGCTAGCTCCTAGAACTTGCCCTAAGCAGATCCCCAGTCCGCACTGGTCCAGCCAGCCCTTGGCCTAGGTCCCTAACCCCCTAGGTTGGGCCTTGCCCCGTAGGACCCTTGTCCTGACAAATATTCTTTCCCTAACCTACCCAGGAGGTGTCATGGATACCACAAAATCCATGGGTGATAAGGGTGCAGAAGCATCCTTCAAGCTCGCTGCAGATGCGCCGGAGGAGACATTAACTCCGGAGGTTTTTTGGAACACCTCTCCCCGATAGTCATAAATGGGAAGGAATATTTGTTTTTACATGATCTTGAAAAATCTTTTGACATCCGCATGGATGAGTGCCTGTCCATCCTCTGTGACACTGTAGAGTCCTCAGCCATTGACCCCTCCTCCGATCCACTGGATCGAAGCCTCCTACCCCTTGGAGAGAGTGTGGTAGATACAATGGAGTTGGCAATGGTGGCGGTGACAGATGCACCGCACTCATCTGTGTCGGAGGATGAGTTTTTAGCTACACGCGCATTGCTTGAAGCTGAACATACTCCTATGCAAGTTCATATGGATGAACTTGAGAGTGTCGCTATGGCTCCCAATTCATCCATTTCTCTTGACAGCAAAGGCATAAACGATGAGGACGACGAAAAACAAGAGGTATCAATTAATTTTTGTTTTGTGATTACGTTAATTTTCATTGTTACATTTTGAAATCTTAGTTACTTATTGATTTCTTTGTAGAATGTTGTGGAGCTGGATGAGCATGCAGGTCGGGGAGGAGATGGTAGGCGCCAAGCTTTTGGATGGCAGTCATCCCTTGCGCATTACCTTGGCAATCTCCCCAGGACGTCTTTGCGATAATCCACAAGGAGTACACTCCTTGTGGTCTATTTTGGGTGTCAATGATGAAAGCAATGAGCCGCATCCTATGCCTGTCAACCATATCTCAAGCCTCCCAAGTCATTTATCTTGTAAATAAATCTCTGGACACTGCTACATTTGCGACACACATTCGTGGTCATGTACTTTGTAACATGGCCTTAAGCCAAGATGTAGGTCTAAGCAATGTGGAACAAATTTCTTGGGATGTGTTGCACAAGCAGCTTCCCTGCGCCCAAGAGCGATGAGAAAACATTGCTCGCCATATCTTAGATGGCTCAAGCACTCAATAGCTGCATATATCTTGTAATTAACTCTTTCAAATTTGTAATGGGATATATCACATATTTGTACTTTGCTATTTCAAATTTGGACTAGACTTGATTTTAACTGTGAAAGTCTGTATTGAGTTTATGGTACGATAGGCAATAGGTGATTGGCTCTATGTTGTTATGATTGTGCAATTCTCTAAACCAAGATCAAGATTTTGTTTTTCATATAAATAATTAAAAAAAACATAATTTCATTGCAGCTTGACAAACCTAGCCAAGAAAAGATGTCTAGGAGCCTGCCGCAGAGGCGCGCAGGAGGGCGAAAGTAACTGTTACTTTTGCCCCCCCGCGCGTCTCTGCGACAGGCCCCAAGACAGCTTTTTTCACCTTTTTTTGGCTAGATTTTTCAGACTGCATTAATATTATGCCCTTTTGGTTTTTCAATTAACCACAATCAGTTGATTATTTTATCATCTTGAAAATCTCAATCAATGAGAAAATGCAGTTGATTATTGACCTGGATTCAATATTCTATCTACGTATATGCAGCGACTGGATACAATATTTCATTTTGCTAAGACTCAGCACATTCGCCAGGCTGACAGTTCTTTTAATTACCTTCTATCGACATGTATCTCTCTCTCTCTCTCTCTCTCTCTCTCTCTCTCTCTCCACGTAGTTCTACTTAAAATCATTTTTTCTTTAAAGCCATTTCAACCACAAGAACTCACTTTTGAAAGAAAGAACCGACATCTAGAATAAATCTCACAGCATCATATCACTTATAAATACAAATGTTCAGTACGATGAAAAAGAAATCACTAAAGCCACAACTTGTTATATTTGAAAAAGATATCTTTACATTGCCAAAATGGCATAAAAGTCAAATTCAGTTTCTCTCTCCTTTGATTCGACGTGCAAGAGCTATATCCTTGGGCATTATTGTCACCCGTTTTGCATGAATAGCACACAAGTTTTTGTCTTCAAAAATAGAAACTAGTTGATATTCTATCGCTTCCTACAGAGCTTCTAGGGCGATACCTTGAATTCGATACGTTTCAAACGTGCAAATGGTGCCTTGCGGATGACAAGGTCAGAGTCTTTTGATAGTGACGAATCTCTTGCAAGGCCTTTGGAATGCGTTGCTTCACAGCAGGAGCCCGTTGTTGAGGGATGGTAGCCCTATAAGGGCGAACCTTGAAAAACTTTTTCTTTCTATGAGAGGGCTTGCGATAAGGAGCTTGCGCATCTTCAAGCCCACCATGTGCTCCGACTGGCTCTTCAACTCCACCGTGCACTCCAATTGGCTCGTCTTCTACCACCTCAAAATCCTTTGCATTTAGTAACCCATGATCACGTCTAGGCTCATCTGACGGCAGAGCCCCGAAGCCACGTGGCAATGTCTTCCCAGCCGGGACACAATGATTGCTTGGGATCTCCTGTCCGCTCCATGGTGGGCTTGGTGCTTCGCTATCTGTCTCGGTTTCAGTGTCTAAAGTCACTGCCCGTTTCTAGCTTCTTGTGTGAAGGTTGTCCATCTTGTTGCTCTTCACCTGACCATTCCCTCTCCATCTCTGCTAGGAGCTCTTGTTTGTGTATCCAAGGTGGTTTTTGAGCACCTTGGACGGATGAGACAGGGTGAGCCAAAAATGGTTCATCTTTTCTTGTTGTTTGCTTTGTTCGTGCCATTGTGTAAGAAGGGGCAATATTGAAAATGAGACTCCCTCTTCTCTAAAAGCCCCCTATTTTAAAAAAAAAATAGGTCTCTTCACACTGGACCAGGCCACTTAAAAAAACTCTTAATATCATCAAAATATTTATTAAAAAAATTGGATAAGTGGAGAAGTATTATATGCAACTCAACAAAGACATCTACAAACATAAACATTACATTGCATAGCATCATTTGTTTTATATATTGGGTAACCAACGTTTGCCCTCTCTATGGTGATTTTCACGCCACATAGCATGATTAAGGGGTCCGGTGGAGTTTCTCCATTTCTCTTTAGCATTAAGTCGAGATTGTCTCCTAACCTCCTTGACAAGACTTGAATTTCGCGCGCGCTCTATGGCATGACATCTCCCCAAAGAACAACGAAAGAACCAATCAAACATCTCCTTCATGTAGTTGGATCTCGTAGTTCCACCACCATGACGTGTATTTTTAAGGTAAACACCTTTGGCTCGATAATGTGATTTCTCCATTCCTTGAGTGCTCCACATGTCTAATGAACCATATTTTGACATAAAGAATGCTCCATGTGCATACAAAATATGCTATCAAGAAAAAATGCTTAGATCAAATGAATGTTTATGTATAGCATCAAAATTTGAACTGAACAAAGTAACTAACCATGTAGTATGTGATATTGCTCTCTCCCCACGCTTGCACAAATGCTTTAGTGAAATTAGAAATAAGATCTTTGAACAAATTTTGTTGCTCGCTTGTGGTTTGGCGTTTCCACATGATTTGAAGCACTAACTCAAAGTGGTGCCACACTTGCCTACGCAGATTTACAAGCACGGGATTTGAATCTTGATCGATCGTACACTTGCAAAGCGCTTTCCATAGCTCCCATGGAGCATCCTCCTCACCCCTCTCATTTTGCATCTCTGATTTCTTGAAAAACCTACGTGCTTTCACACCATTCATAGATACTTTTTTTTGTGGCACTTCATGCATATTTTCCACCTCACCGATGATAGAAACATTGCCACCATGAAATCCAATCGAATTTAGAATTGCTTCAACTATTCCAATGGCTTCCACGGATCTGGAAAGTGGTTTCATTGTGAAAGCGTACTCTATGTGAAGCTTTAACAAGCGATCAAATATACGCATGAAGGCATGCAAAGTGCAAAAGTGTACGTTTGTGAGTGGAAAATTGATCATGGGATGCCATGTTCTATCTTTTGGCGACCTCCATGATAGGACACTTCAACACCGAGCACACCCATTCCCTTGCATCATCATCCATTGACCCTGTTGCCTAACTTCCCTGGACACTTTTCTTTGAAGACGTGGAGCCACAAGTACTCTCCTTGTATCCTTGTACACAATATGGACAAGGGAGAAGTAATGAAGCACCTTGTTTACACCCAAGTATACATTTGATTATTTTTAGGTCACCTCCTAAGTGCCACTCAACATCAAATGTACCTACTCCATCTACTTCTAGCTTTTCTCCCTCTAGTTGTGCCTTAATAACCTCTGTGATCCATGGGATCATAGAGAAGACCCATTGCAACACCTCATGAGTCTCTTTCAAAATTTCAAAAGCTCCACACTAAATGATGGTTTCTTAGAATGATCACCGATAGCATCGACTTTTGCAAAAAACATTGCCTCATTCATGAGTGTCACACTCATACGTTCCAATCTCCTTCCTTTGAAAATTTGACATTCATCTAGCTTAAGAATAAATATGAGCTTCTCTCCAAGTACTCAAACAACACAGGAATTGAATTGTTACTCTAAATGATATTCAATACAGATAAAAAATGATATTACAATTTGTATTACCTTGTGGAGACAAAGCATAAAATTTAACCATAGCTTGTTGTAGTCGTTTCAAGACAACAAAAATATTGTTGAATTGATGATAACCAAAAGACCTTTCCACATTAGGAATAGTATTGCCCCCCTTTATATTACCACGTGACTTGGCACTTGTGGAAGAGTACATCATGGATCCTTCACTGTGTTTGTATTCTCCAAGGGATTCCCGAACGAGATCATTGTTTGATTTTTTTGCAAGTCGAACCCTATGTGGAATAGGAAACAAATTCTCGGTGATGCCTTGCTCTTGTAATGCATTTTTCATCAATCCATGAAGTGCATGGTATGCATTTGTGTTGATCCCAACCTCATCACAAGCACTGTGGACATCATCCTTAGACACAAAGTTAGAGATCTTTTTTAGATCTCGTTTGTGATGGCATCTTTCATGTGTTTGGCCTTTTCGCAACCTATGATGTAAAGTATATCTTCCTTTGAGATGCATCCTAGGAGAAGATTGCAACGGTCCTCTTGTCTAAGACTTCCACACACATCTTATATATATGTCCTATTTCAAAAGGTGAACCGAGTTACAAATTGATGGAAATTATTATAAGTGTTGAACACTCTGAATTAAAAAAAATATCTGGTTGTTGTGATCCGCTTCTTACGTGCCCCTCCATTAGAGGCTAAGTTTTCAATGGAAGAGAACCCCCTCTTACGCTCAAGCATGCCAAATGGAGTGGCTTTTAGGTGCATCATTGCAATCTGTAGCTTAGCTACCTCTGTTTTTGTAGCTTTCATCTCCTCTTTAAGATCTTTGACTTGTTTCTCTGTGGAATGTAGTTGTTGTTGGAGATTTGTGGAATTAATGTGTAACACTTGACATTGTTGTCAGAACCATGCCGATGTACCTGCGTGATTGGAGTCCAATCTCTTACAATACTCAAGAAGACTACGTTCTCCTTCTCCCACATATTTGATTAAGCTTGGGAGTGTACGGAATGTTGGATGACAGCCCACGAGTGGATATTTTGGATACAACCCTCCATCAAGCCACAAGTCAACATTGGTTTCTTCTCGAAACCGTCGTACAAATGCCGGTTGAGATGCTTTCTCGTCATTTTTTTGTGGGAGCAAATTCGATCGGTAGATGCAGACTGACATTAGTAGACCTAGTAGATCACGGCGCAGGTGATTCATTGGTTATGTCGCGAAGAGACATGGTGGAAAGTTATGATGGGTAAAAAAATAGATAAGATATACTTTTTGGGATAAACAGACAATTTTTGGGATAAAAAGACTTAAAAATAATTTTTTTTCATATGTAGATATATATAGGTTCAATTTTTTAGCTCAAAGGAGGAAAATTTTTAAATTTTAAAAGTTTCAATTTTTAAGCTTTATTAGATGGACGTTTTGATGATGTGGCATTATCTATTATTTTTGGAATTAATGAAGAGAGGGACCCAAAGAATTTTAGATTTAGAGCTTATAAAAGCTAGATTCTTCTAAAAAAATAATGTTATATATATATATATATATATATATATATATATATATATATATATACATATATAGGAACATTTTTAAAGCTTAAAAGATCCATTTTGAAGATTTTATAAGAAAGTCATTTTTTGGGGTGAATTGATGCACGAGTTGAAAAGGGGATTTTGTCATACCTACTTACTCTCTTTGTTTGGTGATAGGTAGAGACAGAATGGTTCTTCTCTCTACTTTTACTCCTCTCTCTCTTTTTACCCCCCTCTCTCCGCTACTTTACCCCCCCTCTTCCTACTTTACCACCCTCATTCCCTACTTTCCCCCCCTCTCCTATCTAGTGAGAAGTTAGAGAGAGAGCTACAAAAGTAGCCCTATTTATTGTCTTTGTTCCCTCCATCCCCTACAAAATTAGCCTTAATCCCTTAAAATTAGGAATCCTTACATGGCCCCAAGGGGGTCCAATTTTTTCCTAATGCTACAACTCGTTCTAAAACATGCTCAATCATTAAAAGAGGAAAGTTGTCTCTAATGGTAGTTGCATTCACTTTCTTTAGATTGACACACACTCATACGTTTTTAATTTTTCTTGGGTACTACCACATTTGGAGACACACAATCTATATGTTCAATTTTATACATGAATTCAGCTTCCTTTAGCTTTTCAATCTCTTCTTTGATCTTTCTGGAAAATTTATCATTACAAGTGTATGGCCTTTGTCTGCTTGGTTTTGCATCATCTCTCATCGTATGGTATGTTGACAGATTTTTGAATCAACACCCTTGAGATCCTTGTAAGACCAAGCAAAGATATCTTGGTAATATTTAAATAAGCTTAACAAAAGCTCTTCTTCTTCTTCCGTTAGGTCGTTTGCAATGTAGGAAGGTCTAGGCTCTTCTCCTGGTTCAGCCAGATCAATCTTTTTTGTGTTTTCAGGTCCTTTGTAGGACTCACCCTGTTTTCGTAGTTCCCTGACAGTTTGTTCAACTATAACTTTTTGATCTTGGAGAGTATATTTCCTGTAATGAAATGGAACACTCAGTACATCATTACCATTCTCCTCAGTGGTTTCCATTTCAGTCGTATATATCTCGTTTAGATCTTTTTTCAAATTTTGCTATTTATTTCTTTGTTCAACTCGTGTCATGGTTGAATCCTTATCCTGGTATTTAGGTTTTGCTTGAGTTTCCTTTCTTGTTTTTCTCAATATTTTTGATATTTTTTGTTTTTCATTTAAAAGATATCTACCATTGATTTTGTCCTTGACACAATCAAATGCATCTATGTGCATCAGAAACTGTGTTCTATTAGAGACTAATGGCATAGGTCTAGCTTTCAAGTTTCTGGTGTCTCTTTTTCTTCTATACCATTTTTGTCTTCTCGGTTTCTTATTTTGAAAGTCAAAAACACCTTTCCTCCCCTCCTTTCATGAGTAGTTTAGTTATCACATGTTCTTTTTCTCACCCCAAATCATCTAAGGTAGCTAAATATTCTTCTAACCCATCTACTGCATCATAGTAGAGGGCTGAAAAGACTTGTTGAGCTTTCATCAAGTCCTTGGATTCTTGGATTTTTTCTTCAATGTGGAGGGTTGAGATCATTTGTATGGGAATTATTTCATAGCCGTCCTCATTGCAAAATTGAGTAGGCATAAACATTTTTACACATACATCCATTGTTGCTAAAATTTGAGTCCACTCAAATGGCTCAATCAAATGCTCTAGAAAGGGTTGAGGTATATAGGCTTCGTCTGTGCAATCCCTTTCTAAGATGCATTCTTCTTGTTTTAAGCTCCCGTTTTTTGAGGCTCCGCACATGCAAATAAGTGTGTCTTTGTTCAAGTGAGATGGAATCTTAGTTTCAGCCGAAGAGACTGAGTCAAATTCTTGTGTGGGCCTTTTCATAACATCTCTATAAGTGTGATCTTTTTGATTAACCCTTGTTATTGATCCCACTTGCTTCAAGTACAGATAATTGTTTTCCCAATCCTGGAGAAGTTGTACTTTTCACATGAAAGGTGTTCCCAAGATGATTTCGTAATTAAGTTTCTTTCCAAAACCCACTATGGAAAAAGTTTGTTGATATTCAATTCCATAGGAATTAACTATCACTTTTTCGAGTAGTCATAAGGGTCTTTTGATGTGTCCATCAGCCAGTTACAATTCCATTCGAGTTTGTCTAAGGCTGGTTGTCCCCATGATTCTCATACTGCTTTTGTGACTATGGCTATGACTGCCCCACTATCGAGTATTGCCATGGTTTCTATATCATTATATCTCACTAGAACGGTTGTGTTTCCTTCTTTCCCTTCGTAGTATTCTCCGACTTTGTTCATTGGAATAGATGGAACCTCTTTGTTATCCAATTTATGTTTTAATTTTCCTAAATTCTTTGCAATTATCCCCATTATTCCCACCTTCTCTAGAGTTTTTTGTACATCATTCCATAAATATGGTCTGATTTTTATTAGTTCTCCTAAAGTAAGAGTGCGTTGAATGGGTGTAGACATGATTGAATGGATGTTGTCTACTTCTAGGATCTGTCCCGCTCTCTTTATCTGAGTGGTTTTACACACTATGGATTCATATTTTTTATTTCCCAAGTAAGAGGGTAGTGTTTTCAAAGTCAATGGTTTAGACATTCCTGAAGCTTCAGAGCCGCAATCCCCATACAAAGATCGTACATCCATGTCCATATCAGGAGGTAGATTTTCTAACCAAACTTCCTCTATAGGATCTGGCTTCAGAGTTAGGCTCCCATAGTTAATATCTTTAACTTTTTCCCATAAGTGTCCTGGCCAGCCATCTTGTATGAATGGAATTCCGTCTAAAGCATCTTCAATGTTAGGCACCATGAGTTCTGGTTCTTTGGTTTCAAGGTGAGTTTCTACCATCACTTTTGATTTCTCGTTAGTGGTTCCTCCCACAAGCTCTTCAGGTTTCCATACTCTCCAGCTGTGGTTTTTGTTTTTCCAACATCTCTTGAGTAATTCTTACCAAATTTTGATAAGCTTCAAGCTCACCTGCTTCCATGTCTGGAGAAGGATAGTTTTTCCATTTGTTTTATATGTTGTAGCCTGCTTTAAGTCCTGCTTGGTAAGCTTCCAAGGCTGCATTAATTGGCTCAAAAGTTTTGTCTACCAAAATTGATCCTCTAGATTTCACAGTGGTTTCCTTGATTTCACTTCCTGTTTCTTTCACTTTTTCTTGGAGTAGTTTCTTTGCTTTCTCCTAAATTTCAGTCTTTTGTTTTTGTTTTCTCATTTCATACCTTTTGCTTCTGTTTCTTTTGGTCTTTTGAGAGAAAATTTTTGTATTCTCAGAATCATCAGAGGAGTTATGTTTCTTTTTCTTAGCCTGGGCTCTGGTGATTACCTTGATTGGAACAATTGGTTCACTCTTAGACGAGCTACCAGGTATTAGTTGGACTACGTTAACGATTGTTTTACCCTTGTTTAAAGGATTTTTTGGACAATCTTTAGGGAAGTGTCGTCCCCTTTTGCAACATTGTATGTAAAAATCTTCAACTGGCTTGAGGTTCTCGTCAGGCTCTGGGCATCCATTTCTCCAATGATCATCTACACCATAGTTATGTCAGTTTCTAGTTGTTGACTTAATCATGGATCTTACCATTGGAGGTCTAACACCTTGATTAGCTACATAATACCTCAGTGTCAGATCTGGTGTAGTATAAGTCACAAGTTCTTCCATTGGTGGTGGATGTGAATTATATCAATCTCCTTCTACCATTACTATAGATGGACTAGGTTCAACATAGGGTGTCAGAGGCACTAGTGCTTGTTCATCTATGACTCCCTCTGAATGCATGTACTTTACAGGTACTCCATTATGTTCAAAATATGAAGGTTAGTAACCCAACACTGGTTGAGGTCTTTTCATACCCATCCGTGGTCTTTGAGCTGGGGCCATATGTGGGACGTCTGTCTAACCTCACTCCTATCTTATTGCAGATTTAGTGAGAACCACGATTAAATTGTCAATCCATGGGACGAAGCTCACTCGCCTAGTGCATAGAGGCTACAAGAGGTTGTCAATATCTTGGAAAACAACAAACAATTTGCAATTAACTCAGGCTACACGCAAATGACTGAAATCACTAAAAGCCAATGGCTCATTAGCAAACAAATCATATCCGTTACAACATCAAATGACATCCAAATGTAACAAAACTTATAGGGCATGTTTATAAGACCTAAGAACACATTCTTAAGGTCTCAAATTCCACTTTAAATCAAGCAAAAATCATGACTATTAGCAGCTATGGAATTTTGACCTAGTCGTTTATGACCCATAATGCATCTAAATGCTTAGCAATGATGCCCCAATATCACGCCTATACTTATTTTTTGATTTAGAAGCTTAAATTCCTCCCTATATTTAAATTAGGCCGCGGGTCAGCAACGCCAAAAGCTATGAAATACTATAAAATGATTACTACAATGTGTAGAGCTCTTACCCCGTGGTTGCAATGCAACGGACGCGACTGCAATGTGACAATCAGGGAGGGAGTAGGAAGCGCGAGAAGGAGAGAAGTGAACGTCGTTAGCTCACATTGTGTATTTCATTATCCAAAAATTGAAAAAATTTAGCTTTTATACCTTACTCAAGGTTTTTAGTAGTCAAAACTAATATTTTGGAAACTCTAACTAAAGCTAGGTAAAGACAGGTTGATACAATCTGGAATCTTGTAGCTCTGGCTCATCAATTACAAGGTTTATCCAAAAAATAGGAGTTATAATATTCTTGATTTATCAAAATAATAAATGTTTGTACAATGAGAGCTTCAAAAATGGTATCCGATTTAGCTTTCTTCTAACATTTTTGCCTCCTCTCCTATGTCGTCCCTTGACATAGCTTTATGGGCTGAAATAATCTTTGGGTTGATGGCTGACAAGACGGTCTTTAAGTGCATGTAGAGCCTTTTTGTATCTGATCTTTCTTTCTTTGTCTAACACTTGCAAAAACTGCATAGTCACTTTGTTTTCTAGCTCGACTTCGGAGTAGCCTACGAATGTGGAAGTCAGTTGTTGATCATTGCCCCAAAAATCTTCATTCACTAAGTGAAGAACCCTTTGTAGAACGCTTCCTCAAACGCCAACATATTATGAGATGACAAGAACATGCAGCGGGTGTAGAATCCATAAAGGACTTCTTCAGAAGGTTGGCCACTGAGATCGTAGCATAAACCCTTATTTCCCTCTAGGAAGGACATCCATGAGGCTCCTGCTTGCTCTGGCTCATGAAAAAACTTCAATGCAGGTGAGCAGCATTTGGACAATTTTCTAAAGCATAGCACATGAGAGATTAGGTAGACTTTTGAATAATGCCATGGTGCCTTTTAGGGTTTTCACCATGTGTTCTTTTGTCGCTATTCTTTTATTGAAATATGTGCTTATTTGAGTACACAGGGCAAGAATGGTGCCAAATTTAGGCTTTAGGTCTTTGAAACAGTAGATATAATGGAATTTTGAGATTTTGAGCTTGCAATTGGTTCAAACTTGGTTAGTGGGCTAAGGACATCATGTGCTTTGGTCCCATGAGGTCAAAATTTGCAATTTCCTCCCATCTTGGCTAAAAAGTAAATAATCACGATTATTAACTTCTTCATCAAAATGGACATTTTTTGAAAAAACTTGGTTCTAGGCATGATGTAGACTGTGTCTATGAGATTTGAGGTGATTTGGATCAAAAAATGTGACAGATAACTTAGAAATTGGTTTGAAAGGACTTCTTTGCGTTTTTTGGTAATTTTTCAAGTTATCATTGGTCAATTTAGCTCATTCTTCAACTGTGACATATAATAGGTGTACACAAGTGATAGGTGAGGTGATACCATTTTGAAGCCAAAATATTGTAAAAGTAAATAATTACAATTATTTACAGCAGGTAACATTTTCTTGCAAAAGTTGAAAACTTTAACCTAAGCATATTCTATACACCTAAAAAAAGTCCTAAATTGAATTTGGTAAAGTTTAGTGTTGCCGGCATCACTTCGTACTTTGTCAACTCTGAAATCACCGATTTTTGTGACTACATGGCCTGTAGAGTTGGTTAGTCACTTTTTGAGGCTATGGACTTATCCGCTACCTAGTCATGAAGCAACTCATCCAATTTTGGCCCATTTGAAGTCAGTTTGACCTCGTATGTCCAATTTGATGCTTTGTAGCCTTCGAGTTGTTTTCTACTTTTCAAGGGCTTGTCTTGATTGATTTTATGAAACCAACCATATACATTGTATATATACCCCGTATATAAGCGGTTTGTGGAGTTAGAATCCAATTTTGGCATCTGCCAAAAAGCTAGATTTTCTACTGGGGACCCCCTCGACCCTTCCCAAATGGTCAACTGGTGATATAGAAGTGTTCTTTTATGTTAGGGCATGCTACAGCTCAAGTCTCGTCTCATTTGGTTTAGTTGACAGCCCGCTATGGTCATTTTTTGATCGTAGGTCTTTGTGTACTGCTTGGATTCTAGGGTTTTCTCCAGGGGTTTAGACTAGCTACCGTCCATAAAAAATGGATCATTGATAAATATAGAACTTACCCCTCATGTCTCGTGTGAGACGGCGCTGTAAATAGGCGACTGTGGACTCCAAAAAATGCGTGCAAGGAAGGTCGAAAAGCTCTCTTTCCAAAGGCAACAAGTGAAAATGAGGTGATTTTAGCCTACCTTGGGTATCTATACTCGAACTTCCTGAACCATTTTTAGTAGCATTTTTGCTACTTTTTCTTGACACTTTTTTCCTTCATTGATTCATTTTTTTTAATCACTTTTTATTGCTTCCAATGTGAGATGCTAACACTACAAGAGGCTCTTCACATTAGCGACGCTCACACAGCGACGCTCAAAAAAAAAATTCCCGGCGTCGCTATGAGCGTCGCTATAAGCGTCGCTATGAGCGTCGCAAATTTCTTTGTAAATTTGCGACGCTCATAGCGACGCTTATAGCGACGCTCATAGCGACGCCAGCTGGGGTAAAAAAAATAACCGAGCGCGCCCAAAAACTCAGATCTCAGATCTGAGTTTTTCGACGCCCTCAAGCAAAGAGCAGGTAACGCTCTCCCTCACTCTCTCTCTCTCTCTTTTTCTTTTACACACACACACACACACACACACACACACACACACACGAGGAGAGGAAGGAGAGACAGGTATGCTCCTTCCCTCTCCTCATTCTCATGTTCCCTTCCTCTCTTTCTCTCTCCCTCGCTCTCTCTCTCACACACACACATATAGTGTTTTTGAGAGAGAGAGAGAGAGAGAGAGAGAGAGAGAGAGAGAGTGCAAAAACGCACACACATACATAAACAAAGAATGCACACACACATTGAGAGAGAAAAAGAGAGAGAGAGCATGCATAAACAGAAAACGCACGCATTGAGAGAGGAAAAGAGAGAGAGAACATGCATAAACAAAAAACGCACACATTGAGAGAGGAAAAGAGAAAGAAAACATGCATACGATCCAAAAAAACGCACACACATTGAGAGAGAAAGAAAGAGAAACTAAGGGAGCGTCGTAGGAAACTAATTAAAATTAAAAGACCTAAAGATCTAGCCGACGAGGAGTTGAACTGAAGACCTATTATTCAAGAGAGAAATGGCATAATCAATCTATCATACTTGGCATGGGTGATAGAAAGGTTATACCATTTATCTCTTTTTATTGGCACACACATCCACACATGCGCACACACACAGGAAGAAGAGAGTTATAACGTCGTAGGAAACTATTTTAAAAGACGTTAAAGATTAGGTTATATGTAGACTTACATTAAATTAGATTTAGGTTTATTTTTAACTAGATTTACATTTATTTAAGCTAGATTTAGATTTATGTTATATTAGATTAGATGCGGGTCTCCATAGACTGCGATGCCTGCATGAAGCGGGTGAAGAAAGCCCTCAATGGAATATAGGGTATTGCTGCCTTCACTCATAGTGGGCTCCGTCGATCCAAAAGTACTGGTGAAATGTCTTCAGAAGATAGGGAAGAAGGTGGATCTTCAGGGCGGCAAGAGTCACTACATCCCCGACACAATGACCATCTTGACAACCTCTAGTCATTAGACTTACGTTAAATTAGATTTAGCTTTATTTTTAGTTAGATTTACGTTTATTTAGATTTACGCTTATTTACGTTAGATCGAGTCCACGCAAGAATTACTTACGGTTTAGGGTTTAGAGTTAGACGAACAGTGAAAAGATCTACTGTGAAAAGATGTTAAGATGAAGTGAAGTGCTACAGCTAGAGAAGAGGCAAAGGGATTTTGTCCACTACATGCAGTATCATGTAGACGTGGGTGTCTAGATTTCTTGTACCCACAAATATAGGTATTGACCAATAAAGACGAGATTATAACCCGGTGGTTCTGATCTCCGTGCACCTCTAGACCGAGGTGTGCGGGGATTGGACATGACTAGAGAATGTGAGGTAAAGAGAGAGAGAGAGAGAGAGAGAGAGAGAGAGAGAGAGAGATAAGACGAAGAATGCCAATAGAATATTAAATTTGTTGTCTAGGTTATAAGTTTTTTATCCTCATTATGAGTAGCGACGAGGATGTGGGACCGTCCAACCGAAACACCTATCTCTCAACGAGGGTCTTATGTCCTTGTAATCAATGCAAGCATGCTGTGCGACGGACAAGACGTGTTTCTTTGCAGCACGTTCGTGAATTTGGCGAGTTCGATCCATCTATTATAGATCGAGTTGTTGCCAATTATAACTCGTCGGACTCTGACGCTGGCCAACAAGCAGCAATCTTGCAACCCAATAGACGTGTTCGCAGGCGCTTTGGTCAAGCAGCATATGTGAGGCCACAAGATGTAGCCTCTGACAGCTCGGGGGATGATCATGCAGAGCACATTCCCAACGAGGCAATGTTTGAGCCCGAGATTGATGAAATGATCGAGACGATCATGGATTCAGAAAGGCTTATCTATGATGATATGAAAAGTGAAGCCGATACATCATTGTATAATGGAGCACGTATGTCTAGATTGAAAGCACTCCTGGTTCTTCTCAACATGCAGGCAAAGTTTGGATGGAGTGACACTAGCGTCACAGCGCTTTTCAGGTGATCTATTACAATTAGTTTACTTTAATAGAACTCATGGTGTATAATGATCTGATAGATTTTTACACGACTGTATCATATTTTTATGTTGTGTAGATTGCTGAAAGAGCACATTCTACCAGCTGACAATGTGATGCCAGATTCCCGAGATGAAGCAAGAAAGATTTTGCGAAACTTGGGGATGGATTACAATTCTATCCACGCTTGTCCTAATGACTGCATTCTTTTCAGAGGGGAATACACAGACATGGAGAAGTGTCCGAAATGTGATTCCGAAAGATATCGAGTAGATCTCCACGGGACAAAAATTCCACAAAAGGTTTTGCGACATTTTCCTTTGCTTCCTCGCATCAAGCATTTCTTCGAATGTAAGTCCATGGCCGCCCTAGCATCATGGCATGAGGAGAATAAATCTTCGGATGGTGTGCTATGAATTCCTGCAGATTGCGCAGCCTGGAAACATATAGATGGAACATGGTCGGATTTTGCCAGGGAAGCTCGAAATTTGCGCTTAGGCCTGGCTATGGATGGCGTAAATCCATTTGGTCAAAGATCAACATCTTACAGTGTATGGCCCGTTGTCATCGTCAACTACAACATTCCCCCGTGGTTGACTACGAAGAAGGGGCACCTATGGCTAAGCTTGATTGTGCCAGGGCGATATAAAGTGGGGAATATGGATGTGTATCTTCGTCCACTATTGGAAGAGCTACAACAATTGTGGATTGGCATAGAGGTGGTGGATATGAGCCGACACACAGGACGACGGAATGCTTTGATCAGAGGTATTCTAATGTGGACCATGCATGACTATCCCGGGCTAACAGAATGCTCAGGTGATCTATTGACACTCCTCTCTCAGACACTGTAAATCTGGTTTTTCCCCATAGTTGATCTATTATCATGTGTATACATGCAGGGCTTCAAACAAGCGGATACAGAGCATGTGTCACATGTGGACCTAGACTGAATGCACGTAGGGCACCCTCACTGAAGAAGCAAATCTACGAAGGTCATCAAGCGTATCTTCCGGAGAATCATGTGTTACGCGACGGCTTTTTGGGAAGAGAGCCACCAAGGATGTCTGCACAAGCATGGTTAGAGCAGAAGGAGATGTGCGATGACGGATTGCCTCCAGGGATGAAGAGACTATCTCTATGGTACGAGTTACCATACTGGCCTCGACTCGTGATCAATCACTTGCTCAATCCAATGCACATATTCAAGAATGTGGGTAATCTACTATGGGACCATTTGACCGGCAAGAAAGATACTTTGGGAGCCAGAGTTGACCTTAGAAATGTGGATCGTATGGAGCAATATTGGCCGCAAACAGCGTCTGATGGATCGATAAAACTTCCTAAAGCACCATGGATTTTCACAGGAGCCCAAGAACGCAAAGTAAAAGAGGCCATTCGATCTTTGCGGACCCCCACTGGCGTAATGCACTCGCTCCGAACGTGTTTTACTAAAGAAGGAAAGCTTACCGGTTTGAAGTCACACGATTGGCATAAAATGTGTCAGGTACGTTCATAGTGGACTTTAATATCATTGCATAAAATGTGGACTTTAATATCATTGCTGCACATACTTTACAGTTTATCTTACCGGTTGCCATTGAGGGATGTTTGTCTCTCGACATCCGTAACACAATCTACAAACTTGCAAAGCTGGTGCAATGGATCTCACAAAAGGAGATCGACGTAGACTCCATACCATTCGCCAAACTAAATGCTGCGGAGCTTGTGTGCATGTTTGAGAAACATTTTCCTACTACAATGCTAACCATTCAGGTGCATCTTCTTATTCACATAGTTGATGAGGTGGAAATAGCTGGCACAGTTCATTCCAGATGGATGTTCTTCTTAGAGCGTTTCATGAAAACGCTTAAGGGATATGTGCGTCAAAAGGCACGTCCGGAGGGTAGCATGGCAGAAGGTTGGTTGGTATCAGAGTCCCTAGTGTACATTGGAGAGTGGTTAGACGGATTTGATAAATCCCGGGACACGCTATGGCGAACCATAGATGATGAGCGCATATCTGGGATTGTCATGTGCAATCTCGGTGTTGAGAAGAAGATGACGGAAGATCTAGAGGCTAAAATCAACCGATTTTGCATGCTTCACAATCCAGTGATGCAAAAGTGGATTTCACAATATGAGGATGCAAAGCAAGAGCGACAAAGGGCACGAATCGAGTGGAGACGGGGAAGACGACCACCGATGCACTATCCAGCGGTTCTGGAGAGCCTACCAACCTTCATGAGCTTAAGATGGTTGCACAACCAATTGAAAAGCGCACAACAATGCGGTGACGAAGTGACTGAAGAAGAGTGGGAGTACTCTCGGGGTTGCGCGACCAAGGTAAGTTTGCAATGTACGACTAGCAAGTGACTTTATTTATAAACGTTTGAACGGCCACTCATAATCTTTGTTCGTTGTAGTATAAGTCATACACAGCAGCATGGTGTAAAGGTCGACATTTTAGGGTGGAACGAATCGACAAAAAGCGTTTTACTCAAGATTGTGGAATCATGGCAAAATTTGAACAGTCTAGTCGACGACGTTCCTCTGATGCAGATCCCGTGGTGGCGGAACTCACTTACTTCGGCACGCTGCAAGAGATTTTGAGGATCGATTACAGAGGATTTTTTGTCGACTTGTTCGACGTGCAATGGTTCAAGATAATCATGGAGGGTCGAAACGCTACTGTGCGTAGAGGAGAGTCTGGTTTTCTTGAGGTGGATTCTACTAAGAAATGGACTGACCTAAGAGACACTTTCGTACTACCCGAGCATTGTGAACAAGTAAGTATATAAATAGTTAACATCCCCCTTTTACAAGTTATGTGCTTGAAAGCTCTCATGTAAGTTATGTGGCTCTGGCAGGTAGTATTTCATCCTACAAAGTCTACATCAAACTGGTGGTACGTCATAGAGTTAGCCCCTCGTAGTGCAAGGACGTATGAAGGCTACCATGTGCCAATCACAACGACATCAATGGAGGAGATCAGAGAAGATGCTCAATCAGAAGCCGCTGCGGTGGTGCCAGACGAGCATCAAGATGCTACTGCTCTATATGGGGTGCATGCAGAGGAGCTACAAAATGAAACAGAGGATATGTGTTTAAACGGAGAGCTCTATATAGATATAGGAAGTTATGCTGAGTTATGCGAGGATGAGAGAGAGATCATCGCGCGTTCCTACACCATCCGCATCTCCCTCTCTTTCGGAGCATTCGGCGCGCTCCGAAGCTTCGGCGTCGACGAGACGAGCGTCACACTCTTCTAGACACCGGCGCTCTAGTGGTGGCGGTGGCGGTTGTTGTGGGGATTCCGCCACCGATGCCTCCACACCGCCTCGTGTTCGACGAGGCTCTTTACCCTCCCCTTCTTTGCCCGCCCCCACACCAGCCACAGCATCGCCGTCTACGCCAGGTTTTGCACGGCTGACTGTTCCTAGAAGCTACACACCTCTACCTACTCCGCCAGGAGCCACCCCACTCGACACTCCTCGCTTCGGGGCCCAGACGCCGGTGGAGACACCTGACGTCCGTACCCCCATCGACACGCCGCTAGAGACCCCTGCCGGGACACCCAGGTTCACGCGTCACCGGCCAGAGGGCTTGCCTTACTCCGTCGACATCAGCGGCGGCATCATCATGGATGATGACGGCAAGAAGGTGATCTCGCGCATGCGTGGTCTTTGCTCTCAGCTGTTTAGACACTATATACTAAACAAATGGAGTGAAGTACCAAGTGATTTAAAAAACAGAGTCATCAGCATACTTCATGATGAGTTTCCCGTTCCAACACGGGATCAGCGCTTCAATGAAGACCTGATGAAGATTCGAATGCGCGAATACTGCAAACACAAGCGTTCCGAAGTGCAAAAAGCAATCAAGAATGGGTGGAATAGGCCAGATTGGCTGGCCAAAGAAGATTGGAAGAATGCGAAGAAAGCAGCGCGCGAGAATCCCGACAAGTGGAAGCAACAAAAGGATGCAGCCAGAGCGCGAGTAGAGGCAGGGAGCTCGCACCACTTGGGGAGCGGTGGATGGGCATCATTTGAGGCCGATTTTGTAAGTCTTTTCACATTGCTCTTTATGCATGTTCGATAGTTTAGGGTTTATGAGTTTTTTAGTTCTAATATAATGAAATCTTTGTATGTTTTGACAGTGGTCGATGACAGGACGTGATCCCACACCGTACGAGCGCGAGTACGCAGGCAGGAAGGGCTTAAACGCCCTGATGGACATTCTCAGTTCTCGCAGCGGCATGGTTAGTATTAGGGTTTACTCTTTTTTATTTTTTGTATTGTTTTATAAATGTCGTTATATGTTTATACTTACTGAAAACTGTCTTATTGTCTTTTTTTGCAGAATCCGACAGATACGCCGCTTGGACGCGATGAGACGTCTGATTAGACGACGTCAGTTTAGCCGTAGCTAGATAGCATTAGTTTAGGGTTTCTCATAGCTTATGTATCATGAGACGGATTTTATACGTCTTTTTGAACCATGTATATTATTACATTTGTCACCGCAATTCCTTTTGCCAATCAATTCTTTATGCCTATGATGTTGTACAATTGTCATTATTACATTTGCCAATCAATTCAGTTTGTCTATGATGTGTACAATTGTCAATTTTGCAAACAATGCGTCTTGTGGGTGACTATTTTGGGTCTATTATTTACCTTTGCACTTTTTTTAAGAAGTGAATCAAGTACAATATGGTTGATGGGTGGCAGGCATTCAATGCCCTGCCACCAAAAAAATATTCTCTCAGGCGTCGCTATATGCGTCGCTATTTATGGCTCTGTAGCGTCGCTATATGCGTCGCTATACTGTTCTGTGAGAGCGTCGCTATAACCGTCGCTATAGGCGTCGCTATGAGCGTCGCTATATAGCGACGTCTATAGCGACGCCTATAGCGACGCATATAGCGACGGTTATAGCGACGCTCTCGTAGCGACGCTTTTAGCGACGCTTATAGCGACGCCGGGGGTTATAAAAACCCAGTGTATTTCCGTCGCTAAGAGCGTCACAAGAGCACATAACCTCTTGTAGTGTAATGGCAATTGGACCAAAGGACTAAGCCTAATCATAGCCCTAGGTCATGTTAAAAATTAATGGAGTATTAAGACTATCGCTAAGAGTCTAAGACTAATAAGACTAATGAGAAATGAACTACATTAACCTAAGGTCAAGGCCAATTACCTATGATTAGCACACATAAAACCCAATTTTTTGATGAGTTAATTTTCACAAAGCAATTAAAGTGTTGAAACTTTAGTATGCCTAGCTTTTGAAGATGAAAGAACCACAACTTAGAATCAAAAATTACTTCAGCCAAGCATAGAGCATGGAGAAATGAACAAAAGAGAAAAATCATGGAAGGATTACATCTATTCATTCTCTTTTGAGCATCCTTGACCAAGCATCCCCTTTGTGTAGAGAAGTCTCTTGATCTTTTTATTCAAAATCCAAGTTGATTTGAAGCTAAGTGTAAACACAAGCTCCAAAAGGCCTTTTATTCAAAGCCGAAACACACAAAAAAACATTAATGAAAACCTACAGCTAGGGCCTTGAATACCCAAATATGCCAAAGGAAAAAAACCTGAAGTGAAAAGGTACCTTTGGTTATGCACGTGATTCTCTTTATAGCAGCTTTTCAAAAAGTTGGCTAACAACTAGCTCACATGAAATTTTACAATTTTTAGAGCAATCTATGAGCTAGAGATGAATGCAACTTGATGAAATGAAAATGAGTGGCTCTCAATAGCCAAATTATGTACTTGAAAGCTCAAAAAAGTGGGGTAAACACTAGCTCAAAATAGAAAATTTAACTTTTGACCAAGCTATGAGCTGACAGTGAGTATACAACTTTTAATCCAAGGAAATGGAATGGCTCTAACTAGGCAAATTTTGCAATATTTTGCAAACATGACCCCTTCTTGGATCAATTGAATGCACACGCCTATCCATACCCTTCAAAATAACTGAACTCATTAGTGCTCTTAAGCATTCGGAAATTCAACACAAGGACTAAAACAATGCACAATCAATCACAAGCCCAAAATTTTCATGATCTCTCATGGTCATTCACAGAATCTCAACTTTAGTGCTATGCAAGGATTTTTCACTAACATCAAGCACTAAAGTGCAAAAGCAATGCTAAGTTTAAGCACAAGTCTCGACCAAGCCTTAATTCTCTGTCAATGGTATTTTCAAAGAGGGATGCTCTCATGCATGCCAAAAAAAATTTCCATGTAGTGCAATGAGACTTCAATCATGTCAAGCACATAAGCAAATTTTTAGTGCAATAGGTCATTTTCTTGCTCAATCAAGGCACACACTTGATGATCACATCCAGCTAGCACTCCCACGACATGCATAGGAAAGGAAAAAGAAAGCATAAGATGAAGTGACTTGAAGCTCCCTTGAAGCATCAAAACCTTGTTTTGTATTATTAGCCACCATCCCTTCAAAAAAACATCATTGATTAGTGTTTGAAGGAAAAATCTATCTCATTCCACCACAACTTGGCAATTTGTATGCAGCTCTACAAATATGGGTCACTCGTACTCCCATGCATTCTCAAAAACAAAAATGATATTTTCATCATGAAAAGGCCCTTCCTTTTTAACACCGTTATGAGTGATCATTCACGGCTAGCATGTATAATTGAGATATTATGATATAATGAGGTTTCTCTGTGCATAGCCAAATGATGTATCACAACTCAAAAATAGCCCAGCAATTGGAAACATCTTATTAACCAATCCCATTTTGGAGCATCCCCTAATTTTTTGTTCATCCTAAAACTGCACTGAATTTGTGGCCTAATGCAAGACCAAACTCATTCAAACCCTCGAGAACAAGATTTTATTTTTGTTTCGAAGGGAGAGGAGATCAATTGTGGGAACGACTCTTTATTTTTATTTTATTTTTTCACTGGAGAAACACTTTATTTATTTTTTGATCGCGATGGGCTACAGCTGTGCGGGTCGACAGGGAGAGGAAGGGATGGTGTGGCACTGCAATACTTGCGTGTGTGTATGTGTGAGAGAGAGATGAATCCCAAGATGGGCAAGTGGGTCCCGAATTGCGTGTGTGTGTGGTTGTGCCAAGCCAGCAGAGTGCATTTGCACCACCATTTACGGGCAGGTTGCAATGCATTGACTAAAAAGATAATGGGGCCGAGGCGGAGCTGTAGGCCAGCGACAACAATCAAGGCATTTTTGAAAAAAAATTGTGTGTGTGTGTGGTGTTGTGAGATTCAACTTGGCGGGTTGTGTGGCGGATTGTGAATGAAGCCATAACTGGGTTGGGTCGAGCCAAACACGGCCACAAGTTGCACACAATAGACATAAAAAGAAATTGCTAGCAGGGAAAGACAGATTTGCTTCCTTTTTTTTCCCTTTTTTCTTATTAGTATCGTTTTAAAATGAGGTTCCCACACAAAGTATTGTGTGTGTGTGTGTGAATATGAGTCTTTTGTTGAGAAAATTTGAGATGAGAACTCAAGATAAAATGGCAAAGCCACATTGTTGTGTAAGAGGTGATGCACATGAATCAAAAGCCTTTGATACGTCCTATAATGAATTGAATCACACATTTTCCCATTGTCAAGTCCTCCGCTTACTTAATTGAGTGCTCATACAACATTGATTACAAGGAAGTACTCATAATAACTAAGACAAATTTTCTCACATGCATATAATCAAATGCTCACAAACCACGACTTCGCTCCACAAGGATCAATTGAGTGGCACACACAATAAATCATATTGATGATGCCACATATTTCATATCCTTTTCCATATTCAGTTGATTTCACCACAAATCTCAATGGAGACTCATAAAAACTTCTTGTTTTGGCATCAAGGACACATTTGCAGTACAATTTCAATCCAATTCATAGCACATAATGAAATCAATTAAGACATACATATTGCAATTGAAGCATAACGCTGTGAGCGGGATGAAAACACACTGAACGCCTCTATAATGACCCGACACACACTCTTGGAATGATATACACACACACTATGGGGCACCACTCGGCTTACACAACCCACCTGGCCGAGACAGGGAACACACCGATGGAGTGAGAGGAGAGAGACTACCCGTTTGCCCACTCCACACAGAAAGACACACACACACACACACACACCCAAAAACACAGCTCAAAAGAGGATAATTTCTGATGTTTAGATACAATAGAGCTTGGGCCAACACCAATGGGGCAAATAGCTCACACAGTATGGGTAAAATAAGCCAGATACAATCAGAAACTGGAACAGAAGCTTCGCTCATAGGAGAAACTTACACAGCCAAAACAACAAAAAAAAAGTGAGGAATTTGGAAAAATGGACAGTGCCATCGCGTCTGGAACGGCCCAAAACCCCAATCTACAATGTCAAAGTGCTCAAATCCGACCTCGGATGAGCAGTTTACGACCAAAACAGGCTCCAAAAACCCCAAAAACACACCTTCGGCTGTTCCTCATCTCTTCTCCACGTTTTTTCTGGTCTTCTCTCTTGTTTTTCAGTTCCCACACTTAGCTTTATTACTTGGGCACCCTTGGCCTTTTAGATGACCTCAAACGGACCCCCAACAGGCCAAAAACTGACCTCGCAGTGCATAGTTATCACATTTTTGCATCATCCGCACACCTGGCACTCATCTTTTTTCAATAATGCATCCCGCCACCATGTGAAGTGGACCCAGAATATGGTCCTCATGATGACCTTTCTTCATAATTATCACAAGAAAACACCCACGTTGTGTCCGTACGTATCCACGTGCCACTATTGACCCCATTCGACCTCCTGACGCCACTAGATGCCATCTGACGCACCTGCTTACCTCATGTCGTCGGCCCGCGGATAGCTTCCTCGAGAATTTTTAAGCGCTACCAACTCCTCCTTATTGTAGAAAAAACACACTGGTACTGGTGATAGTGAAAATCGATGCACTATGTACATGCTGTCCTACCTGTACACATGTGGGCCCCACGTAACCACCTGGCTCTGGAAAATGGGCAATTCTTTATTTGATGCACCATGTATGCGTATGTACATATGTGTTGGGGTATAAAGCCCAATGTGGTCGCCCAGGTAAGTGAGCGGGCCGCCAGGTATGTACACATATACTTTTTTTGTAAAAACCTAATAAGAACTCACTATGCTCTACACATTACAGTAGAGCGAGTTCACCATATCGTCGTGCTCTTCTTCTCGCACTCTCTCTTGCGTCGCACTTCCGCTCATACTCCTTCAACTGGTATCAGAGCTCAGATCGAGGCTCCGGGCAGCACTGCAGGAGGCTAGAGTCACCAGCTTAGATTGGAGTGAAATTCGACAGGCGAAGACAAAGTTCTGCGCAGGCCATTTTGAGGTCATCGCGGCCACCGTTCGGCTTCAACAAAGGTCTGCGCAGACCATTATGAGGTCATCGCGGCCATCGTTCGGCTTCGACAAAGGTCTGAGCAAGCCATTTTCGACTACGTGGTCTTGATGGGTGCAGATCCGACTCTGCAATTTTGGGGTTTTCGGCCTACGATTGCAGGTGCTCAGGATATCGACACTCCCAGAGTGTTGATTTGTGGCTGTCTCCCAGAGTGTTGATTTGTGGCGTATCTACACACAGACTGTGGGTGATATCCACTAGTTCATCAGGTAACTTGTGTTTGCTGCTTGATATTCCAGATTTCATCCTGACATTGCAGGTACTTCCACATGGGATGCATTGTCAAAGATGATGTATGTCTGTTGAGGGTTTGCTGGCTGTGAGTCACGCAGCAAACAACCGCCGTAGCGGTTACTGCATATATAGTGTGAAATTTGTGGATGTATGACTTTGTGGGAAGTCTATGTACTGTCAGATTTACTGCAGCCTTTGTTGAGGGTCGAGTGAGGTTTTATTGAGCTGGGGGATTCTCGAATGTTGAGATCCTTTCGGTGATACAGGTCTTGGAGCGATCCCTCGAGCACCCTTAGATAGGCAGCTAGGATGTATTGACTGTGAGTTAGACAGTTGGGATTTCATCTTTGCTTTACTGCCGTTGAGGCATTGTCACAGTCTATGCTTACAGGACAGTGAGAGACAGTACAGGTGCATGACAGGTTTATTCGCAGCTTACAGTGTCAGAGAGACAGTGTTTTTTGAGCTGTTTTTTGGTCTGTTTTTTAGTACACCAAAGCCATTTTACAAAGGAGACTCTGCCGAAATTTATGCAGAATCTGAAGCTTTCTTGGTTCATTTGACAGGTTGATATTGGTTCAGAGGTCAGTTTACAGGGGAAACTCTGCCGAATTTTTCCCAGGAAAGTACACCATTGTGAAGCGTAGCTATGGCTAGACCACAGGACACTGCTCTTTACAATACCAAGAAGCTGGATGGAACCAATTTCCCATTGTGGAAGAAGCAGATTTGGCACGTTGTCGTGCTGTGACACGTACATAGTGGGAACGCATGCTACAAGAGTTATCTTGTAATTTTTTAGATACATAATTATCTTTCCTATAATGTACATATGCATATTTAAGTATAATAATAAGCCTTATATCTCATCCTATTATTTTTCTCAAGGGTAACATATCCTTACTTTACCATCAGAAAATACTATGGGAAAAGCATCAATAGCTCCGCCTCTTTAACTTGGGGCAAAAAGCATTGATTCTTTATTTCTACTATTTCATTATCATCTCACACCCTAGCTAGATCCTATATCTAGGGTAAACTCTAATATATATATATTCTATGTATTTTTTATACTTTTCTCATTAGGGGAATTTTGAGGTCATTTTTCTGCCCTCTAAGGAAGTTTGACCAAAAGATTCTCTCAAAAGTTGGGCATCCGGTAAATTTTTTGTAAATGAGCTCCAAATCTGGCGGACCTTGCATATTTAGATTCTACTCGTCGAGCTCTTTCCGGTGATATATAGGTTGATAGGGTTTGGAGGTCAGACGAGGAAGTTATGCAAAAGATACCTTTTAGCCTAGCAAAAGGTTCCGGTTAAAAAGGTATCTTTTGCATAACTTCCTCGTCCGACCTCCAAAACCTATCAACCCATATATCACCGGAAAGAGCTCGACGAGTAGAATCTACATATGCAAGGTCCACCAGATTTGGAGCTCATTTGCAAAAAATTTACCGGACGCCCAACTTTTGAGAGAATCTTTTGGTCAAACTTCCTTAGAGGGCAGAAAAATGACCTCAAAATTCCCCTAATGTATATTTCTTTTTAAATAGCTACTAGGAGAGAATCAAATCCTAGTGGGACACTAGGTGGCATGATTTCAAAGATACACTTATTTTAATGCATTATTGCAAGCATGATTACAAAACTTTGTCAAAGAGCAATGTCATGCTTTCATATGGCATGAGGTGTCCTTTGGAATTAAATGAAAGTCTAGGCTAAGGAGACCACATGAAGACTTTTGCTGCCATAAATGGACCCTATTTTGATGAATTTTTTACACAAGGTTCCAACTCGAATTGGAAAACGATTTTAAAATGAAAATAGTAGCTAATGAGCTGAAGTTTTTGACCATATTTTTACTTTTTTATTTGGAGCCACGGTTGAGGAGATATGATCAGAATACTGGACCCCAGTCTGCCCACATCATGCAGGGACAGCTCATTTCCAACTTTTCCAATTCCTATTCACACTGGCTCCTCTCTTCTTGTGTAAACCCTTGGGGGTTCCCTTCACCTATAAAAGGGGACCTCTTCTTCTTTGAAAAAAATAACTCAAGCATTCAAGCCATTGATGAGAGGAATTCTTGAGGGAGTGAGTAGTAATGCCTAATTGTACTTAGCCATTAACATAAGCCCAAGCCTACACTTTCTCCTAGAGGAAGACTAGCCATTCTTGTACGCTATACTTGGAAGATCAACTCTAATCAAAGAAGGTCTTGCACTTGACGTATCAATCAAAGTGGAGTTCTCCCCTCTTCTTCTCTCTCCATCAATAATGGTGCCAAAGGGTTTGTCAAGTAAGATGTGTTCTACATTGATGTTTTCTTGATTTCTTGTTGTTTTCTTTTTCATCTCTAATCCAACATATATATATATATCTAATATTATCTCCTTAACCAAATCTATCTCTCTCACTCTTAGTAATTCATCCTCTCTACAAATTCTAGGTTCTCTTTGCTACAGGTACATCTCTCCCCGCAGTATCCTTATTGCCTACGGGCAAGAATAGGACTTGGGAGGGAAACTTCTCATCTCTTCACTTCTCTCATATCTACATTTCTCACATACTATCCTAGATGAATAACCCACATGATGATAATTTCTATCGCTTTCACTCTGTACGATCTATTAGAATTAACGTATGGATTAGCCGTAAAATACACTTTCAACAACGTATAGTGTTTCTCTTTGGCCCAGAAAGGCTCAATGAAATACTTCTATCACCGGATCCCATCATACTACCTCTCATAGACTATAACTTTTCTTTTGACGTAAGCATAGTTATCTTGCTATGAACCAAGAGGATTTGTACATGCAATTAATCCCAATCACTAGAAAAAATATATATATTATGATAAGCATAAAACTACAATTCCAAAGAACAATTCGTAGCCTGTTTGGTCAGCCAAGATTGAATGCCATTAACTCATCTAGTAACCCTTTCATATTACCCATGATACGATATGACCATAGCCTTTATGTTTTCATCTTTGTGTTGTTTTGACATTCTCTTTTGTGTTCTTTCTTTGTGTGTGTGAGTGCAAGAGAGAAAGAGTGGGTCTTCTTTGATTGCACTTTTTTCCAAACCCTAGTCTTCATGGCATCTATGGTTTAATTCTTTCATATAGTTTTTGTTGAGTTCTCTCACAAACTCTCACAACCATAAGCCTAGTGGTTTCCCGGCAAGACCGCAAATTTCTCGACATATTTTTGGTGAACCTGACGCGAACAAGCCGGGGTGAGAGTACATAAAGATGGCTAGCAAAGTGGAGCAGCTATATGCTGAAATGAAAGAGCTTGCAGACAGATGCAAATGGCTTGAAGAAGAAGACCGGATTCAAAAAGCGATTGAAAGCGCTATGCAATCCGTATATAATGAGCTTAATATATTCGAAGGCTATGATCCAGAAGGATATCTTGAGTGCTATGTGACAGAGATGAGGCTTCAAGAAATTCCAGAATCTCGGATGATTGCAGCATTTGTTGAACTTGTGAGTGATGATTTCAAGCACCAAGTTCAAGACTATGCAAATGTATATGCAAGCAACTGGGGTGAGTTTTCTACAGCTATAACACAGGTATGCTTGGAACATCAAGACCAAGAGATGGAGCAGAGAGGAAATGGATGTGACCAGCTAGATTTGGTGTCTCCTATAAGCCATGCAAGTGTCAACACATCCATACAGGCTAATTTAGAAGCAGTAACAGATGCATATCTTTTGCAAGATGCAAATTTATTGTATGCAGATGAAGCAGACATAGTGGAAGCTATTTATGCACGTTTGGGTCTTGTAACCTTTGTATCTCAAGATAATGACTCTCATGATGATATCCAAGCGCCTGAAATGGCTCAAAGTGACTTAGAGGATGATGCAAACTCGTCGGCTATGATAGATGATTTGGACGCTCCTTTTGATTCGTTTGAAGATGCACATGAGTGTATATACAAGGATGAGGATGCTATGGTTTTGACAGAGGATGTGAAGGGAAAACAGGTGGAAGACGGCTATATTAGTGATGTGCTACAATCTACTTTTGAGCAGATCCAGGAACTTTTACCAAGTTTAGAAGAGCCGGATGCCTATACTGAAGACATATACCAGGATGAAGAAGCCATTATTAATGCTTTCCTATGCGAGTTTGATGCATGTGGTACTACCCAAATGGATATGCCTAGCTGGGAAAGTACTAATTTAGAGGGGGTGACTGAAAATCTCTTCCTTTGTGAGTATAACTCTACTAGTAGCATTGCGGACTGTGAAGTACCTCAGCTAGACAAGGTGGAAGAAGAGGAGTGCATTGACAGAAAAATACGTATGTCTTGTATATATGGGGTAGCAGATGTGATGCAGATGACTCATGAAATTGTGCCTTATTTAGAGCTAGATGCAGCAAGCTTTCACAATTCCATGGTAGAGGAAGGAATGACAGATGTAGATTCTCTGGATGAGGATTGGGGTTCTGCGGATGAAGCTATGAATCTTCAAGATTCACAAATCAAAGATAGAGAAGTGTTTGGTTATGCTATACAGGTTGAAGTGACATCAGAGGATAGAGTAGAAGAGCAAGAAACCTCTTGGGATATGGTCTGTGATTGGGGTGATATTTCTTATCTGTGTGAAGATGCAAATAAAGATGCTTGCCATAAAGTGCCTACTATACAGGGTTGCCTGCAGGTATGCAAAAAATATCTGAGGCATAAAAGGGATTTAGGTCTTGTGTCACAGGGTATAAATTGCAAGCAGGTTTGTGAGCATCTATCTGCTATGGATAGGAAGGGTATACATGGTGATGCCTTGAAGCAAGAAGAGGATGCTAGCTCTATGCTGACACCAGAGTCATGTAATGAAGAAGTGTTCTCCCTATATAAGTGGAGACATGATTCAGTTGAAGATAATTTAGCGATGGGTCAAAAAGGAAGAGGGGGTGAAGATATTGTGTCAGAGACTAACTCCAAGGAAGTTTTTGAGCAGTCGGTTACAAGTGACCGGGAGCATACCTACCAGGATGATTTGGAGAGGGAATTAAACACCATATTTGAGAGGTATGCAAAGTTTTATGATGTAAAGCTGGAGAGGTATTTGGTAAAAGGTGAAAGAATTGAAGAGAGGTTTACCATGCATATTTCTGAGGTTTCTCTCGATGTTGAGAAAGGCTATCTAGAGGATTCTTTTGAGAATGAAGATGCAGATTCAGACTTCTATGTGAAAGAGGTACATATGGATTTAGAGGTTGGTGAGAAGGTTAAAGTGCAGTTTCAAAAATCTTTCAAGTATATTACAGGAATCCTGGAAGTGTTTTTTGAAGAGGAGGATGAGAAACTTATGTCTCTACGTCATGAAGATTTTGCACATAATGGAGATTTGTTACAGATGTTTTGGAGACAGATGTATATAACAATTCCTTCTGATCCGAGAGCAATTAAAAGATGCAGAGAATCTCAATGCTTAGTACAATACAAGTTTTTGAGTTACCCATATGATCCTGGAGGAGGTCATGGGATGACAAGGGATACAATTTCTTTCACAAGTTACCATGAGGTTGGCACATGCCGGAGGATGTGCAGGTTTAGAGGGGATGGATGTCGTGCTGTGACACGTACATAGTGGGAACGCATGCTACAAGAGTTATCTTGTAATTTTTTAGATACATAATTATCTTTCCTATAATGTACATATGCATATTTAAGTATAATAATAATCCTTCTATCTCTTCCTATTATTTTTCTCAAGGGTAACATATCCTTACTTTACCATCAGAAAATACTATGGGAAAAGCATCAATAGCTCCGCCTCTTTAACTTGGGGCAAAAAGCATTGATTCTTTATTTCTACTATTTCATTATCATCTCACACCCTAGCTAGATCCTATATCTAGGGTAAACTCTAATATATATATATTCTATGTATTTTTTATACTTTTCTTATATTTCTTTTTAAATAGCTACTAGGAGAGAATCAAATCCTAGTGGGACACTAGGTGGCATGATTTCAAAGATACACTTATTTTAATGCATTATTGCAAGCATGATTACAAAACTTTGTCAAGGAGCAATGTCATGCTTTCATATGGCATGAGGTGTCCTTTGGAATTAATTGAAAGTCTAGGCTAAGGAGACCACATGAAGACTTTTGCTGCCATAAAGGGACTCTATTTTGATGAATTTTTTACACAAGGTTCCAATTCGAATTGGAAAACGATTTTAAATTAAAAATCGTAGCTAATGAGCAGAAGTTTTTGTCCATATTTTTACTTTTTTATTTGGAGCCACGGTTGAGGAGATATGATCAGAATACTGGACCCCAGTCTGCCCACATCATGCAGGGACAGCTCATTTCCAACTTTTCCAATTCCTATTCACACTGGCTCCTCTCTTCTTGTGTAAACCCTTGGGGGTTCCCTTCACCTATAAAAGGGGACCTCTTCTTCCTTGAAAAAATAACTCAAGCATTCAAGCCATTGATGAGAGGAATTCTTGAGGGAGTGAGTAGTAATGCCTAATTGTACTTAGCCATTAACATAAGCCCAAGCCTACACTTTCTCCTAGAGGAAGACTAGCCATTCTTGTACGCTATACTTGGAAGATCAACTCTAATCAAAGAAGGTCTTGCACTTGACGTATCAATCGCTATACTTGGAAGATCAACTCTAATCAAAGAAGGTCTTGCACTTGACGTATCAATCAAAGTGGAGTTCTCCCCTCTTCTTCTCTCTACATCAATAATGGTGCCAAAGGGTTTGTCAAGTAAGATGTGTTCTACATTGATGTTTTCTTGATTTCTTGTTGTTTTCTTTTTCATATCTAATCCAACATATATATATATATCTAATATTATCTCCTTAACCAAATCTATCTCTCTCACTCTTAGTAATTCATCCTCTCTACAAATTCTAGGTTCTCTTTGCTACAGGTACATCTCTCCCCGCAGTATCCTTATTGCCTACGGGCAAGAATAGGGCTTGGGAGGGAAACTTCTCATCTCTTCACTTCTCTCATATCTACATTTCTCACATACTATCCTAGATGAATAACCCACATGATGATAATTTCTATCGCTTTCACTTTGTACGATCTATTAGAATTAACGTATGGATTAGCCGTAAAATAAACTTTCAACAACGTATAGTGTTTCTCTTTGGCCCAGAAAGGCTCAATGAAATACTTCTATCACCGGATCCCATCATACTACCTCTCATAGACTATAACTTTTCTTTTGACGTAAGCATAGTTATCTTGCTATGAACCAAGAGGATTTGTACACGCAATTAATCCCAATCACTAGACAAAATATATATATTATGATAAGCATAAAACTACAATTCCAAAGAACAATTCGTAGCCTGTTTGGTCAGCCAAGATTGAATGCCATTAACTCATCTAGTAACCCTTTCATATTACCCATGATACGATATGACCATAGCCTTTATGTTTTCATCTTTGTGTTGTTTTGACATTCTCTTTTGTGTTCTTTCTTTGTGTGTGTGAGTGCAAGAGAGAAAGAGTGGGTCTTCTTTGATTGCACTTTTTTCCAAACCCTAGTCTTCATGGCATCTATGGTTTAATTCTTTCATATAGTTTTTGTTGAGTTCTCTCACAAACTCTCACAACCATAAGCCTAGTGGTTTCCCGGCAAGACCGCAAATTTCTCGACATATTTTTGGTGAACCTGACGCGAACAAGCCGGGGTGAGAGTACATAAAGATGGCTAGCAAAGTGGAGCAGCTATATGCTGAAATGAAAGAGCTTGCAGACAGATGCAAATGGCTTGAAGAAGAAGACCGGATTCAAAAAGCGATTGAAAGCGCTATGCAATCCGTATATAATGAGCTTAATATATTCGAAGGCTATGATCCAGAAGGATATCTTGAGTGCTATGTGACAGAGATGAGGCTTCAAGAAATTCCAGAATCTCGGATGATTGCAGCATTTGTTGAACTTGTGAGTGATGATTTCAAGCACCAAGTTCAAGACTATGCAAATGTATATGCAAGCAACTGGGGTGAGTTTTCTACAGCTATAACACAGGTATGCTTGGAACATCAAGACCAAGAGATGGAGCAGAGAGGAAATGGATGTGACCAGCTAGATTTGGTGTCTCCTATAAGCCATGCAAGTGTCAACACATCCATACAGGCTAATTTAGAAGCAGTAACAGATGCATATCTTTTGCAAGATGCAAATTTATTGTATGCAGATGAAGCAGACATAGTGGAAGCTATTTATGCACGTTTGGGTCTTGTAACCTTTGTATCTCAAGATAATGACTCTCATGATGATATCCAAGCGCCTGAAATGGCTCAAAGTGACTTAGAGGATGATGCAAACTCGTCGGCTATGATAGATGATTTGGACGCTCCTTTTGATTCGTTTGAAGATGCACATGAGTGTATATACAAGGATGAGGATGCTATGGTTTTGACAGAGGATGTGAAGGGAAAACAGGTGGAAGACGGCTATATTAGTGATGTGCTACAATCTACTTTTGAGCAGATCCAGGAACTTTTACCAAGTTTAGAAGAGCCGGATGCCTATACTGAAGACATATACCAGGATGAAGAAGCCATTATTAATGCTTTCCTATGCGAGTTTGATGCATGTGGTACTACCCAAATGGATATGCCTAGCTGGGAAAGTACTAATTTAGAGGGGGTGACTGAAAATCTCTTCCTTTGTGAGTATAACTCTACTAGTAGCATTGCGGACTGTGAAGTACCTCAGCTAGACAAGGTGGAAGAAGAGGAGTGCATTGACAGAAAAATACGTATGTCTTGTATATATGGGGTAGCAGATGTGATGCAGATGACTCATGAAATTGTGCCTTATTTAGAGCTAGATGCAGCAAGCTTTCACAATTCCATGGTAGAGGAAGGAATGACAGATGTAGATTCTCTGGATGAGGATTGGGGTTCTGCGGATGAAGCTATGAATCTTCAAGATTCACAAATCAAAGATAGAGAAGTGTTTGGTTATGCTATACAGGTTGAAGTGACATCAGAGGATAGAGTAGAAGAGCAAGAAACCTCTTGGGATATGGTCTGTGATTGGGGTGATATTTCTTATCTGTGTGAAGATGCAAATAAAGATGCTTGCCATAAAGTGCCTACTATACAGGGTTGCCTGCAGGTATGCAAAAAATATCTGAGGCATAAAAGGGATTTAGGTCTTGTGTCACAGGGTATAAATTGCAAGCAGGTTTGTGAGCATCTATCTGCTATGGATAGGAAGGGTATACATGGTGATGCCTTGAAGCAAGAAGAGGATGCTAGCTCTATGCTGACACCAGAGTCATGTAATGAAGAAGTGTTCTCCCTATATAAGTGGAGACATGATTCAGTTGAAGATAATTTAGCGATGGGTCAAAAAGGAAGAGGGGGTGAAGATATTGTGTCAGAGACTAACTCCAAGGAAGTTTTTGAGCAGTCGGTTACAAGTGACCGGGAGCATACCTACCAGGATGATTTGGAGAGGGAATTAAACACCATATTTGAGAGGTATGCAAAGTTTTATGATGTAAAGCTGGAGAGGTATTTGGTAAAAGGTGAAAGAATTGAAGAGAGGTTTACCATGCATATTTCTGAGGTTTCTCTCGATGTTGAGAAAGGCTATCTAGAGGATTCTTTTGAGAATGAAGATGCAGATTCAGACTTCTATGTGAAAGAGGTACATATGGATTTAGAGGTTGGTGAGAAGGTTAAAGTGCAGTTTCAAAAATCTTTCAAGTATATTACAGGAATCCTGGAAGTGTTTTTTGAAGAGGAGGATGAGAAACTTATGTCTCTACGTCATGAAGATTTTGCACATAATGGAGATTTGTTACAGATGTTTTGGAGACAGATGTATATAACAATTCCTTCTGATCCGAGAGCAATTAAAAGATGCAGAGAATCTCAATGCTTAGTACAATACAAGTTTTTGAGTTACCCATATGATCCTGGAGGAGGTCATGGGATGACAAGGGATACAATTTCTTTCACAAGTTACCATGAGGTTGGCACATGCCGGAGGATGTGCAGGTTTAGAGGGGATGGATGTCGTGCTGTGACACGTACATAGTGGGAACGCATGCTACAAGAGTTATCTTGTAATTTTTTAGATACATAATTATCTTTCCTATAATGTACATATGCATATTTAAGTATAATAATAATCCTTCTATCTCTTCCTATTATTTTTCTCAAGGGTAACATATCCTTACTTTACCATCAGAAAATACTATGGGAAAAGCATCAATAGCTCCGCCTCTTTAACTTGGGGCAAAAAGCATTGATTCTTTATTTCTACTATTTCATTATCATCTCACACCCTAGCTAGATCCTATATCTAGGGTAAACTCTAATATATATATATTCTATGTATTTTTTATACTTTTCTTATATTTCTTTTTAAATAGCTACTAGGAGAGAATCAAATCCTAGTGGGACACTAGGTGGCATGATTTCAAAGATACACTTATTTTAATGCATTATTGCAAGCATGATTACAAAACTTTGTCAAGGAGCAATGTCATGCTTTCATATGGCATGAGGTGTCCTTTGGAATTAATTGAAAGTCTAGGCTAAGGAGACCACATGAAGACTTTTGCTGCCATAAAGGGACTCTATTTTGATGAATTTTTTACACAAGGTTCCAATTCGAATTGGAAAACGATTTTAAATTAAAAATCGTAGCTAATGAGCAGAAGTTTTTGTCCATATTTTTACTTTTTTATTTGGAGCCACGGTTGAGGAGATATGATCAGAATACTGGACCCCAGTCTGCCCACATCATGCAGGGACAGCTCATTTCCAACTTTTCCAATTCCTATTCACACTGGCTCCTCTCTTCTTGTGTAAACCCTTGGGGGTTCCCTTCACCTATAAAAGGGGACCTCTTCTTCCTTGAAAAAATAACTCAAGCATTCAAGCCATTGATGAGAGGAATTCTTGAGGGAGTGAGTAGTAATGCCTAATTGTACTTAGCCATTAACATAAGCCCAAGCCTACACTTTCTCCTAGAGGAAGACTAGCCATTCTTGTACGCTATACTTGGAAGATCAACTCTAATCAAAGAAGGTCTTGCACTTGACGTATCAATCGCTATACTTGGAAGATCAACTCTAATCAAAGAAGGTCTTGCACTTGACGTATCAATCAAAGTGGAGTTCTCCCCTCTTCTTCTCTCTACATCAATAATGGTGCCAAAGGGTTTGTCAAGTAAGATGTGTTCTACATTGATGTTTTCTTGATTTCTTGTTGTTTTCTTTTTCATATCTAATCCAACATATATATATATATCTAATATTATCTCCTTAACCAAATCTATCTCTCTCACTCTTAGTAATTCATCCTCTCTACAAATTCTAGGTTCTCTTTGCTACAGGTACATCTCTCCCCGCAGTATCCTTATTGCCTACGGGCAAGAATAGGGCTTGGGAGGGAAACTTCTCATCTCTTCACTTCTCTCATATCTACATTTCTCACATACTATCCTAGATGAATAACCCACATGATGATAATTTCTATCGCTTTCACTTTGTACGATCTATTAGAATTAACGTATGGATTAGCCGTAAAATAAACTTTCAACAACGTATAGTGTTTCTCTTTGGCCCAGAAAGGCTCAATGAAATACTTCTATCACCGGATCCCATCATACTACCTCTCATAGACTATAACTTTTCTTTTGACGTAAGCATAGTTATCTTGCTATGAACCAAGAGGATTTGTACACGCAATTAATCCCAATCACTAGACAAAATATATATATTATGATAAGCATAAAACTACAATTCCAAAGAACAATTCGTAGCCTGTTTGGTCAGCCAAGATTGAATGCCATTAACTCATCTAGTAACCCTTTCATATTACCCATGATACGATATGACCATAGCCTTTATGTTTTCATCTTTGTGTTGTTTTGACATTCTCTTTTGTGTTCTTTCTTTGTGTGTGTGAGTGCAAGAGAGAAAGAGTGGGTCTTCTTTGATTGCACTTTTTTCCAAACCCTAGTCTTCATGGCATCTATGGTTTAATTCTTTCATATAGTTTTTGTTGAGTTCTCTCACAAACTCTCACAACCATAAGCCTAGTGGTTTCCCGGCAAGACCGCAAATTTCTCGACATATTTTTGGTGAACCTGACGCGAACAAGCCGGGGTGAGAGTACATAAAGATGGCTAGCAAAGTGGAGCAGCTATATGCTGAAATGAAAGAGCTTGCAGACAGATGCAAATGGCTTGAAGAAGAAGACCGGATTCAAAAAGCGATTGAAAGCGCTATGCAATCCGTATATAATGAGCTTAATATATTCGAAGGCTATGATCCAGAAGGATATCTTGAGTGCTATGTGACAGAGATGAGGCTTCAAGAAATTCCAGAATCTCGGATGATTGCAGCATTTGTTGAACTTGTGAGTGATGATTTCAAGCACCAAGTTCAAGACTATGCAAATGTATATGCAAGCAACTGGGGTGAGTTTTCTACAGCTATAACACAGGTATGCTTGGAACATCAAGACCAAGAGATGGAGCAGAGAGGAAATGGATGTGACCAGCTAGATTTGGTGTCTCCTATAAGCCATGCAAGTGTCAACACATCCATACAGGCTAATTTAGAAGCAGTAACAGATGCATATCTTTTGCAAGATGCAAATTTATTGTATGCAGATGAAGCAGACATAGTGGAAGCTATTTATGCACGTTTGGGTCTTGTAACCTTTGTATCTCAAGATAATGACTCTCATGATGATATCCAAGCGCCTGAAATGGCTCAAAGTGACTTAGAGGATGATGCAAACTCGTCGGCTATGATAGATGATTTGGACGCTCCTTTTGATTCGTTTGAAGATGCACATGAGTGTATATACAAGGATGAGGATGCTATGGTTTTGACAGAGGATGTGAAGGGAAAACAGGTGGAAGACGGCTATATTAGTGATGTGCTACAATCTACTTTTGAGCAGATCCAGGAACTTTTACCAAGTTTAGAAGAGCCGGATGCCTATACTGAAGACATATACCAGGATGAAGAAGCCATTATTAATGCTTTCCTATGCGAGTTTGATGCATGTGGTACTACCCAAATGGTTATGCCTAGCTGGGAAAGTACTAATTTAGAGGGGGTGACTGAAAATCTCTTCCTTTGTGAGTATAACTCTACTAGTAGCATTGCGGACTGTGAAGTACCTCAGCTAGACAAGGTGGAAGAAGAGGAGTGCATTGACAGAAAAATACGTATGTCTTGTATATATGGGGTAGCAGATGTGATGCAGATGACTCATGAAATTGTGCCTTATTTAGAGCTAGATGCAGCAAGCTTTCACAATTCCATGGTAGAGGAAGGAATGACAGATGTAGATTCTCTGGATGAGGATTGGGGTTCTGCGGATGAAGCTATGAATCTTCAAGATTCACAAATCAAAGATAGAGAAGTGTTTGGTTATGCTATACAGGTTGAAGTGACATCAGAGGATAGAGTAGAAGAGCAAGAAACCTCTTGGGATATGGTCTGTGATTGGGGTGATATTTCTTATCTGTGTGAAGATGCAAATAAAGATGCTTGCCATAAAGTGCCTACTATACAGGGTTGCCTGCAGGTATGCAAAAAATATCTGAGGCATAAAAGGGATTTAGGTCTTGTGTCACAGGGTATAAATTGCAAGCAGGTTTGTGAGCATCTATCTGCTATGGATAGGAAGGGTATACATGGTGATGCCTTGAAGCAAGAAGAGGATGCTAGCTCTATGCTGACACCAGAGTCATGTAATGAAGAAGTGTTCTCCCTATATAAGTGGAGACATGATTCAGTTGAAGATAATTTAGCGATGGGTCAAAAAGGAAGAGGGGGTGAAGATATTGTGTCAGAGACTAACTCCAAGGAAGTTTTTGAGCAGTCGGTTACAAGTGACCGGGAGCATACCTACCAGGATGATTTGGAGAGGGAATTAAATACCATATTTGAGAGGTATGCAAAGTTTTATGATGTAAAGCTGCAGAGGTATTTGGTAAAAGGTGAAAGAATTGAAGAGAGGTTTACCATGCATATTTCTGAGGTTTCTCTCGATGTTGAGAAAGGCTATCTAGAGGATTCTTTTGAGAATGAAGATGCAGATTCAGACTTCTATGCGAAAGAGGTACATATGGATTTAGAGGTTGGTGAGAAGGTTAAAGTGCAGTTTCAAAAATCTTTCAAGTATATTACAGGAATCCTGGAAGTGTTTTTTGAAGAGGAGGATGAGAAACTTATGTCTCTACGTCATGAAGATTTTGCACATAATGGAGATTTGTTACAGATGTTTTGGAGACAGATGTATATAACAATTCCTTCTGATCCGAGAGCAATTAAAAGATGCAGAGAATCTCAATGCTTAGTACAATACAAGTTTTTGAGTTACCCATATGATCCTGGAGGAGGTCATGGGATGACAAGGGATACAATTTCTTTCACAAGTTACCATGAGGTTGGCACATGCCGGAGGATGTGCAGGTTTAGAGGGGATGGATGTCGTGCTGTGACACGTACATAGTGGGAATGCATGCTACAAGAGTTATCTTGTAATTTTTTAGATACATAATTATCTTTCCTATAATGTACATATGCATATTTAAGTATAATAATAAGCCTTCTATCTCTTCCTATTATTTTTCTCAAGAGTAACATATCCTTACTTTACCATCAGAAAATACTATGGGAAAAGCATCAATAGCTCCGCCTCTTTAACTTGGGGCAAAAAGCATTGATTCTTTATTTCTACTATTTCATTATCATCTCACACCCTAGCTAGATCCTATATCTAGGGTAAACTCTAATATATATATATTCTATGTATTTTTTATACTTTTCTTATATTTCTTTTTAAATAGCTACTAGGAGAGAATCAAATCCTAGTGGGACACTAGGTGGCATGATTTCAAAGATACACTTATTTTAATGCATTATTGCAAGCATGATTACAAAACTTTGTCAAGGAGCAATGTCATGCTTTCATATGGCATGAGGTGTCCTTTGGAATTAAATGAAAGTCTAGGCTAAGGAGACCACATGAAGACTTTTGCTGCCATAAATGGACCCTATTTTGATGAATTTTTTACACAAGGTTCCAATCCGAATTGGAAAACGATTTTAAAATGGAAATCGTAGCTAATGAGCAGAAGTTTTTGCCCATATTTTTACTTTTTTATTTGGAGCCACGGTTGAGGAGATATGATCAGAATACTGGACCCCAGTCTGCCCACATCATGCAGGGACAGCTCATTTCCAACTTTTCCAATTCCTATTTACACTGGCTCCTCTCTTCTTGTGTAAACCCTTGGGGGTTCCCTTCACCTATAAAAGGGGACCTCTTCTTCCTTGAAAAAATAACTCAAGCATTCAAGCCATTGATGAGAGGAATTCTTGAGGGAGTGAGTAGTAATGCCTAATTGTACTTAGCCATTAACATAAGCCCAAGCCTACACTTTCTCCTAGAGCAAGACTAGCCATTCTTGTACGCTACACTTGGAAGATCAACTCTAATCAAAGAAGGTCTTGCACTTGACGTATCAATCAAAGTGGAGTTCTCCCCTCTTCTTCTCTCTCCGTCAATAATGGTGCCAAAGGGTTTGTCAAGTAAGATGTGTTCTACATTGATGTTTTCTTGATTTCTTGTTGTTTTCTTTTTCATCTCTAATCCAACATATATATATATATCTAATATTATCTCCTTAACCAAATCTATCTCTCTCACTCTTAGTAATTCATCCTCTCTACAAATTCTAGGTTCTCTTTGCTACAGGTACATCTCTCCCCGCAGTATCCTTATTGCCTACGGGCAAGAATAGGGCTTGGGAGGGAAACTTCTCATCTCTTCACTTCTCTCATATCTACATTTCTCACATACTATCCTAGATGAATAACCCACATGATGATAATTTCTATCGCTTTCACTCTGTACGATCTATTAGAATTAACGTATGGATTAGCCGTAAAATACACTTTCAACAACGTATAGTGTTTCTCTTTGGCCCAGAAAGGCTCAATGAAATACTTCTATCACCGGATCCCATCATACTACCTCTCATACACTATAACTTTTCTTTTGACGTAAGCATAGTTATCTTGCTATGAACCAAGAGAATTTGTACACACAATTAATCCCAATCACTAGACAAAATATATATATTATGATAAGCACAAAACTACAATTCCAAAGAACAATTCGTAGCCTGTTTGGTCAGCCAAGATTGAATGCCATTAACTCATCTATTAACCCTTTCATATTACCCATGATACGATATGACCATAGTCTTGATGTTTTTATCGTTGTGTTGTTTTGACATTCTCTTTTGTGTTCTTTCTTTGTGTGTGTGAGTGCAAGAGAGAAAGAGTGGGTCTTCTTTGATTGCACTTCTTTCCAAACCCTAGTCTTCATGGCATCTATGGTTTAGATCTTTCATATAGTTTTTGTTGAGTTCTCTCACAAACTCTCACAACCATAAGCCCAGTGCTTTCCCGGCAAGACTGCAAATTTCTCGACAACGTGTTGGTACAAAAGAAGCATATAAAACCTATAAAGCTCAAGGGGATAAAACTAGAAGATATGGACGAAGATGAATGGAGCGAAATGGATGAATTGGAACTTTCTACCATTATGCTGACTTTGGCAGAAAGCGTTTACTTCAATGTAGCAGACGAGATGTCGGCTTATCAAGCATGGTTAAAGCTGAGTGATCTTTATGAGAAGCAGAGTGCAGCTTCACAGGTATACTGGCTTAAGAAGCTTGTTGACTTAAAGATGAAAGAAGGGACAGCTATGTCCAATCATCTGAATGAATTCAACACAATCTACAGTCAGTTGTCGGCTCAAGGTGTCAAGTTTGATGAACCTGTTAAAGCTATGTTCCTGTTGATCACATTGCCGGAAAGTTGGGACATTTTTCGCACAGCTTTGAGTAATTGTGCACCTCCAGATGGTTTGAACATAGCAGGTGTAGAAGGAAGTCTGCTTACTGAAGAAACCAATAGAAAGACAATGGACAAAGGCAAAGGAACAGCCTTAGTTGTCAGGGGAAGGACCAAAGAAAAGTACAAAGGTGGAAAGAGGAATCAGTCTCGTAGCAAGTCCCGCAGTGCTAAAGGCAAGAGTGACATAGAATGCTACCATTGTGGCAAGAAGGGTCACATGAAAAGAGACTGCAGAGAATGGAAAGCAGAAAAAGGCAAAGAGAAAGCTGAAGACCATAGTGAGAAGAACAAGTCCTCCGTGAAGATTCAAGAAATAAATGTGACAAACACTGTTGCAGAGGATGACAGTCTAGTGTCAGGAGACATCTACTTCTTGAAGAATACAATGGACTCAGCTCTTCTTATAGCATCTGATGGAAATGCACTGAGTGACTGGATTATAGACTCAGGGGCATCACTTCATGTGTCTCCAAACAAGGAGTGGTTTACCTCTTATGTGACCACTTAGGTGTTGAAGATGTTCAATTGAAGTTTCAGAATGGCTCTTCTTTCACGCTGAAGAATGTGAGACATGTTCCCGCAATTACAAAGAGCTTGATCAGCACAGGTTTACTTGATGATGCTGGCTACGTCACCACTTTTGGACAGAACATGTGGAAGATATCCAAGGGTTCTATGACAGTAGCACATGGAGTAAAGTCTGGAGGACTTTACATGATTTAGTATCAAATGTCTCTAAAAATGTAATCAATGTAACCGAGCAGCCGAACGTTTCTTTGTGGCATAGACGGTTAGGACATATGTCCAAGAAGGGAATGGAAATCTTGTCTCGTTCTGGTTATTTTCCTGGCTTTTCATTTAATGATTTTGAATTCTGTGAACATTGTCTGTATGGTAAGCAAACACAGCAGCCACATAAGCATACAAGCAGTAGAAGAGATACACAGTTGGCACTTGTTCATAGTGATTTGTGTGGACCTATGCCTAACCTATCTCTAGGGGGAGCTTCTTACTTTATGACATTTATAGATGATTACTCGAGGAAAGTATGGGTTTACTTTCTCAAGCACAAGGATGAAGCGTTTAGTGTTTTCAAAACGTTTGTGACACTTGTAGAAAATCAAAGTGGCAAGAAGCTTAAATGCTTACGCACTGACAATGGTGGAGAGTATGTTTCAAAGGCCTTTCAAGACTTTTGTGAGTCAAAAGGTATAAAACGTGAACTTACTGCTCCTTACAATCCTCCTCAAAATGGTGTTGATGAGAGGATGAATAGGACCATACAAGAGAAGGTCAGAAGTATGTTGTCTAATGCACAGCTGCCAAATGGGTTTTGGGCTGAAGCTGTATCAACAGCTGTTCATCTTGTAAATAGATCTCCTAGCAAGGTTTTGCAGAAGGATTCAGTGCCAGAGATGGTATGGTCAGGCAAAATTCCCTCATACAAGCATCTCAGAGTCTTTAGCTGTGAGGCATATACTCACGTTCCAAAGGAATTTAGGAACAAACTTGAGCCAAAGAGTAGAAAGTGCATCTTTCTAGGCTATGGTAATTCTGGTGAGATGGGGTACAGAATTTGGGATCCCGAATCCAGAAAGGTTGTCCGCAGAAATTATGTTCACTTTAATGAATCCAAATATCATTCTAAACTAGAGAGGGTTGAGGAGATTAGAAGAGTTGTCTTCCAAGAAGATGGACCTGCACGTGCAAGACAAAATGGCAGAGCTCAAGAGGAGCAAGGACAAGATAGAGTGGATCCACAGGTTGTGGCTGAGCCTGAGACACCTATTGTGCGTAGATCTGGACGTGTCATGCGACCTCCTGATAGGTTTGTTCCATCTATGAACTATGTCATGTTGACTGATTGCAATGATCCTTCATGTTACAAGGAAGTAGTGCAAATGAAGGACTCCGGGAATTGGCAATTGGCCATGCAGTCAGAGATGACAGCTCTGCATAAAAACCAGACATGGAAGCTAGTTAAATTATCACGGGACAAAAAGGCTGTACCCTGTAAATGTGTTTACAGGTATAAGATCACCGCTCATGATAGTCAGCCAAAGTACAAAGCAAGGCTTGTTGCCAAGGGCTTTAAGCAAGAACAAGGTATTGACTTTGATGAAGTCTTCTCTCCGGTGGTCAAGATGACTACATTGAGATGCTTTCTTGCATTGGTTGCCATATTAGATTGGTGTTGCACCAAATGGATATCGAGACAGCGTTCTTGCATGGTGATTTAGATGTGGAAATTTACATGCAGCAGCCAGAAGGGTTTGTTGAGAAAGGCAAGGAAGATTGGGTATGCCAGTTGTTAAAGAGTCTTTATGGATTAAAACAATCACCGAGGGCATGGTACCATAAATTCCACAAGTTTATGCTTTCTCAAGGCTACAAACGTAGTGAGTTCGATCACTGTCTATATACAAAGAAGGCTAAGGATGGCAGTTGGTTGATCCTTATTTTGTATGTGGATGACATGTTGATTGCTGGCAAGCACTTGGAAGAAATTTCAGCTTTGAAGTCAAAGATGGCAAAATCGTTTGACATGAAAGACATGGGTGAGGCAAGTCATATACTTGGTATGCGCATTGAGAGAAACAGATCAAAGAAGTTGATTTGGTTATCTCAAACAGAGTATATTGACAAGGTTTTGCAACGTTTCAATATGGAGAAGGGAAAGGCATTGAGTGTTCCATTGCCACCATATGTGAAACTTAGCAGACAATATTGTCCTGTGTCTGAGCAAGAGCAGGCTGAAATGGATAAAATTCCATATGCGTCTGCAGTGGGTAGTTTGATGTATGCAATGATTGCTACTCGCCCAGACATTGCATTTGTAGTGGGAGTAGTAAGTCGATACATGTCAAACCCAGGCAAGAAACATTGGGAGGCAGTGAAAGGAATATTGAGATACCAAAAAGCTACAAAGAGTATGCGTATATGCTATGGGAGTCAGGAGCTAAGTGTAAAGGGTTTTACAGACTTAGATTATGCAGGTGACTTAGACAACCGAAGGTCTACGTCAGGGTATGTCTTTACATTGGCTGGTGGAGCAGTATCATGGCATTCTAGATTAAAAGATTGTGTTACTCAGTCTACTACAGAGGCTGAATATGTTGCAGCATCAGAGGCATGCAAAGAATCAATTTGGCTTAATCGACTAGTAACAGATTTGGGAATCAAAGAAGAGATGCATGTGTTATATTGTGATAGTCAAAGTGCTATACAATTGGCTCGCAATCCAGTTTATCACTCAAAGACAAAGCATGAGGATGTGAAGTATCATTTCATCAGGGAAATGCTCGAGGATAAGCAACTTCAGCTTGTCAAAGTTCACACCACAGAAAATCCTGCTGATCTACTTACAAAAGGATTTCCCTCAGAGAGCTTTGTGCATTTTCGCAAGCAGTTAGGTGTAGGGTAGTACATCACTTCTCTACAATTCTTGTATATTAGCTTGTATAGTAGCTTCTCTCACACTTAAAGTACCACATTGGACTTTAAGTGGGAGGTTGTTGGGGTATAAAGCCCAATGTGGTCGCCCAGGTAAGTGGGCGGGCCGCCAGGTATGTACACATATTCTTTTTGTAAAAAACTAATAAGAACTCACTATGCTCTACACATTACAATAGAGCGAGTTCACCATATCGTCGTTCTCTTCTTCTCGCACTCTCTCTCACGTCGCACTTCCGCTCGTACTCCTTCAATATGCGCAATCCCTTGCTCCAAAAAACTCCGGACATAATTTGCTCATTCCCTAGACTGCTAGATCATTCATGATCAGCAGGAGCAAAAAGTGATATGAGACTCACCGCGTCACAAGTTTCCTCATCCCTCACCAACATTACTTGCTCCACAGACAACTCATCTTGCTCCACCATCATTAACCTGGCATGATATAATTTAAGACCCAATCCATTGACCCTTGACTTATGCAGAATTCCATCCAGGTTAGCCAACTGATATGTACCATTTGGGAGACACTCCACTACCTTGAAAGGGCCTTCCCACTTAATTTGAAACTTCTTTTGGAATTTGTGTCCCACTTACTGTTGTAGCGCAAAACCAAGGCATGCTTCTTGATACCCTTACTTTTAACCTTTGCATTTATCTTTGCCAAAGCCCTATCTTGCATCTGCCAATAATGTTCCAATGCACTGATCCTATCTAGCTGAACCTCTTGTAATTGTAAGAGTCTATCTTTGAATGCATCACTAGACGGCCCAAGTAACTTCTCTAGCATCTTCATTGCAGGCAACTCTACTTCCAGAGGCAATAGTGCTTCCTTTCCATATACCAAATGAAATGGAGTAAACCCTGTACCTATCTTCACCGAAGTACGATAAGCCCATAATGCACTAGGCAATTCCAAATCCCAATTCTTTCCTTGGTGCTCTGTCACTTTTGAAAGAATTTGTACCAACTCACCGTTGAACCTTTCATTTAATCCATTACACTACGGATAATAAGGAGTGGTATCCTGGTGCCTAATCTTCATCTTTGCGCATAAAAAATCTAACAGTTTAGCTCTAAAGCCAGGCCCCTTATCTGATAGTAGCTCTAGTGGCACCCCAAACTTGCAACATATTTCATCATACACAAATTTTTCCACATCCTTTGCAGTGATCTGCTATACTGCTATAGCCTCTGCCCATCTAGAGAGATAGTCCACTGCAGTCAAAATATAGCTTTTGCCCCTACTTGTGATAGGTAACGGGCCTATTGCATCAATCCCCCACTTTTCAAACACATCAAACGCCATAATGGTTTTTCGTAGCTCTGGCTTCAACACTCTCTTCCCAAATGCTTGGCACCTATTGCAAGACCTAAACCAATGGTGAACATCCTTGTGCAAACTAGGCCAGACATAGCCCTCTTGCAAGATCTTATGCAAAGTGATCTTTAGAGCAAAATGGCCACCACATGCGCCTTCATGATTCTCTTCCAACACTTTGTAAAGCTCCTCCCTCCAAGGTACACATCTCCACACGAGATCAACCCCTTTCATGTATAAGACATCACCAATCAATTTGTACCTGTATGCTTTACGCACAAAACCATACTTCTTAGACTTATGAATCTCCTTTGGAATGATTCCTGTTAGCAAAAACTCCTCTTCTTGAGCCAAACTTTCCTGGCCATGATAAAGAGGTAAAGTGGTCCTCAACACAAATAACTCCCCAATCATGCTTTGAGCTGATTCATGTGCTTCTCCATTTAGAGAACGTTCAATGTGTCTGATGCTCCATGCTTTAAACTTTTTTAACACGCCTTTAATTCTAAAACACATTTCCTTCAATGAGTTGTTCTTGCTCTTCCACACACCCAACACTTGCTTCACCACTAACAAGGCATCACCTTTTATGCTCAACCTTTGAACCCCATGCTTCAAACAAATGTGTAATCTGGCTTCTAGAGTAGCATATTCAGCATCATTGTTACTATGAGCATCCAATTTGAACCCTCTCTTGCATACTAGCTTCCCCTCTGGATCATAAAGTGCTATACCCCCTGAAGCTGCATCATGGCTCTTTTTGTATGAACCATCAAAGAACAACACATGTGCATTGCTTATCTGTGGCACTTCTTCAACTACCTTTCTCACCACCTCTTCCTTCACAATGAGGGGATTCTCCTTGTAGGTCAACAAATCAGCTAGGGTAGCCCTTGTATTGTCTTCCCCTAGAAAAGAGAACTCAAACTCTTGCAGCTCAATTACCCATTTCTTCACCACATTTGACATGTTAGTACCATTAATTAACTGTGGCAAAAAGGCACAACTCTTCAAGATAACAAAAGGTTGTGGTAGCAAGTAATGACGAAATCGTCGACAAGCAAATATTACACTTGCCATCACTAGCTCTACTTTCGGGAACTTTCTCTCTGCTACCAACTTGAACTTTCTCTCTGCTACCAAATTCACTCGGCTTGCACAATACACTGGCCTCATATAATGGCTTCCCTTCCCCTTTTGCAATAGCATGGCTCCAATGGCATCATCCCCTACTGATGGATTTACATAAAACACTTTCTCCCAATCAGGAGCCTACATGGCTGACAACCCCCCTAACACCTCTTTCACCTCTTGAAACACTTCTTCACACTTGTCATCCCATTGCAATGGATCATGCTTTGCCACTTGCAGTAATGGATAAAGAAGCTGCGAAGACAATGGAATAAACCGTTCCATGTACTTCACTTTGTGTATAAAGGTTGCCAATTGCTTCATACTCGTAGGTGATGGAAGAAGAATAATAGACTTAACCTTATCTAGATCAGCCTCAATGCCATTTTCTGACACCATATGGCCCAATAACTTCACCCTTGGTTGTGCTAGATAACATTTCTTGGGATTTAGTTGTCCTCCACATTCATCATATGGAGCCAATGCCATCTGCAGCTTCTCATGATGTTCAGCCCTGCTGCTATAGACACCAAAGTCGTCCATAAAAGCTTTAACACAACTACCAATGAATGGTTCCAATAGCCAATTTTCTCTCTCTTGATAGAAAGATGGTCCATTTGTCAACCCAAATGGCAATACTGTGTAGCAATAGCAGCCCCATGGCGTAATAAAAGTTGTCTTTGTGGGGTCTTTAAGAGCAATCTTCAATTGAAAATAGCCTGAAAAACCATCACACACACTGCACCTCTCATAACCTGCCACTGAATCCAAGATCTGATCAATGAATGGAAGAGGATATGGGTTCTTCTTAGTGGCTTCATTTAAGGGTTTAAAATCTACACAAATCCTCCACTTCCCATCCTTCTTTGGACTGACTACTATTGGACTCACCCATTCTGTGGTCTCCACTGGGACTATGAACCCTGCCTTCAATAACTTGTCCACCTCTTCTCGCAAGGCTTCCATCTGCTCTTGACCCATCCGTCTGAGCCTTTGCCGCATTGTCTTAGCACCTTCTTTCAGCTCTATATGCATCTCTTCTCCCTTGAACCCTCTAATCTCTTCATATGAAGTAATGAACAAATCAGGAAAACTAGCTAGCATGTGCAAATATATCTCCTTCTCCATAGCTGAGAGGTCTCCATTGATCATTTGTGTCATCAATTCCTACTTCTTTGACAGCTCAACCTTGGTTTGCATCAGCCCTTCAATCACTTCATAAGGCCCTTCACTTTCATCTTCAACTTCATTCGCAAATGCAACTAAACCAGACTCCTCGATTTCTTTATCCATCAAAAGAAATGCAACTTCAGCATCCTCATCACTGTTGGTAGTGCTATCACTATCCTCATCTGTCACCGTGGAATATTCTTCATCACTAGACTCATCCTCATCTTTATAAAGCTCCTCCAATCGTTTCCTTGTGTCCATATTATATAGCTTCCTGGCCCCTGTCTTTCCATAGAGGCTAATTGTACCACATCTCCAATCTTGAACAGCTCCCACTGCACGTAACCATGGTCTGCCCAGTATAATAGGATATGCTCTCAACCCCGCTGGCATCACATGAAAATCAACAACTACCTTTGCATCATATGCTTCCACTTCTAAGCTCTTTACAACACCCAAACATTTTACTGTCTGATGGTTTTCCAATCTAATTCGGAAGCCTGACACCCCAGTCACTGTAAGACCCATCTTCTCAATGCATGAGTGTGTTATGACACATATTTGGGCTCCGCCATCCACATAACCATGTCCCAAATTTTTCCTTTTATGCCACACATCTACTATTGGAAAAATGTCTGGTAGCTCATCCATTGCCAACACCTTCACTAAACCTCTCTCTGGCTCTTTCTTCGTTGGGTTAACCATCCTCTCCCACTGTCTCTTTAGCTTAGGCACCATCTCTATAAGCTACCCAAAAGTAACATCCGCTTTCCTGCTTGGCAAATCCTCCTTCAAGTCATAGCTCAATTGCCCATCCCCTAGTGGAAAATCTGAAACATGAAACTTGCGACGAGCCCTCCTTTTTCTCTTGGCCTTGACAACCTCGCCTTCATGGCTCTTTCCTTTCTTCTTACTAGGACCTGGGGCACTTCTTCCTTCCTTTTCCTCTGTGGTCCTCTTCCCAATAGGCATCACTAATGTATCCTCTAGCTTTGATGCCTTCTCCAAGGTGACTACACTTAGCACTTTTGTCTTTCCCTTTTCCTCCTGGGTTAATCCACTGGTTCCTTCATCTCCCTTAATTTCAATGCCATAATCATTTGACCTAGTTATCACCTGTCTTGGAAATGGATACATGTCTCCACTCATCCTTGGTGGCTTATCACATTGTGGGCTGATGTGGCCCAACTCTCCGCAATTGTAACATGTGGGCGTCTGTCTCCAAAACCTACCATTGCTTTGTCCAACACCATTCCTAGGTCTTTCTTCACCTCCTGGATGATTTGCAAACCTCCCTCGACCTCGATTATTTCCCACTTGACCTAGCATGTTTAGGCTGAGATTATTCATTAAATCTACCACTTGCCTCATGTCTTGCCTTAGCCCATCATCTTGCACTGCTGTAGTGACCACTGCTTGCATAACTTGAGGAGTAACAGGAACCACTGGTTCATGATGAACCCCTGGCATACGACCTTGAGAAGAATCCATAGGCTGAAATTCAGACCTCATGGGCAAAGACTCCACCCCTAACTAGCTCATTTTCTCAGCTTCCACTCTTTGTTCCTTGCTACCTCTAGTGCATCTTCATATGTTCTAGTCTTCTTTAGCTCCACTCTCCAATGTATATTCTCCCAAAGACCATGCAAGAACCTGTCCTTCTTCATCATGTCAGGCGGGGGTACTTGTGGTGCTAAGGCCTTGCACATCTGCTCCCATTCCATTGAAAACTTACGTATGTATGCATCTACTGGCTCACCTTCCTTCTGCAGCAAACCTTGTACTTCTTGCCACACTTTGTCGGGATCTTTTATCTTCACAAACTCCACTTCCAACCCATGTCGTATATTGTCCCAACTAAACCTTACAAGTGGATCATCCACACGCACTTCCTCTTCAAATGCTTTGGACAAATCTCGTGCATCACTCTTCAAACAGATTTGGAGAAGACGTAACATCTGCGCTGGGTCATGGATCTGGTTGCTAATGCAGGCAACCTCCATCTTTTCCAAAAAGTCTTCTATATCTTCATCCTTTCTTCCATGAAACTCCGGATAAGAGAAATCCATGGCTACCCAAGTTACGATGCTTTGAAAACCCCTTCGAACACACGTACAAGAACCCAAAACTTTTCACTACCCAATCCCCAGAAACTTCAATGGAGCTCAACTTTAGATAAGGGCAAACACATGCACATCAAATGAGTTTTCATAGTTAATCATCGGAATTACAACAGGCAAAGGACATTCCAGTATCTCTCTTAATCTTCTTGGCCAGAACATAAAGACTATGCGCTGCTGGAAAAAAATCTTCCTGGACACATGAACATTTATCTGGATTCTCTGAGTTAAATGAAAAGGAGTGAATTGAGGGCCATTTTGATCATCCATTAAAGCCAATTAACCATGAAGCTCCCAAGAAGGCACACCCGACTTATCCTCTGATTTTGCCAGAATTTCAGCAGCATAACAGCATAAATGGCTCAAAGGACCAAAAAACCAGCCATTATAACTTGGAAAAATTTTGGCAGAGTTTCCCCAGAAGTAGAGTAGTGTGAACCCAAAATATAAAGTGTATATGTATGCATAAACTGCCAACAATAGAACCCGAGCATCAATTAGGAACCACTAGTATATAGCCTATGGCGAGGTCACAAAAAGGGTGCTCCAGCTACCTGTATCACCGAAAGTATCTTCACATTTGAGAATCCCCCAGCTCAATAAAACCTCACGCTATCGACCCTCACACGAAGGCTAATGCAAATCGCGTATAGTCAAGTCTCAGAAATGACTATCTTCCAGACCAAGTCTCAGAAATGGCTGGTACTGCCAAATAAAACCAAATATGGCTCCACAAAGGCGTACAATGGCAGTTTCCACAAGTAACGTACAATCCAGCAGACAATACGCTCAAACAGGTGCCAAGTGATGCATACCCACAACAACTGCAAGTGACACCACTGCTAGTATATCACTGTACTCCAGCTACCTATACCTGTGTGAATTACTTGGCCCTGTAACCTGTAACATGTATTCTACTACCTGTAATCCCAAATCTCGAAGCTTGAATCTCGAAGCAGAAGGTACTCGAAGAAGATCCTCCGTGGGGGCGCCAAAAGAATGTGAGCGGGATGAAAACACACAGAATGCCTCTATAATGACCCGACACACACTCTTGGAATGATATACACACACACTATGGGGCACCACTCGGCTTACACAACCCACCTGGCCGAGACAGGGAACACAGCGATGGACTGAGAGGAGAGAGACTACCCGTTTGCCCACTCCACACAGAAAGACACACACACACACACCCAAAAACACAGCTCAAAAGAGGAGAATTTCTGATGTTTAGATACAATAGAGCTTGGGCCAACACCAATGGGGCAAATAGCTCACACAGTATGTGTAAAGTAGCCAGATACAATCACAAACTGGAGCAGAAGCTTTGCTCATAGGAGAAACTTACACAGCCAAAACAACAGAAAAACAGTGAGGAATTTGGCAAAATTGACAGCGCCATCGCGTCCGAAACGGTCCAAAACGTGAATCTACAATGTCAAAGTCAAACGGACCCCGAACAGGCCAAAAACTGACCTCGCAGTGCATAGTTGTCACCTTTTTGTATCATCCGCACACCTGGCACTCAGCTTTTTTCAATAATGCATCCCGCCACCATGTGAAGTGGACCCAGAATATGGTCCTCATGATGACCTTTCTGCATAATTATCACAAGAAAACACCCACGTTGTGTCCGTACGTATCCACGTTCAACTATTGACCCCATTCGACCTCCTTACGCCACTAGATGCCATCTGACGCACCTGCTTACCTCATGTCTTCAGCCCGCGGATAGCTTCCTCGAGAAGTTTTACGTGCTAACAACTCCTCCTTATTGTAGAAAAAACACACTGGTATTGGTGATAGTGAAAATCGATGCACTATGTACATGCTGTCCTACCTGTACACATGTGGGCCCCACGTAACCACCTGGCTCTGGAAAATGGGCAATTCTTTATTTGATGCACCATGCATGTGTATGTACATTTACGCAATCCCTTGCTCCAAAAAACTCCTGACAACGCATACACGCTATTAAGTGCAAAACTCCTCCCTATTTGCAAATTTAAATCCATGTTCAATTTTTCAATCATTGCAACATAAGTTGCTCATATTCGCGGATATCCATCATTAGGCAAACCCAATTGGCACAAAACACTCACCTATTCAAACTTGATTTTTAATCATTGCAAAATTAATCGCTCATATCTCAAAACCCTAATCATTCAAACCTTATTAGGTTTCTCATTTATGGTTTGCATGGCTACTCATGAGTGATATATTTTTGGGTACAATTAAGCACAATGAATGCAAGATTTCCATGTTCATCATTTAGATCAAACATTAGCATGGAAACACACAAAAATTCTTCACAATTGGGCATTATTTGAGCAATCTATCTCCACATTTGACCCAATTTGTGACATCACCTCAATTATTTGACCAAATCATCATCATAATTGGTAAAAATATCAATTATTCATTCAGCCATTGGATATTGCAGATGCCATTGAGTAGGCACACACACCTAAATTTAGGACAAAATTCTATTCAAAAATTACATCAATTCCATTTTGCAATGCTCAAATTTTACACTCATGATCAATTAAGCATAAGTGAATGCATGCATGCTCATTTTTTTTTAAAATAACACTATTTTGACCCAATCAAGCAATGCACACACTCAAAAATCAAGCACAAAAGTTTAAATTTTGCTCAATTGCCAATGCATTTAGGCTTACACTTAATGATTGCGCACACTTTTTATGAACATTTCACAATCCAAAATCATTTTGGTGTCCCAATTGACCATCAACCATTGAAAATCAAGTAGTCTTGGATGGGCATACACACTCAATCTTTGCCCAATTTTTTGGCATCTAGGCTTATCAAATGATTGAATTAGCCTAACATACACATCAATTACATGATCTCATATTCATAAATCATCAATTCAATAAATTTTTATGTATGCACACACTTAAGATTAGGTGCACATACAATTGAATTTTTTGACAGTTTTTCCCTCTTTGGTGCATTACACACACAATGATTTTTATGCACACACATGAATTCGTGATGAGACTTAAGCATTATTTTGATACACATAAAGTTCATTACTCAATCAAATTAGGTGCAAAGTGTAGGTCAATTGAGTTACACACCTGATTTTAGCAAATAATTAGCACATTGAATCACATTAATCAATCAAGAATTAACAAGATCAAGTGAGTGCACTTACATCATAATTACACTCCAAGCTATTCGTTTGCTCCACGAGAAGACGCATCATTGCACACACAAATGTGTACACCATCAAATCGGCTCCAAAATTGACCATCGTAGGCCAAAAATCAAACACTCAAATCATCAAATTAGGAATAAATTAGCACAATTAACTTGATTAGAGTGGTGATTCCACCTCTTAAAAGGAGATTTAACATACATTACACTTGAAATGTTAGTAGTTAGTCAAAACTAGTAGAGATTAGCATAAAATTAGTAGAATTAGCATGGAAATGAAACGAAATTAGCAAGGGTTAGTATAAAATTAGTAAAATTGGGGGTTTGAGGTATTCATAACTCAACAATTAGCATCAATTACTTGCACAAAAACATCAAATCACACCAAAATTGCGTTATACACACTCAAAAACCAGTGAAATTAGTAATAAAATTACTATATTCTACACATCCTATACTCACTAGCTTAGGTTATCGATCCCTGGCAACGGTGCCAAATGTTGGGAGACATTGTAGCAACAACCTAATCGCAAGACACACAAAATTATCAAATTCGTGGATCAGCAACCCGGCTAGGGCATGGAAGCACGAGGATCGGATGAATAGAAATAGAGGATTCAAGAGATCACCTCTCCAATGCAAGTAGAGATTAGCCATGGCAAGACTAACTCTAAACCTACTCTAATCACTAATCAATCAACTCCTACACACATCAAGTCCACCGAAGTCCGACTTACCATACACTAGAAACCCCAAGCACACTAATGATAAGCACGCACTAATTACATTGGTGTTGGCCAGTGCTCGAAAAAAACCTAGGTTTAGTGTAATCTCACCTACAAATTTTGAGAATTACCTCATGAAATTTATTTCCTAGGTTTTGGAAACCTAAGAGAAAAGGGATCCCAGGGGTTTTTTAATTGTAAAGAGTATGAGTAAAGATGAAACACCTTTACAAAATATGAGGGTAAGATTCTTTTAATTAAGGTTAAATAAAAAAGTATCAGGTGTGTATATATATATATACTATATATATAACATTATGTATGAGTGTCCTGACTCCTGACTCATTATGTTACTCGTGAGGACTGATGAGTACACTCCAGTTGTCAAGTTTTCTTCATGTTTTAATTAGCCCAAGTTCCAACGCCTAAAATGAACGACATCTCAGACTCGTCACTCAAGTCTGTTTGAATCTCCAGGCTCCCGCCCCTTTTGCTCTTATCGCCTTTAGCAAATTGCAAGCTTGACGCCTCATTTCCATATGCACACATTGACTGAAAAGCAACACAGCATCTTTGCCATTTGTTTCTTCATCACATCATCTCGAACCTACTCTAATCATCTAAGCATTGAGGGAGGGCTACTCGATCAAGAAGAAGCTGCCATGCTCCAAGGAACCAAAAGAGCGAGTGCTAAGCGTTGTAGAATCTAGATTGAGAGGTGTCAATCCACAACTCAAGGAGCGGTTAGGTTCTCTCTCTATCTCTCTGTCGTTTGAACATTTGTTTGAGTAAAACATTTATGTAAATCAATGTCCAGTAGGTAGCAGCTAAACTCCAAAGTATAGATTCATTACTTGTGCGCTATGTGTGTGTGTGTGTGTGTGTGTGTGTGTGTGTGTGTGTGTGTGTGTGTGTGTGTGTGTGTGTGTGTGTGTGTGTGTGTGTGAGAGAGAGAGAGAGAGAGAGAGAGAGAGAGCGCATCCTGACTCCCTCCTAGCATTTCCATGACCTTAAAAGCCTGCTGAAGTAGTGTAAATGTGGCTAGTGAGAGACATCGCAGGGCACGTTCACAACATGAGTTAGAAGCCGGCCGCTAGTGCAAAACAAGTCATGCCCATGTCTTCGGGAGGGTCATGCCAGCAGTACTTCACTAGGTGGAAGCTTGCGCTTCTACAAAAGCAAGAGAAGCAGGGTGTCGATTATCAAACGATGGAGAGAGAGAGAGAGAGAAGTTGTAGGCTACCGAATGCTGAGAACGCATGACTGTCGGGTGCTGGAAACACGCAGAGCAAGGCTCCCAATGTTGGACCCCTGTGTGTGTGTGTGTGTGTGTGTGTATGCGTGTGCGTGTGCGTGTGCGTGTGCGTGTGCGTGTGCGTGTGCGTGTGCGTGTGCGTGTGTGTGTGCGTGTGCGTGTGTGTGTGTGTGTGTGTGTGTGTGTGTGTGTGTGTGTGTGTGTGTGTGAGAGAGAGAGAGAGAGAGAGAGAGCAACCAGATCTAAGTGGTAGCCCGTGAGGTCTTGACTGTTGACTCCTTGTCCTGAATCTTTATCTAAAAGAGAGAGAGAGAGAGAGAGAGAGAGAGAGAGAGAGAGAGAGAGAGAGAGAGAGAGAGAGAGCTCTCATTGCCCAATGCCCATCGAATGCAGAAATAAAATGAAGTGAAATGTTACTTCAAAAGCCTAAAATGACCTACAGGCTACGAGACCAAAGTCTAGTTTTGGTGGATCTAATACAATGCTTGGGTACAAAATTAAAATGAAGTAAAGTGAAAAACTAAAATCATCATCATCGTCAATGTCTGAGGATGCCCGACATTGGATATTGTGTAAGAAAGTATTGCATCGATCGCTAAAGAGCATTGTCAATGTCCGCCTTTGTAAATAGCCGTGCTAGATGTCTCTCGTGTTGTGCTATGATCCTTTGATGGAATTTTCATCGATGTCGTGGTTGCCCTCGTAGACATAGGCGTCTAGCTCTCCCGAGCTCAATGGCTCTATCAACTAATATTCCTCTCATATAACTGGGGGAGACAGAGAGAGAGAGAGAGAGAGAGAGAGAGAGAGAGAGAGAGAGAGAGAAAGAGCGCCAAAGGAGCTAAGTGAAGGGTAGGATTTAAAAAAGGCATGGTAATAAGATTAATATTGAGTAGCAGGTTATGGAAGTGAAAATTTTTGGGATAAACTTAATTCACCTATGTCTACAAGTTTCATACTTTTTTGAATTAAGAGAATAGAAAGAAACCTACGTCCTTCCATAGTTGGAGGTTTTATGAGACTAAAAACCAAGTTTTTTTTCGAGCACTAGTGTTGGCCTCTCCAATCACCACATGTCAATCATGGCACTTCATCAATAGCTACACACACGAAGTGAATGGTGCTAGATTTTCATAAAACCTATCTACACACAAGCAAACAATAGGCCACACACACTAATTACAAGATTAAAGACCCAACTTAATCAACCTAATTAGTGATGCTAAATCTCACAAATTGAATGCTTATTAAACAATGGGAGTGGTTAATAGCAAGAAGTACATACCTCTCTCAAATCTACAAAAATGAGAGTGTAATACTACTTCATCACACAATGAAATGTAGAGAAGAAGTAGACTAATGAGAAAATGGGAATTAGATTAATCAAGAATAGCTTACTCTAATTACAATGGATTAGCACTAGGCTCTTAAGCATGGGCATTAAGCTCAAGGCTGGGCCATAGAGTGAACACTCAAGAGAGAGGGAGCTCTCAAAAGTGGATCCTCAAGAGTGGATATTCAAGAATGAAGCCTCCTTGCATAAAAGCTTCCTTTTAAAGGCTTTCACCACAATCCCTTCTACTATGGGTTTAAGCTTGAGCCCTCTTACTAGCATATACAACTTTGGAACTCCAAGTGAGCCCAAGACTTATACAAAGCGAGTTGTAAATATTATGCACAACCATAGCATATCTCCCGCTTGATGCATATATGGTGTAGCCTATGTTAACCACTGCTAAAACCCTCTCTTAATATTCTAATATACACCATACCACACTTTTCTAGCTTATCCACAAACTCAAGATATGCCAATCGCATTCTTTCATTGACTAAATGACTCGGAACAATAGGTGTCTCCCCATCCTTACCAAGCTTTGCTTCACAAAAAAATAACACTCTAGAGGGATTTTTTGGTCGGAGGGAGACTCATTTGAGATGAAACGTGACCAATCACATTGGTGAGGGGGGTAGCACTGCCACATAAGGTAGTTTAGGGTGACCAAATGCCCCCCACGGCTCTTCAATTTCTTGCAGATAGGTGTCCCCGACCAACGGCTATTTTCTCCATGTGGGATTGCTTAAATTCATGCCTCCATAATAGAGTAGAAAGATAAGAGAGAGCAAGAGAGAGAGACTTCTACATCAGCGTGCAAGATAGTGAGCATGTTTACATAATCAAATTAGCTGTAGACTAACCATCTCAACATGTATTTGTTTGCACATATCTTTGAGATGCAAACATAAGGAGATTACATTGGAGTACTCACTTTGCCTCCTTTTAACAAAACCCTGACCTTCCTCACCAGTCTTATGCTCAACATATCATGCAATAGATGCATTCCAGCATACAACATCCTAAACATGAACATCATATGTGTGAATACATCACAGGTGTGCATGATCCACAACCAAAGCATTGGAACACTCACTTTGCCTCCTCTTAACAGGACCCTTGAGGTTCCTTTATCTTGTGTACGTTGGGCATATCATGCAATAGATGCATTGCAACACACAACATCCTAAACATGAAGATCATCTGTGTGAATGCAACATAGTGTGCATAAAGATCATCTTTTTGTATGCACCATAGGTGTGTATGAAGATTATTTATGCGAATGCACCATACATGTGCATGTCAACCAAAGCATTGCTAAGCAAAACATGTTTTCTAGTAGTCCTTAGCTATAATGGAACCAATAATTAGTTTGGCCATGTCAGCTTCTCAAGATGCAAGCATAGGAGATTTCATTTGGAGAGAAGCCTTTGCTTCGCATCCTATGTTTACATTCGAATGCTTTTGTACCCTGCCTATGATGGTGCATGCACCGCACAATGAGTACATTGTGGGAGATGAAAATTCAGACCACAAAAAGAACAACCATGTAACTGTAAAGTTTATTGTTCATTTTTTGGTGCAATCGTATAGTTCCCCCTGATGTTATTGGTGTATTTTTATTCGTTATCTAGAAGACCTGAGTGACTAAATGCATGGAGGATGTTGTGAATGGGACATCTAGAGTGATGATCTTCTGTTTCAACCATTGAGGGCCATACATACATACAGAGGAGTAACATGATGTGTCATGCTACACATTGTTTACATAGTAGGATCCACTCTCGCTATGGCACCAAACTAATAGGAGCAGTTGGCATTGTCTTGTTGTCACCTGCCCTAAGCATCCAAAAGTTGGGCCATTCTTTTAGGCTCCTCAGATTGCAACAACTCTTCTCCAAATGACACATAACGAATCAACATTCCATTTCCATGTGCGCACACACTCAACACTCCAAACAATGCCTCTTGCTAGGTTGCTATATAGTCTTGTAACTTTCTCTAGTCCATCTAACAACGCATGTAATCAACCATATATGGGTAGAGAGAGAGAGAGAGAGAGAGAGATGTAATTCATGATAGAGGGAAGACGGCATGAGGTTGCCATCTGGCGAGCGTAGAAGTCATCAAGGACAGAGCTTATTGGGGCAAGTGGGGCAGAGGGGCTAGTTGAAAGTGGTCAGGGTCATGAAGGGCACTGATGATGAGGGCAAAAATAATAGGGTGTGGTGCTGCAAAGGATACGCAACTTCAGATGTAGTGCCACTAGAATAAACAACAATGTCACAAAAAGGGCGGATGGAATTGACAAATGAGCATTAGGGGTGGTGCTACTTCTATTAAACAACACAGAATAGTAACAAAAAGTCAGAGCACACTTTGTCATCAAAGTTTTGTGCGTTGTTGAGGGCAATAGGAAAATTGATAGCCCACCCCGTACACACACACACACGCACACACACGGGTTGAAACTTTTGACTACTTCTCCGTGGCTACTCACAACCGTGAGCCAATAGAGGCTTCTACAATTGGTCCGCTCCTCTTGAGCAAGGACTCTGTATGTGTGTGTGTGTAAGACTTTTGAATAGAAAAGGTATTCAATTTTGAGAGAGAGAGAGAGAGAGAGAGAGAGAGAGAGAGAGACCTTGCTTGAGAGACCCTGCATATGCAACCACGTATCCTCCTGAGAAATGAACACCTCTTCATCTCCCTCCAGTGTGAGCTTAGATCCCTCTTCATCTTCAACACATGTTGTGCTAGGAGCACGCTTCATGAGCCTCAATGCAGACCATACCATGTTATCCCCCACATCATCTTCGGTGCACATCTAGTGAGGCTAGCCCATGTGCATTGGCGTTGGTGCAGGGCTTGCCAAGCCAGTCCACATGTCAGCATAGTGCAACTTCTGTACAATTCTACATGCAATGCCACATGGCGACCTATTGCTGCAAGGCGTTGGCCCCACTACTACTCCACCTCTCTTATCTGAGGCTTCTCACTGGTAAGAATGTTGTAGATGTGATGTCCTGAACATGGCTACACTAAACTCAAGCAACTGCTAGACGAAACTCCAACATGAGTTTGTGGCCTCATTCAATTTGTAGCCTTATTCAATTTGTGATGGCAACGAAACACCTATAATGGCCACCAGTTTTCTTCAAACGATGGATGACGCCAAACACAATACAAAATTCTGATAGAGGGTTACACATTGGTTTTGTTAATACTTGTTCGTGCTGTTGCAATGCCTCTTGCCAAGTTGATGACGACGCTAGCTCAAAGGCACAAACTTCAAACGAATATTTTACTTTGGAAGTTGATGATGCCTAAGGTTGGAAATTAACAGTTGTCTACTCTCTGGTTTGTGGGTATAGGTTGGTACACTCCTCAAGCCTCTTCATGGCAACACCGCAACGGCAAGGAGTCTGTGTCTCTCTCATTGAGCAGTAATGCGGGCTCTCTCTCTCTCTCTCTCTCTCTCTCTCTCTCTCACTCTCTCATTGAGCAGTAATGGAGAGAGCAAAGGTGGTAAATATTTAATCGCATAGAGAGAGAGAGGAGAGAGAAAGTGAGAGAGCAAAGGTGGTAAATATTTAATCGCATATATATATATATATATATATATATATATATATATATATATATATATATATGCATATATATATTATATAAATGAGATTAATTTTTGACCGGCTCTACACTCTCTCATTCACTCTCTCTTGACATGTGTGGATAAATGATAGCACCAATAGCCAATCCATTGGCTACACAACAAAGTGAGGCAGCCACACGAAGATTTAGATTTTTTCTCATGTAAGAAAACGGAGTGTTTTTTAGTTTTTTTCATACAATGCATAAAATCATGAGCTTCTATCATAATATTCTGTTCGAGAGGCACCGCATACCTAGCTAGGAACGATTGGGGGCAGGGGACCACTGGCCCCCCCACTGGCACTACAAGAGGTTGTGTGCTCTTGTGACGCTGTTAGCGACGAAAATACATTGGGTTTTTATAACCCCCGGCGTCGCTAAAATCGTCGCTACGAGCGTCGCTACGAGAGCGTCGCTATGAGCGTCGCTATATAGCGACGCATATAGAGACGCCTATAGCGACGCTTATAGCGACGTTTACACTGCAGACTATAGCGACGCTCATAGCGACGCTACAGAGCCATAAATAGCGACGCTTATAGCGACGCCCGAGAGAATATTTTTTTGGTGGCAGGGCATTCAACCCATCAACCATATTGTACTTGATTCACTTTTTTAAAAAAGTGCAAAGGTAGATAATAGACCCAAAATAGTCACCCACAAGACGCATTGTTTGCAAAATTGACAATTGTACACATCATAGGCAAAATGAATTGATTGGCAAATGTAATAATGACAATTGTACAACATCATAGGCATAAAGAATTGATTGGCAAAAGGAACTGCGGTGACAAATGTAATAATATACATGGTTCAAAAAGACGTATAAAATCCGTCTCATGATACATAAGCTATGAGAACCCCTAAACTAATGCTATCTAGCTATGGCTAAACTGACGTCGTTTAGTAAGACGTCTCATCGCGTCCAAGCGGCGTATCTGTCGTATTCTGCAAAAAAAGACAATAAGACAGCTTTCAGTAAGTATAAACATATAACGACATTTATAAAACAATACAAAAAATAAAAAAGAGTAAACCCTAATACTAACCATGCCGCCGCGAGAACTGAGAATGTCCATCAGAGCGTTTAAGCCCTTCCTGCCTGCGTACTCGCGCTCGTACGGTGTGGGATCACGTCCCTTCATCGACCACTGTCAAAACATACAAAGATTTCATTATGTTAAAACTAAAAAACTCATAAACCCTAAACTATCGAACATGCATAAAGAGCAATGTGAAAAGACTTACAAAATCGGCCTCAAATGATGCCCATCCACCGCTCCCCAAGTGGTGCGAGCTCCCTGCCTCTACTCGCGCTCTGGCTGCATCCTTTTGTTGCTTCCACTTGTCGGGATTCTCGCGCGCTGCTTTCTTCGCATTCTTCCAATCTTCTTTGGCCAGCCAATCTGGCCTATTCCACCCATTCTTGATTGCTTTTTGCACTTCGGAACGCTTGTGTTTGCAGTATTCGCGCATTCGAATCTTCATCAGGTCTTCATTGAAGCGCTGATCCCGTGTTGGAACGGGAAACTCATCATGAAGTATGCTGATGACTCTGTTTTTTAAATCACTTGGTACTTCACTCCATTTGTTTAGTATATAGTGTCTAAACAGCTGAGAGCAAAGACCACGCATGCGCGAGATCACCTTCTTGCCGTCATCATCCATGATGATGCCGCCGCTGATGTCGACGGAGTAAGGCAAGCCCTCTGGCCGGTGACGCGTGAACCTGGGTGTCCCGGCAGGGGTCTCTAGCGGCGTGTCGATGGGGGTACGGACGTCAGGTGTCTCCACCGGCGTCTGGGCGCCGAAGCGAGGAGTGTCGAGTGGGGTGGCTCCTGGAGGAGTAGGTAGAGGTGTGTAGCTTCTAGGAACAGTCAGCCGTGCAAAACCTGGCGTAGATGGCGATGCTGTGGCTGGTGTGGGGGCGGGCAAAGAAGGGGAGGGTAAAGAGCCTCGTCGAACACGAGGCGGTGTGGAGGCATCGGTGGCGGAATCCCCACAACAACCGCCACCGCCACCACTAGAGCGCCGGTGTCTAGACGAGTGTGACGCTCGTCTCGTCGACGCCGAAGCTTCAGAGCGCGCCGAATGCTCCGAAAGAGAGGGAGATGCGGATGGTGTAGGAACGCGCGATGATGCGCCAGAGCGATGACGCTCCACGTACCACTGTCTCTGCTGCGGTGACAAAGAAGAAAGAAACTCCTCATCATCCATACCTGCATTAAACACACGAATATTTAAACTTAATATTGAATGAATAGAGTAGACAATGACGCAAAGACCATTAAATACAATGACGTAATGACGTATATAAATACAATGACGCAATGAATCGAGTGATAGAAGAGGCAAGTCGAAAACTCAGAATTTTCAATCAAAAGATGTGAGCGCGAGTAAAAAAGAGCGTTATACACCATGGAAGGTACTTAGAGAGCCAGAGCTTTTACAACACGGAGCAAAATTGTTCAAATACAATATTTGTGGCTTTAAGAGATCTCTCTCTCATCCTCGCATAACTCAACATAACTTCCTATATCTATATAGAGCTCTCCGTTTAAACACATATCCTCTGTTTCATTTTGTAGCTCCTCTGCATGCACCCCATATAGAGTAGTAGCATCTTGATGCTCGTCTGGCACCACCGCAGCGGCTTCTGATTGAGCATCTTCTCTGATCTCCTCCATTGATGTCGTTGTGATTGGCACATGGTAGCCTTCATACGTCCTTGCACTACGAGGGGCTACCTCTATGACGTACCACCAGTTTGATGTAGACTTTGTAGGATGAAATACTACCTACCAGAGCCACATAACTTACATGAGAGCTTTTAAGCACATAACTTGTAAAAGGGGGACCTAGCTAGGTATGTGGTGCCTCCCTCACAGAAGCTCATGATGTTACAATGTGGGAATTATTGTGAGAATTTGTCCAAAACTTCTTGTGCGTAGGCGTCTGTTGAAGATGCTGGCGGTCAAAGAGGAAGACACTCTCTATGCCAAAGGCTATGCCTCCTATTTGTCTCCCATCGTGATTGCCTCTTTGTCTCCCAACCAGAGGTTGATCTTCAGATGATTTTTTGGGCCCTTGCTTGCCTCCCAAAGGCCCGCCTCCTCCAGGGATTTAATATTCACATAATCACATGAAATTTGTGTGATCACAATGTTTATTATCACATTCCCATAATCACAATTAACGTGATCACAAAAATGTTGATAAGTGGTGATGTGACAACCCACAAAAACCTCACCGAGGTACGTGCTTTTAACGACAGGCCTATCAAGAAACTATAACAATGATACACCGACCCCACCAAGATACGAAAAAATCCCAATAGGCTTATCGAATGGGGCAATTTCTGTAAGTTAAGCGAAAGTCACGTAAATATTTAACGTGATTACGTATTTTAAAATGCGATCACTCAATGTTATTAACGTGTTCACATGTTTGTGATCACGTTAATGAAATCCCTGGCCTCTTCCTCACCCACCTCGTCTTCTTTGTAGGCCAATGACATCAATATAATTCTTATGCTAGTGATTGTTTGTTGACACATGCTTTCTTGAGCCTTGATGCTACTCACAAGCATCATCCAACAGGCGGGCCTCTGCCGTGCCTGCTGAACAATGTGGACTAATTCCAATGTTGAAGCTTGAGGCTTGCGGAGATTTGGTGGGTACTAATGGCGACTAGAACGAGATACTTACACAAGATGAGCATACTGATGCAAGTTGAAGCAGGCTGAGAGGGAAGAAGTCAATGAGAAGAAACCGCAAACATGGGTGGATGACCAAAGGTAATTGTGGGCTGCTCTAATCACCTTCCCTCGATTGGCAACCATCTCTTCTCTCTCTTTCTCTCTCTTATTTTCCTCTCTCTTGCACTCATCCGGAGGCTATCCACCTCCTCCTATTCGGCTCTAATAATAATTCACCTCTATAGTTATAGGGCATCCTCCCACCCATCCACGTGCTCGACGAGTTTCTCTCTCTGTGCCACATGGTAGGTTGGAAATGCCTTCACTTTGCAGGTGGCTATTCACCTTCTCTACCTCCTCTCATTCAGCTGCTCACAAGCTCCGCTTTCTCTCAATGTGCCACGTGGCAGGCTGGAATTGCATCCTTCATAATACAGTAGTATGGATTGACAAAAATGCAGAGATCCTGCTTGAAGGGCAAGATAGAGCTTGAAGAAACTAACATAGGTACTACCATCTAGTAAAATATGGATACACTTCACTCTTATCATTATGGAAAATGAAAAATATGGGCTCCAGGGGTACTTGATCAAACATTGGATATTTTACTCTCAAGACAAGGATGGTTTGTCGAATGGAGGGATTTCTGGTTCATCACGAAAGCACGCCATCACCAAGCTTGAAGGGTGTACATAGAAGACAAGGGGTTCTATTTGTAAAACAAGGTTGTCTATGCTTTTACTATAACGGTGTGAACCAGCTGCCTCAGCTTGTGAGGGTCATTACAAAACATGATGGATGCTTTGGTGGGTTGCGCTTGTGGGGTTTATGCAAGCTTCAACAGAGGATGTTTTCTATGTGTGGCTTCTCATCTCTGGCGGTGCTTCTGGCATGGAGCTTTTTCTTTGTAGTTTCATATTTATTCACATAGCCATTATTTCAAGTTTTGATATTGTTTTTTTTTTCATTTTTAAAGAGAGGTAAATCATGTTCTTAAAAATTAGATCATTAAGAGAACTGTTTAGATAAAGGGATACTCAAATTTGAATGCCATAGCACCAAAGCTCCACCCACGGTAATACTCTCGATAATATTTCCTAGAAAGTCCCAGTAATACCTACGGTTATAACCCCAATAATATTAGGGGTAATATTATTAGTTCAAAAACTTCTCCCTCCACCCTCCTCTCTCTTCTTTGGTGAGCTAGTTTGGACTCGCTACAAATTGGGGTAAATATTGGCGGGAAACGTTTGCAAATTTTCATCGTGTAAAGAGGTAACTATGAAATCATTATGAAACCACTAACGAATAAGCTGAAAGATAAATATCATCGCTTTCTATAAGTAGACTATGTTAATGGAATCCAACTAGAGCACAATGGGCTATGATTCTTATGTCGGCTACCTCATGCACTACAAGAGGCTCTTCATATTAGCGACGCTCACACAGCGACGCTCAAAAAAAAATTTCCCGGCGTCGCTATCAGCGTCGCTATAAGCGTCGCAAATTTACAAAGAAATTTGCGACGCTCATAGCGACGCTTATAGCGACGCTCATAGCGACGCCGGCTGGGGTAAAAAAATAACCGAGCGCGCCCAAAAACTCAGATCTCAGATCTGAGTTTTTCGGCGCCCTCAAGCAAAGAGCAGGTAACGCTCTCCCTCACTCTCTCTCTCTCTCTCTCTCTCTCTCTCTCTCTCTCTTTCTTCTCCACACACACACACACACACACACACACACACACGAGGAGAGGAAGGAGAGCCAGGTATGCTCCTTCCCTCTCCTCATTCTCATGTTCCCTTCCCCTCTTTCTCTCTCCCTCTCTCTCTCTCTCACACACACACATACACACACACACATAGTGTTTTTGAGAGAGAGAGAGAAAGAGAGAGAGAGAGAGAGAGAGTACAAACAAAAACAAAAACGCACACACACATACATAAACAAAGAATGCACACACACATTGAGAGAGAAAAAGAGAGAGAGAGCATGCATAAACAAAAAACGCACGCATTGAGAGAGGAAAAGAGAGAGAGAACATGCATAAACAAAAAACGCACACATTGAGAGAGGAAAAGAGAGAGAAAACATGCATACGATCCAAAAAAACGTACACACATTGAGAGAGAAAGAGAGAGAAACTAATTTAACGTCGTAGGAAACTAATTAAAATTAAAAGACCTAGAGATCTAGCCGACGAGGAGTTGAACTGAAGACCTATTATTCAAGAGGGAAATGGCATAATCAATCTATCATACTTGGCATGGGTGATAGAAAGGTTATACCATTTATCTCTTTTTATTGGCACACACATCCACACACGCGCAAACACACAAGAAGAAGAGAGTTATAACGTCGTAGGAAACTATCTTAAAAGACGTTAAAGATTAGGTTATATGTAGACTTACATTAAATTAGATTTAGGTTTATTTTTAACTAGATTTACGTTTATTTAAGCTAGATTTAGATTTACGTTATATTAGATTAGATTTAGGTCTACATAGACTACGATGCCTGCATGAAGCGGGTGAAGAAAGCCCTCAATAGAATATAGGGTATTGCTGCCTTCACTCATGGTGGGCTTCGTCGATCCAAAAGTACTGGTGAAATGTCTTCAGAAGATAGGGAAGAAGGTGGATCTTCAGGGCGGCAAGAGTCACTACATCCCCGACACAATGACCATCTAGACAACCTCTAGTCATTAGACTTACGTTAAATTAGATTTAGCTTTATTTTTAGTTAGATTTACGTTTATTTAGATTTACGCTTATTTACGTTAGATCGAGTCCACGCAAGAATTACTTACGGTTTAGGGTTTAGAGTTAGACGAACAGTGAAAAGATCTACTGTGAAAAGATGTTACGATGAAGTGAAGTGCTACAGCTAGAGAAGAGGCAAAGGGATTTTGTCCACTACATGCAGTATCATGTAGACGTGGGTGTGTAGATTTCTTGTACCCACAAATATAGGTATTGACCAATAAAGACGAGATTATAACCCGGTGGTTCTGATCTCCATGCACCTCTAGACCGAGGTGTGCGGGGATTGGACATGACTAGAGAATGTGAGGTAAAGAGAGAGAGAGAGAGAGAGAGAGAGAGATAAGACGAAGAATGCCAATAGAATATTAAATTTGTTGTCCAGGTTATAAGTTTTTTATCCTCATTATGAGTAGCGACGAGGATGTTGGACCGTCCAACCGAAACACCTATCTCTCAACGAGGGTCTTATGTCCTTGTAATGAATGCAAGCATGCTGTGCGACGGACAAGACGTGTTTCTTTGCAGCACGTTCGCGAATTTGGCGAGTTCGATCCATCTATTATAGATCGAGTTGTTGCCAATTATAACTCGTCGGACTCTGACGCTGGCCAACAAGCAGCAATCTTGCAACCCAATAGACGTGTTCGCAGGCGCTTTGGTCAAGCAGCATATGTGAGGCCACAAGATGTAGCCTCTGACATCTCGGGGGATGATCATGCAGAGCACATTCCCAACGAGGCAATGTTTGAGCCCGAGATTGATGAAATGATCGAGACGATCATGGATTCAGAAAGGCTTATCTATGATGATATGAAAAGTGAAGCCGATACGTCATTGTATAATGGAGCACGTATGTCTAGATTGAAAGCACTCCTGGTTCTTCTCAACATGCAGGCAAAGTTTGGATGGAGTGACACTAGCGTCACAACGCTTTTCAGGTGATCTATTACAGTTAGTTTACTTTAATAGAACTCTAAATGTATAATGATCTGATAGATTTTTACACGACTGTGTCATATTTTTATGTTGTGTAGATTGCTGAAAGAGCACATACTACCAGCTGACAATGTGATGCCAGATTCCCGAGATGAAGCAAGAAAGATTTTGCGAAACTTGGGGATGGATTACAATTCTATCCACGCTTGTCCTAATGACTGCATTCTTTTCAGAGGGGAATACACAGACATGGAGAAGTGTCCGAAATGTGATTCCGAAAGATATCGAGTAGATCTCCACGGGACAAAAATTCCACAAAAGGTTTTGCGACATTTTCCTTTGCTTCCTCGCATCAAGCATTTCTTCGAATGTAAGTCCATGGCCGCCCTAGCATCATGGCATGAGGATAATAAATCTTCGGATGGTGTGCTACGAATTCCTGCAGATTGCGCAGCCTGGAAACATATAGATGGAACATGGTCGGATTTTGCCAGGGAAGCTCGAAATTTGCGCTTAGGCTTGGCTATGGATGGCGTAAATCCATTTGGTCAAAGATCAACATCTTACAGTGTATGGCCCGTTGTCATCGTCAACTACAACATTCCCCCGTGGTTGACTACGAAGAAGGGGCACCTATGGCTAAGCTTGATTGTGCCAGCTAGGGCGATATAAAGTGGGGAATATGGATGTGTATCTTCGTCCACTATTGGAAGAGCTACAACAATTGTGGATTGGCATAGAGGTGGTGGATATGAGCCGACACACAGGACGACGGAATGCTTTGATCAGAGGCATTCTAATGTGGACCATGCATGACTATCCCGGGCTAACAGAATGCTCAGGTGATCTATTGACACTCCTCACTCAGACACTGTAAATATTGTTTTTTCCCATAGTTGATCTATTATCATGTGTATACATGCAGGGCTTCAAACAAGCGGATATAGAGCATGTGTCACATGTGGACCTAGACTGAATGCACGTAGGGCACCCTCACTGAAGAAGCAAATCTACGAAGGTCATCAAACGTATCTTCCAGAGAATCATGTGTTACGCGACGGCTTTTTGGGAAGAGAGCCACCAAGGATGTCTGCACAAGCATGGTTAGAGCAGAAGGAGATGTGCGATGACGGATTGCCTCCAGGGATGAAGAGAATATCTCTATGGTACGAGTTACCATACTGGCCCCGACTCATGATCAATCACTTGCTCGATCCAATGCACATATTCAAGAATGTGGGTAATCTACTATGGGACCATTTGACCGGCAAGAAAGATACTTTGGGAGCCAGATTTGACCTTAGAAATGTGGATCGTATGGAGCAATATTGGCCGCAAACAGCGTCTGATGGATCGATAAAACTCCCTAAAGCACCATGGATTTTCACAGGAGCCCAAGAACGCAAAGTAAAAGAGGCCATTCGATCTTTGCGGACCCCCACTGGCGTAATGCACTCGCTCCGAACGTGTTTTACTAAAGAAGGAAAGCTTACCGGTTTGAAGTCACACGATTGGCATAAAATGTGTCAGGTACGTTCATAGTGGACTTTAATATCATTGCATAAAATGTGGACTTTAATATCATTGCTGCACATACTTTACAGTTTATTTTACCGGTTGCCATTGAGGGATGTTTGTCTCTCGACATCCGTAACACAATCTACAAACTTGCAAAGCTGGTGCAATGGATCTCACAAAAGGAGATCAACGTAGACTCCATACCATTCGCCAAACTAAATGCTGTGGAGCTTGTGTGCATGTTTGAGAAACATTTTCCTACTACAATGCTAACCATTCAGGTGCATCTTCTTGTTCACATAGTTGATGAGGTGGAAATAGCTGGTACAGTTCATTCCAGATGGATGTTCTTCTTAGAGCGTTTCATGAAAACGCTTAAGGGATATGTGCGTCAAAAGGCACGTCCAGAGGGTAGCATGGCAGAAGGTTGGTTGGTATCAGAGTCCCTAGTGTACATTGGAGAGTGGCTAGACGGATTTGATAAATCTCGGGACACGCTATGGCGAACCATAGATGATGAGCGCATATCTGGGATTGTCATGTGCAATCTCGGTGTTGAGAAGAAGATGACGGAAGATCTAGAGGCTAAAATCAACCGATTTTGCATGCTTCACAATCCAGTGATGCAAAAGTGGATTTCACAATATGAGGATGCAAAGCAAGAGCGACAAAGGGCACGAATCGAGTGGAGATGGGGAAGACGACCACCGATGCACTATCCAGCGGTTCTGGAGAGCCTACCAACCTTCATGAGCTTAAGATGGTTGCACAACCAATTGAAAAGCGCACAACAATGCGGTGACGAAGTGACTGAAGAAGAGTGGGAGTACTCTCGGGGTTGCGCGACCAAGGTAAGTTTGCAATGTACGACTAGCAAGTGACTTTATTTATAAACGTTTGAACGGCCACTCATAATCTTTGTTCGTTGTAGTATAAGTCATACACAGTAGCATGGTGTAAAGGTCGACATTTTAGGGTGGAACGAATCGACAAAAAGCGTTTTACTCAAGATTGTGGAATCATGGCAAAATTTGAACAGTCTAGTCGACGACGTTCCTCTGATGCAGATCCTGTGGTGGCGGAACTCACTTACTTCGGCACGCTGCAAGAGATTTTGAGGATCGATTACAGAGGATTTTTTGTCGACTTGTTCGACGTGCAATGGTTCAAGATAATCATGGAGGGTCGCAACGCTACTGTGCGTACAGGAGAGTCTGGTTTTCTTGAGGTGGATTCTACTAAGAAATGGACTGACCTAAGAGACACTTTCGTACTACCCGAGCATTGTGAACAAGTAAGTATGTAAATAGTTAACATCCCCCTTTTACAAGTTATGTGCTTGAAAGCTCTCATGTAAGTTATGTGGCTCTGGCAGGTAGTATTTCATCCTACAAAGTCTACATCAAACTGGTGGTACGTCATAGGGGTAGCCCCTCGTAGTGCAAGGACGTATGAAGGCTACCATGTGCCAATCACAACGACATCAATGGAGGAGATCAGAGAAGATGCTCAATCAGAAGCCGCTGCGGTGGTGCCAGACGAGCATCAAGATGCTACTACTCTATATGGGGTGCATGCAGAGGAGCTACAAAATGAAACAGAGGATATGTGTTTAAACGGAGAGCTCTATATAGATATAGGAAGTTATGCTGAGTTATGCGAGGATGAGAGAGAGATCTCTTAAAGCCACAAATATTGTATTTGAACAATTTTGCTCCGTGTTGTAAAAGCTCTGGCTCTCTAAGTACCTTCCATGGTGTATAACGCTCTTTTCTACTCGCGCTCACATCTTTTGATTGAAAATTCTGAGTTTTCGACTTGCCTCTTCTATCACTCGATTCATTGCGTCATTGTATTTATATGCGTCATTACGTCATTGTATTTAATGGTCTTTGCGTCATTGTCTACTCTATTCATTCAATATTAAGTTTAAATATTCGTGTGTTTAATGCAGGTATGGATGATGAGGAGTTTCTTTCTTCTTTGTCACCGCAGCAGAGACAGTGGTACGTGGAGCGTCATCGCTCTGGCGCATCATCGCGCGTTCCTACACCATCCGCATCTCCCTCTCTTTCGGAGCATTCGGCGCGCTCCGAAGCTTCGGCCTCGACGAGACGAGCTTCACACTCTTCTAGACACCGGCGCTCTAGTGGTGGCGGTGGTGGTTGTTGTGGGGATTCCGCCACCGATGCCTCCACACCGCCTCGTGTTCGACGAGGCTCTTTACCCTCCCCTTCTTTGCCCGCCCCCACACCAGCCACAGCATCGCCATCTACGCCAGGTTTTGCACGGCTGACTGTTCCTAGAAGCTACACACCTCTACCTACTCCGCCAGGAGCCACCCCACTCGACACTCCTCGCTTCGGGGCCCAGACGCCGGTGGAGACACCTGACGTCCGTACCCCCATCGACACGCCGCTAGAGACCCCTGCCGGGACACCCAGGTTCACGCGTCACCGGCCAGAGGGCTTGCCTTACTCCGTCGACATCAGCGGCGGCATCATCATGGATGATGACGGCAAGAAGGTGATCTCGCGCATGCGTGGTCTTTGCTCTCAGCTGTTTAGACACTATATACTAAACAAATGGAGTGAAGTACCAAGTGATTTAAAAAACAGAGTCATCAGCATACTTCATGATGAGTTTCCCGTTCCAACACGGGATCAGCGCTTCAATGAAGACCTGATGAAGATTCGAATGCGTGAATACTGCAAACACAAGCGTTCCGAAGTGCAAAAAGCAATCAAGAATGGGTGGAATAGGCCAGATTGGCTGGCCAAAGAAGATTGGAAGAATGCGAAGAAAGCAGCGCGCGAGAATCCCGACAAGTGGAAGCAACAAAAGGATGCAGCCAGAGCGCGAGTAGAGGCAGGGAGCTCGCACCACTTGGGGAGCGGTGGATGGGCATCATTTGAGGCCGATTTTGTATGTCTTTTCACATTGCTCTTTATGCATGTTCGATAGTTTAGGGTTTATGAGTTTTTTAGTTCTAACATAATGAAATCTTTGTATGTTTTGACAGTGGTCGATGACAGGACGTGATCCCACACCGTACGAGCGCGAGTACGCAGGCAGGAAGGGCTTAAACGCTCTGATTGACATTCTCAGTTCTCGCGGCGGCATGGTTAGTATTAGGGTTTACTCTTTTTTATTTTTTGTATTGTTTTATAAATGTCGTTATATGTTTATACTTACTGAAAGCTGTCTTATTGTCTTTTTTTGCAGAATCCGACAGATACGCCGCTTGGACGCGATGAGACATCTGACTAAACGACGTCAGTTTAGCCGTAGCTAGATAGCATGAGTTTAGGGTTTCTCATAGCTTATGTATCATGAGACGGATTTTATACGTCTTTTTGAACCATGTATATTATTACATTTGTCACCGCAGTTCCTTTTGCCAATCAATTCTTTATGCCTATGATGTTGTACAATTGTCATTATTACATTTGCCAATCAATTCATTTTGCCTCTGATGTGTACAATTGTCAATTTTGCAAACAATGCTTCCAAGGGTAGATTCCTGCTATCTACATCGTCCTCCCCTTTCTTAAGTTTTGGTGTATTCCCAAAATTTCAGATGACAGGTGTAAACTTCGCACTTGCATTTAGCCCTTTGCTTGTGGTGGTTTCTTTTTTCATATCAGATTTTGATACTTGATGAGGTGGTGATTAGAGGACTTTGGACTTCACTTAAACTTGAGGCCCACTAGAGGTAGTGCTCAATCTCCTCCTAAATAATTTGACAGATGGCCTCCTGCTCATGTTGTTTCCTTTACTCTATAAGTATCTAAAGTTCAGATGGCATTAGAGCATTGTGGCCTCCTGCTCATGTTGTTTCCTTTCCTCTATAAGCATCTAAACTTTGTAATGCATCAGATCGAGCATTGTGTCCATTGATATGCGTGTGGTTTTGTAGGTGCATTTATGCATTTGTGTGTGTATATGCATCTTTCTAGTTACCTTACTTAGTCTCTCTCTCCCCTCTTTGCAACAAAACGTCTAAAGGACTTGCCTTGTCACAGTGGTGACCATATGCACAACTACATAATGGCATTAATATCAACACTCTTTTATCTATTCAGATAAGGGGCGAGTATGTTGATGACCCCTTTCCACTAGTGCCATGACACCCCTATAATTTTAGGGCAAATTCACACGAACAAGATTTAACTCCCATGTGTCTGCGTAAGCAAACTTTACCCACTAGTGAACTCTACCAAAATTGGCAAAGTCTTATGCGTAGTTTTCTTGCCTTACCTTTGTAAACAAAACACTTTTCATGCATGTTGTAGTTGACAAAGAACGGAAAATTTATTGATGTGTCGACCCCTGCCCTGTGCGAAGTTGCTCATAGGAGTAGGACCCTTTTACAAAGGATACCCTATCCAAATGGTTGACATGTCAAGCCCATGTACTGTGAATGGTGATTGACACAAAAATGGCAATGGTTATGTTTAGGGTGCTTGCTTCCGTGTAGATAGAGATGATCAACATGCACAATCAGTCACACAAATTTTTTGGGGAAAGCACTTTGCATAAAGATATAACAAGCTGCTCGCCTCCCACAGACACAGGTGCACACATAGTGCAGTGGTAGAGGCACACCTTCTGCGAGCACATGTATGTGAAGATCTTGATTTCATGTGGGTGGGGTCCGTTGACTCTAATTTTGGTCCAACGGACGAGCCCCACTTGATGTAACTAGGAACCACAAACTTGGAGGTGCTTTCCACTAAGGCAAGCACCCCAATATGTAACCAATGCCCACGAAAATAGCAACGATTAGCTCTTTCTATTCCTTGAGATGTTATCTCTCTCTCTCTCCCTCCCTCTCTCTCTCTCTCTCTCTCTCTCTCTCAACTTCTCAAGGAAATGCCATAGAGGTAAATGAGGAATAGGGTTTTATAGGATAGGGAGACTAACAGCATGGAGGATGTTGTGAGTAGAACATCTAGAGTGACGGTCTTCTGTTTCAACCATTGAGGGCCATACATACATACAGAGGAGTAACATGATGTGTCATGCTACACATTGTTTACATAGTAGAATCCACTCTCGCTATGGCACCAAACTAATAGGAGCAGCTGGCATTTTCTTGTATTTATCTAGCCTAAGCATCCAGAAGTTGGGCAATTCTTTTAGGCACTTGAGATTGCAGCAACTCTTCTCCAAATGACACACAACCAATCAACATTCCATTCCCATGTGCGCACACACTCAACACTCCAAACAATGTCCCTTGCTCGGTTGCCATATAGTCTTCTAACTTTCTCTAGTCCATCTAACAACACATGTAATCAACCATATATGGGTAGAGAGAGAGAGAGAGAGAGAGAGAGAGAGAGAGAGAGAGAACCCTTGGTGCAGGGCGCACAAGTACTATTGTGCATGGCAATCGGATGGTGAAGAAAAAGCCAATGGCTATGCATGTGGTGGTGCCACTGGGATATTGAGGTCATTGGCCTACAAAGAAGGCGAGGTGGGTGAGGAAGAGACCGGCCTCCGGGAGGCGAGCAAGGGCCCAGAAAAATCATATGAAGATCAGCCTCTGGTTGGGAGACAAAGAGGCAGTCACAATGGGAGACGAATAGGGCGCACAGCCTCTTGGGATAGAGAGTGTCTTCCTCTTGGATTGCCGGCCTGGAGTCGGCCTCGAGTCATCGGCATCTTCAGTAGACGCCTACACACAGAAGTTTGGGACAAATTCTCACAGTGATTCCCACATTGTAACATCATGAGCTTCTAATAAGAGAACAAGAGACTTTTAGGCATAACAATTACCTTTCCACCATTTATTTGAAAGTAGAATGTTGTGGGCAGTTCAATTTCATCATTTTGCAGGTCCAATCTCAATTGCTGTAAGCTACAATTGCCTCTTATCTTTACAATTGACAGATGCTCATTGTTTACCCATATATCAATGTCTTCTATTGGGCTGTCAATGAAGTCCTCCATGTCTTGATCAAGTGGAGTTAGCTGACCACCAACATAGTGCCATCTTCTGTAATAAAATGACATAATGAAGTTTTGTGTCCCTATCATGTATTTGCAAGCAATTGAGCTAGCTTGCACATTACAAGTGATTCCATTCACTGTTTTGGTGTTCCAACCCTCATCCACAAATTCAAGTACATTTGTTGAGTCTAAAGTCTTCACTGAAAACATTCTTCTAGATTTTCTGACTTCAGCATTAGAGAAGAAGTCTACAAAAACTGTAATGGGCATGAATATAGAAATTCTAGTCTGTTTGCTTGCTATGTTTGCTTTCAAACACTTTTGAATCTCACAAAACAGTTTGCACCTGTAGCCCTCACTTGTATTTGAGCTAGGGAGTGACCATTCTCCACTTTTGAAATCAGGCAAGTCTAGCTTGGTTGTGGCTCCAAGTTCTCCAGTCCTTCTAGGTGGAACATAATAATGGTCAAAAAAGAATATTCCATTCTCTGCCAATGAACCCTTAGTCCTTCCCTTGTATATTTCTTCACCAATTGATCCATGACACACATCCAGAATATTTATAACACATTCTACTGGCTGCCATTCCATAATGTTTGAAGGATACAAATCTGTACAACAAATAACCTTATACAACATGCATTACAAATAAGGATTTAAGTTAAGAGACTTACAGTTTGGTCTATGTAATGGCAAAGCAGAACTCTCTGAGTCAATATGCAAATCTTTATGCATGTACACATGCTGCACCAGCACCTCTTTGATTGATTTTTTGTTGTCGCCAAAGCTGAAATCTTTAACAATACCCTTCCATCCCGCCAAGAAAGAGTTTTTGGTGGAAGACTTTATTCTCTTGTTCTGTTGCATCAGTATCCACGTTCCTTTGTGTATAGTTATTGGAATCCATTGTCCATTTTGATCAGTCATGTTGTAAGTGACAATGGCTTCAATGGATGTTCTTGGTCGTTTTGATCGTGATGAAGATTCCATGGTGAAAAAAGAAATGAGCAGAGAAGTCTAGTCTGAGTTCAAGAGAAGAATAAGCAGAATGTGCAAAAAACGGTTCAAATCTGAAAAAGATCATAAGATAGAATCCAAACGTTGTTTTATGATGGCGACGTGCAAAATGAAAACAATATAATATGAGAAGTACGTCTTTCTAAAAGCGACAGCTATTGAATGCCTTTGCACTTTTACTTGTTTACATTGCTATTTACCAACTCAAAGTTACGGTAAAGATAGAATATTTGCTTTTTTGTGAGTTTTCAAAAATAGAGGTTCCGTAACGGAAGCTCTTCAACCATTGGTTGAGACCAATCTCTCTCTACACGCTAAAAGGCACAAAAATGACCTCAAAATTCCCCTAATGATGCCATCACCCTGCTGGTGGATATTTGCCTTTTCTACCTCCTCTTGATCAACTGCTCACAGGCTCCGCTTTCTCTCAATATACCACTTGGCACGTCAGAATTGCCTCCTCCATAATAGAGTACTATGGATTGACAAAAATGTAGAGATCTTGCTTGAAGGGAAAGATAGAGCTTGAAGAAACTAACATAATATAGGTACTACCATCTGGTAAAATATGGATACACTTCACTCTTATCATTACGGAAAATGAAAAATATGGGTTCCAAAGGGGTACTTGATCAAACACTTGATATTTTACTCTCAATGCCAGGATGCTTTGTTGAATGGAGGGATTTCTCGTTCATCACGAAAGCACGCCATCACCAAGCTTAGAGGGTGTACATAGAAGACGAAGGGTTCTATTTGTAAAACATGGTTGTATGTGCTTTTACTATAACCGTCTGAATCTGCTGCCTCAGTTTGTGAGGGTCATTACAAAACACGATGGATGGTTTGGTGGGTTGCGTTTGTGGGGTATATGCAAGCTTTAGCAAAGGATGTTTTCTATGTTTGGCTTCTCGTCTCTGGCGGTGCTTCTGGCATGGCGCTCTTTCTTCGTAGTTTCATATTTATTCACATAGCCATCATTTCAAGTTTTCATATTGTTTTTTTTTCATTTTTAAAGAGAGGTAAATCATGTTTTTAAAAACTAGACCATTAACAAAACTGTTTAGATAGAGGGAAACACACATTTGAATGCCATAGCACCAAAGCTCTGCCCGTGGTAATACTCTCAATAATATTTGCGGTAAAGTCCCAGTAATACATGTGGTTAAAAATCATAGTAATATTAGGGGTAATATTATTAGTTCAAGAAATTCTCCCTCCACCCTCCTCTCTCTTCTTTGGCGAGCTATTTTGGACTCTCTCTACAAATTGGGGTAAAGATTGGCAGTAAACGTTTGCAAATTTTCATCGTGTAAAGAGGTAACTATGAAATCATTATGAAACCACTAGTCAATAAGCTGAAAAGATAAATATCATCACTTGCTATAAGTAGACTATGTTAATGACATCCAACTAGAGCACAATGGGCTATGATTCTAATGTCGGCTACCTTATGGTTAGCGTTAGATGGGAGTAATAAGCCATCCAAGCATTTTTGTGTACATGTATGTATTGTGAGTGTTTGTATACCACTTGTGTGCATTTTGTATGTGTGGAAATTCTGATGTGCATGTGTGAGTATACATTTGAATGTGAATGGATAATGTGTATGCACATGTGCAATTTTTTGTTGAAACTTCTGGTAATTCTGATATGTAAAAGCTGCTTCCAAGGGTAGATTTCTACTATCTACATCGTCCTCCCCTTTCTTGAGTTTTCGTGTATTCTCAAAATTTCAGATGACAGGTGTAAACTCGGCACTTACATTTATCCCTTTGTTTGTGGTGGTTACTTTTTTCATATCAGATTTTGATACTTGATGAGGTGGTGATTAGAGGACTTTGGACTGCACTTAAACTTGAGGCCCACTAGAGGTAGTACTCAATCTCCTCCTAAATAATTTGACAGATGGCCTCCTGCTCATGTTGTTTCCTTTATAAGTATCTAAAGTTCATATGGCGTTAGAGCATTGTGGCCTCCTACTCATGTTGTTTCCTTTCCTCTGTAAGCATCTAAACTTTATAATGCATCAGAGCATTGTGTCCATTGATATGCGTGTGCATTTGTTGGTGCATTTATGCATTTGTGTGTGTATATGCATCTTTCCATTTCCCTTACCTAGTCTCTCTCTCCCCTCTTTGCAACAAAACGTCTAAAGGACTTGCCTTGTCATAGTGGTGACCATATGCACAACTACATAATGGCATTAATATCAACGCTCTTAGATCTATTCAGATAAGGGGCGAGTATGTTTATGACCCCTTTCCACTAGTGCCATGACAACCTTATTATGTTAGGGCAGATTCACATGGACAAGGTTTAACTCCCACGTGCTTGCGTAAGCAAACTTTACCCACCAATCAACTATACCAAAATTGGCAAAGTCTTATGCATAGTTTTCTAGCCCCACCTTTGTAAACAAAACGCTTCCCATGCTCGTTGTAGTTGACAATGAACGACAAATTATTGATGTGTTGACCCCTGCCCCGTGCGAAGTTGCTCGTAGGAGCATGACCCTTTTACAAAGTATACCCCAGCCAAATCGTTGACATGTCAAGCCCACGTATTGTGAATGGTGATTTACACAAAAATGGCAATGGTTATGTTTCAGGGTGCTTGCTCCCGTGTAGGTAGAGATGACCGGCATAATCGGTCACACAATTTTTTTGGGGGGAGCACTTTGCATAAAGATATAGAAAGCTACTCGCCTCCCACACGCACAGTTGCACACGTAGTGCACTGGTAGTGGCACACATTCTGAGAGCACATGTGAAGAGTTTGATTTCGTGTGGGTTGGGCGTTGACTCTACTTTTGGTCAATCGGCTGAGGCCCACTTGATGTGACTAGGCACCGGAAAGGAGGTGCTTGCCACTAAGGCAAGCACCCCGATATCTACCGAACACCCACGAAAATAACAACGCTTAGCTCTTTCTATTCCTTGATATGCTCTCTCTCAACTTCTCAAGGCAATGTAGTAGAGGTAAATGAGGACTAGGGTTACCGGAAAGGAGGTGCTAGCCACTAAGGCAAGCACCCCTATATCTGACCAACGCCCATGAAAATAGCAACGCTTAGTTCTTTCTATTCCTTGAGATGTTCTCTCTCTCTCTCTCTCTCTCTCTCGCAACTTCTCAGGCAATGCAATAGAGGTAAATGAGGACTAGGGTTTTATAGGATAGGGAGAAATCAAAGCAGGCACCCCCTCCCATGTGCGGATACCCTAAGCGGTACAATACTACTCTGCTACTACGTCAAAATAATATTGGAAACTTGTTATATTGAAAGCAGACATTTCCGTGCAGCGTTGTAAATGAAAAAAGCAAAAGAACCCTTCAACATCCATGCATCTCTTGTAGCAAGGCTGAGTAGCATAGAGGCCCCCCACACAGGAGGGGGTAATTTGTAAGACAAGACACTTACTTTTTTGATTTGACATGTGCACAAGCACACACCAAAAGGGAAGAGGGGGTAACCTTTGCAAAATCCAACTGCACCTCAAAGAGGTGTAGTTATGCGAGGGAGGAGGGGTAATCCAATAACAATTACCCCCTCTCGTGTGGGGGTACCCATAGGACGCCAACAATATTACAAGAAGATTTATAAATTTTCTACTGTAGGGAAAGGAAGTCTTTTTCAGTGTTTTCATACAATACATAGCATCATGAGCTTCTGCTCGAGAGGCACCGCATACCTAGCTAGGTAAGATTGGTATACGGTGCCTCCCTCCCAGAAGCTCATGATGTTGAGGTAAGTCGCACTGTGGGAATTATTGTGAGAATTTGCCCAAAACTTCTTGTGTATGGACATCCAGTGAAATTAAAGTTCCAGTCATGCTCTAATTAAACTTGGAAGGAGATATGAACTCGTCAGACTAGCCATTCCTCTAAACTGTCTTTACATGACTAACTGTGGGATTCTCAGGAAGAAGCATTGACAAAGCATGAAGCGGAAAGGCACAGATTCGAGGACGCAAGGGACATGCATGCATGAAACAGAAAGGAGCGAATAACTGAGGTGAGACACTACTAGAGTACGTCTAACGAGCCCGACTAATAAGACCTTGGCGTGGGAACGGTACCGCAAGCCAAGAACTAGGCGGGATTATAGGTACTGGAATGAGCGAGGAAGAGGGGGTTGCGCCCGCAGCTAGGCCAAAGCCCTCTCTCTCTCTTTCTCTTTCACTACTTCTGGACTGAAGGGAGCCGCTGCGCTTTCTCTCTGCGTCATCCTCATTTCCTGCTTCTTTGTCGTCTCTCTACTGCAACTGACCACCTGCAGCACAGCAAAACCAGAAGAGTTACAGTACCTTCGTCATGACCTTACAGAATAGGTTACAGAACTGTACTGTACTGATTGTGCAGCACTCTTTACCTGATGGTGGCGGAACACTGGAGTACTGCGAGTGACAGGGCACTGATCAATGGCGCCGACAAGAAATGCAGAAGACACTGAGCGGCTACTCGTGTAGGGTGGGGGCACTGGGGAGCATCTGGCCGAGGCAGAAGAGGCGCGCTGGAGAAGTCGAAGAGAAGATGCATCGTCAGGAGGAGGCCCCACAAGGGCGCCATCCCCGCTACGGCTCATGCCTGCAGGCTGCCGGCCGCAACCCTCATGACTATCTCTAGATAGACTACAAAAAGCTACGAAGCTGGCTGCAAGCAAACCTTCTTCTTCTCACCTTTAATAGCACAATGCACTGCTCAGGAGCTGTCGGTGAGTCTTAGCGTGCCCTGCCTCGGAAGGAGCTCTCTCTTCTGGGAGCCTGGACAGGCCCTGGAGGCTGGAGGGTGGGGTCCTGATGAGAGGCGTGACTGCGAGACGGACGAAGAAAGAGAGAGAGAGAGAGGGAGAGTAGGCTAGATAATAGGTGTTATCTTAGGGCAAGAAGATGTGGGCCCACAACGCTTGCCGATTTGGGCCCTGGCCCATGCGTTCTCACAATCCACCAGTCTCTTTCTAGTATTGACTATCTAAAGATCCCCGCCTATCTCTCTCTCTCTCTCCGTCGGGAGGATTCCTGGTTCTCTCCTTCCGTCGTACGTGGCGCAAGGATTCGCCTTTCCAAAGTTTCCAGTGCGCGCGAGCTAGCAGCCAATCATACGACTTCTCTCTCTCTCTCCTCTCTCACACTCACACACACATACATCGAGGAAGTTTTGCACTTTTCAAATCGTCTCTCCGACCTTTTCAGGTTTGAAGCCAACTGTACATGTCAGTTACTGGTGCAATATAGGAAACGCCCGGAGCCAAAACGAGAGGTGTCGTGATCATCAATAAGTGAGCAATGAGGAACAGTACCTAGCGATGAGCCTTCAACGTATCGACTCTCAAATTACCGCACTAATACTACTGTCAGAGCCTAAACGCCAGCCTAGATGCTACAGGCTTCGAGATTATTTTTTGACGGGGTGAATTTTGAAGAGAGAGTCGTGACTCGTGAGGTCGTGTGACCCTCCTGCACAGTTTCCGTACCTGTATACAGTGTGACCACGGAATTGAATTTTAAAATTAAAATGCTGGCGTGTGGGAATCGGGATGGGCCCTGGGGAATATATTATTCAACTGAAAATCGTTTCAAAAAGAATAGGCGTGTCAACATGTGGTTGTGGGATCCTTTCTCATGCCTAAGGGGCCCGCGCTGGCAATCCATTCCGATTTCCTAGTTTTTTTCAATTGAGAAAACTACCAAAATACCCCTCTAATTTGTGGAGATTCCCAAAATACCCCTCAAATTTCAAAAATTCCCTAAATACCCTTGTTCCTGTTTTCATTGGATTGTTCAAGATTTTATAATCTTTAATCCGTTGTGAGAATTGAGATCCGTTTTTGGGTGCTTAGCATGTAACTAGTATGTGACCCGCACGTTGCTGCGGCCAAGAGAGGCAAGGTCCAATTTTGGTAGCCCTCTTCTCCGTTTACCTTACTCAAGGTGAACAAGTGAAAGGGTCACGGTGGCTTTCTAAAATAACAAGAAAATAATAAAATCATTAGGTTGAGTTTAACTAGAATTATATAAAGTAAAGCATTGTTGAGAAATATCTCTTTTATTAAGGGACTGAGTTTCCTCCTTGCAAAGAAGCAAACCAAAAATAATAGTCGACTTTTTGAATTTGCAAGATTTTAAAACTAAGTTCTCACATAATTCACCATTTTTTCTTCCCTTTACCATGGTTTTCTCATTTAGTATATATATATATATGTGTGTGTGTGTGTAAAATAAATAAATATTTGTATGTATCTATATGTATAGAATTTACTAGAATTATGCAAGAAGCTTCATTTTAGCATTCTAAAATAATAGACGCAAGTGAAGTGAGGCGTGTAAGGATGTGAAATGAAATGTGAAATAGAAAAAATCATTTGATATTTTAAAATGGAAATCACATTTAAGGTAAGTCTCCGTCATGGCATTGAAAGCAATAAAAGTATTCCTAACCAACTGAACACTAAGGCTTCTTTTAGAAAGCCAAAAAATTCTTTATGCATCCAGAATGAAGTGTCAATTATTATATTATCTTTAGTGCTTCTTTATCAAATTAAATCATTCTCCAAAGCTCTAATACAATACTCCATCTAACTATCAATAGTGACATCTTTTGTAGGAGGGAGGAGAAGACATTTAGAAACTCTCAAAAGACAGCCCAATGCAAAGCCAATCATTTGTTTAACTTGTTTTATTTCGTTGTTGAAGTATAAAGCTACAACCTAAATCTCTTAGAATGAACCAATGCTTTTAGGGTCTGTAGATAGGGTGTATAATCACGATAAACTTGGAGTATAAAGCTACAACCCAAATCTCTTAGAATGAACCAATGCTTTTAGGGTCTGTAGATAGGGTGTATAATCACGATAAACTTAGTGTATAAACTATAACAATTTGAATATGCATATAGCATGGAGTATGCCAAATGAAATTCCATGAACCTTTCCCTTGAAGTAGGACAAAAAAGGCATTTCATGTTCTCTAAAATCTAACGTATGAATCTCTCTCTCTCTCTCTCTCTCTCTCTCTCTCTCTCACACACACACACACACACACACACACAATGAAAGAGGATGCTCAGACATTACTTTATTCTTTGAAAAGGATTACATTAGTTTTATGAAGTGCCATTGGATATTTTCTAAAACAATTTTTTTGAAGTAATTGATTATAAAGATGTCAGTTTACTAAACCCTTCATCTATCAAATATGTGGTGGGCTAGGTAGTAAATATACTAGATTCCATAATGTGCATTGCAAAGCTTTGCCGCTCTCTTTTCTTATGAGTCATTTTGTTTGAACAAAAAAGAAAGACATTCTATCTCTATTACTTGGTTTGAACAAAAGTAATAGAAAATTTTCTCTTAATTGTTCTTCACTTAACACAACAACACAACAATATTTTCTTAGCTCTTTCATAGTGCCACAAGAGTCTTTTCTCAATTCTTTCATGATGCCACACATGTCATTAAGATGCAACCACGGATGCAAGCATATATAATCATATTTACTAAACGGCTCTTACTCTATATTCATAAAAAATGACCAAGAGCCAATTGCATGACACGTGGATGCCCTCTCCTTCCTCAAAAATTTCAACTTGCAATATATATAGTATAGAAGCCTTTGATGCAGGGTGTGAGGATTCAGTAAGACAACATGTTTAACTCCTCGCTCATTGTCAATCTCCTTCCAAATTTCTAACGTTCGAGTCATTCAGTACTATAGTCAAGCATCCAGGAAGCCTCCTAAAGTTTTTTTTAGAGTGCGCCAATGCATGACACCTGGATGCCCTCTTCTTCCTAAAAAATTTCAAGCTGGATTATATATAGTAAAGATTAGTCACAAATTATGTCATAAAATCTAATATCTAATATCTAACCAACCCAAATGATTTTCTCATATTAAACTGATTACTTAATGTGGAAGAATAAACGGGAACAAGGGTTAAGATATAGACATGTTCTTATAGATCTATCTCAACACAAGACCAATGGTAAAGGGGCCCAAATGAGATATGGTCTATCAAAGAGCAAGGCTAACCAATGGAGCATAATACCTTAGGGTTAGATTTATTGAAGACCTCCAATAATGTTTGTAAAAGTCCTTTGACCTTAGGTAAGCTAGGACTGAGCTTGAGGCGGGAACTGGACCCAGCTCGAGGTGCTAGTCCTGCTTGTCATGCTTGATGACTGAGGTACTTGAGGTGCTTGAGGTGCTTGATGATTGAGGTGCTTGAGATGCTTGAGGTGCTTGATGATTGAGATGCTTGAGGTGCTTGACATGCTTGAGATGCTAGGGTTGCACTTGAGGTGAGAACCTAGCCCAAGCTTAAAGTGCTTAAGGGCCAAGCTTGTGGTGGGAACTGGGCCTATGTCTGAGGGGCTTGAGGTGTCAAAAAGTCAAATATTCAATCCCTACAAGGAGGGGGCGAGCCCTACATGAGGGGGGATGAGAGAGAACACCCACACACTCACACAAGGCATGCATGATACAAAGAAAGCAGAAGGGACACTACAAGAGGTTGTGTGCTCTTGTGACGCTGTTAGCGACGGAAATACACTGGGTTTTTATAACCCCCGGCGTCGCTAAAACCGTCGCTAATAGCGTCGCTACGAGAGCGTCGCTATAGGCGTCGCTATATAGCGACGCTCATAGCGACGCTTATAGCGACGTTTACACTGCAGACTATAGCGACGCTCATAGCGACGCTACAGAGCCATAAATAGCGACGCTTATAGCGACGCCCGAGAGAATATTTTTTTGGTGGCAGGGCATTCAACCCATCAACCATATTGTACTTGATTCACTTTTTTAAAAAAGTGCAAAGGTAGATAATAGACCCAAAATAGTCACCCACAAGACGCATTGTTTGCAAAATTGACAATTGTACACATCATAGGCAAAATGAATTGATTGGCAAATGTAATAATGACAATTGTACAACATCATAGGCATAAAGAATTGATTGGCAAAAGGAACTGCGGTGACAAATGTAATAATATACATGGTTCAAAAAGACGTATAAAATCCGTCTCATGATACATAAGCTATGAGAAACCCTAAACTAATGCTATCTAGCTATGGCTAAACTGACGTCGTTTAGTCAGACGTCTCATCGCGTCCAAGCGGCGTATCTGTCGGATTCTGCAAAAAAAGACAATAAGACAGCTTTCAGTAAGTATAAACATATAACGACATTTATAAAACAATACAAAAAATAAAAAAGAGTAAACCCTAATACTAACCATGCCGCCGCGAGAACTGAGAATGTCCATCAGAGCGTTTAAGCCCTTCCTGCCTGCGTACTCGCGCTCGTACGGTGTGGGATCACGTCCCTTCATCGACCACTGTCAAAACATACAAAGATTTCATTATGTTAAAACTAAAAAACTCATAAACCCTAAACTATCGAACATGCATAAAGAGCAATGTGAAAAGACTTACAAAATCGGCCTCAAATGATGCCCATCCACCGCTCCCCAAGTGGTGCGAGCTCCCTGCCTCTACTCGCGCTCTGGCTGCATCCTTTTGTTGCTTCCACTTGTCGGGATTCTCGCGCGCTGCTTTCTTCGCATTCTTCCAATCTTCTTTGGCCAGCCAATCTGGCCTATTCCACCCATTCTTGATTGCTTTTTGCACTTCGGAACGCTTGTGTTTGCAGTATTCGCGCATTCGAATCTTCATCAGGTCTTCATTGAAGCGCTGATCCCGTGTTGGAACGGGAAACTCATCATGAAGTATGCTGATGACTCTGTTTTTTAAATCACTTGGTACTTCACTCCATTTGTTTAGTATATAGTGTCTAAACAGCTGAGAGCAAAGACCACGCATGCGCGAGATCACCTTCTTGCCGTCATCATCCATGATGATGCCGCCGCTGATGTCGACGGAGTAAGGCAAGCCCTCTGGCCGGTGACGCGTGAACCTGGGTGTCCCGGCAGGGGTCTCTAGCGGCGTGTCGATGGGGGTACGGACGTCAGGTGTCTCCACCGGCGTCTGGGCGCCGAAGCGAGGAGTGTCGAGTGGGGTGGCTCCTGGCGGAGTAGGTAGAGGTGTGTAGCTTCTAGGAACAGTCAGCCGTGCAAAACCTGGCGTAGATGGCGATGCTGTGGCTGGTGTGGGGGCGGGCAAAGAAGGGGAGGGTAAAGAGCCTCGTCGAACACGAGGCGGTGTGGAGGCATCGGTGGCGGAATCCCCACAACAACCGCCACCGCCACCACTAGAGCGCCGGTGTCTAGACGAGTGTGACGCTCGTCTCGTCGACGCCGAAGCTTCAGAGCGCGCCGAATGCTCCGAAAGAGAGGGAGATGCGGATGGTGTAGGAACGCGCGATGATGCGCCAGAGCGATGACGCTCCACGTACCACTGTCTCTGCTGCGGTGACAAAGAAGAAAGAAACTCCTCATCATCCATACCTGCATTAAACACACGAATATTTAAACTTAATATTGAATGAATAGAGTAGACAATGACGCAAAGACCATTAAATACAATGACGTAATGACGCATATAAATACAATGACGCAATGAATCGAGTGATAGAAGAGGCAAGTCGAAAACTCAGAATTTTCAATCAAAAGATGTGAGCGCGAGTAGAAAAGAGCGTTACACACCATGGAAGCTACTTAGAGAGCTAGAGCTTTTACAGCACGGAGCAAAATGTTTCAAATACAATATTTGTGGCTTTAAGAGATCTCTCTCTCATCCTCGCATAACTCAGCATAACTTCCTATATGTATATAGAGCTCTCCGTTTAAACACATATCCTCTGTTTCATTTTGTAGCTCCTCTGCATGCACCCCATATAGAGTAGTAGCATCTTGATGCTCGTCTGGCACCACCGCAGCGGCTTCTGATTGAGCATCTTCTCTGATCTCCTCCATTGTTGTCGTTGTGATTGGCACATGGTAGCCTTCATACGTCCTTGCACTACGAGGGGCTACCTCTATGACGTACCAACAGTTTGATGTAGACTTTGTAGGATGAAATACTACCTGCCAGAGCCACATAACTTACATGAGAGCTTTCAAGCACATAACTTGTAAAAGGGGGATGTTAACTATTTATATACTTACTTGTTCACAATGCTCGGGTAGTACGAAAGTGTCTCTTAGGTCAGTCCATTTCTTAGTAGAATCCACCTCAAGAAAACCAGACTCTCCTCTACGCACAGTAGCGTTTCGACCCTCCATGATTATCTTGAACCATTGCACGTCGAACAAGTCGACAAAAAATCCTCTATAATCGATCCTCAAAATCTCTTGCAGCGTGCCGACGTAAGTGAGTTCCGCCACCACGGGATCTGCATCAGAGGAACGTCGTCGACTAGACTGTTCAAATTTTGCCATGATTCCACAATCTTGAGGAAAACGCTTTTTGTCGATTCGTTCCACCCTAAAATGTCGACCTTTACACCATGCTGCTGTGTATGACTTATACTACAACGAACAAAGATTATGAGTGGCCGTTCAAACGTTTATAAATAAAGTCACTTGCTAGTCGTACATTGCAAACTTACCTTGGTCGCGCAACCCCGAGAGTACTCCCACTCTTCTTCAGTCACTTCGTCACCGCATTGTTGTGCGCTTTTCAATTGGTTGTGCAACCATCTTAAGCTCATGAAGGTTGGTAGGCTCTCCAGAACCGCTGGATAGTGCATCGGTGGTCGTCTTCCCCGTCTCCACTCGATTCGTGCCCTTTGTCGCTCTTGCTTTGCATCCTCATATTGTGAAATCCACTTTTGCATCACTAGATTGTGAAGCATGCAAAATCGGTTGATTTTAGCCTCTAGATCTTCCGTCATCTTCTTCTCAACACCGAGATTGCACATGACAATCCCAGATATGCGCTCATCATCTATGGTTCGCCATAGCGTGTCCCGGGATTTATCAAATCCGTCTAGCCACTCTCCAATGTACACTAGGGACTCTGATACCAACCAACCTTCTGCCATGCTACCCTCCGGACGTGCCTTTTGACGCACATATCCCTTAAGCGTTTTCATGAAACGCTCTAAGAAGAACATCCATCTGGAATGAACTGTGCCAGCTATTTCCACCTCATCAACTATGTGAACAAGAAGATGCACCTGAATGGTTAGTATTGTAGTAGGAAAATGTTTCTCAAACATGCACACAAGCTCCGCAGCATTTAGTTTGGCGAATGGTATGGAGTCTACGTCGATCTCCTTTTGTGAGATCCATTGCACCAGCTTTGCAAGTTTGTAGATTGTGTTACGGATGTCGAGAGACAAACATCCCTCAATGGCAACCGGTAAAATAAACTGTAAAGTATGTGCAGCAATGATATTAAAGTCCACATTTTATGCAATGATATTAAAGTCCACTATGAACGTACCTGACACATTTTATGCCAATCGTGTGACTTCAAACCGGTAAGCTTTCCTTCTTTAGTAAAACACGTTCGGAGCGAGTGCATTACGCCAGTGGGGGTCCGCAAAGATCGAATGGCGTCTTTTACTTTGTGTTCTTGGGCTCCTGTGAAAATCCATGGTGCTTTAGGAAGTTTTATCGATCCATCAGACGCTGTTTGCGGCCAATATTTCTCCATACGATCCACATTTCTAAGGTCAACTCTGGCTCCCAAAGTATCTTTCTTGCCGGTCAAATGGTCCCATAGTAGATTACCCACATTCTTGAATATGTGCATTGGATCGAGCAAGTGATTGATCACGAGTCGGGGCCAGTATGGTAACTCGTACCATAGAGATAGTCTCTTCATCCCTGGAGGCAATCCGTCATCGCACATCTCCTTCTGCTCTAACCATGCTTGTGCAGACATCCTTGGTGGCTCTCTTCCCAAAAAGCCGTCGCGTAACACATGATTCTCCGGAAGATACGCTTGATGACCTTCGTAGATTTGCTTCTTCAGTGAGGGTGCCCTACGTGCATTCAGTCTAGGTCCACATGTGACACATGCTCTGTATCCGCTTGTTTGAAGCCCTGCATGTATACACATGATAATAGATCAACTATGGGGAAAAACAAGATTTACAGTGTCTGAGAGAGGAGTGTCAATAGATCACCTGAGCATTCTGTTAGCCCGGGATAGTCATGCATGGTCCACATTAGAATACCTCTGATCAAAGCATTCCGTCGTCCTGTGTGTCGGCTCATATCCACCACCTCTATGCCAATCCACAATTGTTGTAGCTCTTCCAATAGTGGACGAAGATACACATCCATATTCCCCACTTTATATCGCCCTGGCACAATCAAGCTTAGCCATAGGTGCCCCTTCTTCGTAGTCAACCACGGGGGAATGTTGTAGTTGACGATGACAACGGGCCATACACTGTAAGATGTTGATCTTTGACCAAATGGATTTACGCCATCCATAGCCAGGCCTAAGCGCAAATTTCGAGCTTCCCTGGCAAAATCCGACCATGTTCCATCTATATGTTTCCAGGCTGCGCAATCTGCAGGAATTCGTAGCACACCATCCGAAGATTTATTCTCCTCATGCCATGATGCTAGGGCGGCCATGGACTTACATTCGAAGAAATGCTTGATGCGAGGAAGCAAAGGAAAATGTCGCAAAACCTTTTGTGGAATTTTTGTCCCGTGGAGATCTACTCGATATCTTTCGGAATCACATTTCGGACACTTCTCCATGTCTGTGTATTCCCCTCTGAAAAGAATGCAGTCATTAGGACAAGCGTGGATAGAATTGTAATCCATCCCCAAGTTTCGCAAAATCTTTCTTGCTTCATCTCGGGAATCTGGCATCACATTGTCAGCTGGTAGAATGTGCTCTTTCAGCAATCTACACAACATAAAAATATGATACAGTCGTGTAAAAATCTATCAGATCATTATACATTTAGAGTTCTATTAAAGTAAACTAATTGTAATAGATCACCTGAAAAGCGCTGTGACGCTAGTGTCACTCCATCCAAACTTTGCCTGCATGTTGAGAAGAACCAGGAGTGCTTTCAATCTAGACATACGTGCTCCATTATACAATGATGTATCGGCTTCACTTTTCATATCATCATAGATAAGCCTTTCTGAATCCATGATCGTCTCGATCATTTCATCAATCTCGGGCTCAAACATTGCCTCGTTGGGAATGTGCTCTGCATGATCATCCCCCGAGCTGTCAGAGGCTACATCTTGTGGCCTCACATATGCTGCTTGACCAAAGCGCCTGCGAATACGTCTATTGGGTTGCAAGATTGCTGCTTGTTGGCCAGCGTCAGAGTCCGACGAGTTATAATTGGCAACAACTCGATCTATAATAGATGGATCGAACTCGCCAAATTCGCGAACGTGCTGCAAAGAAACACGTCTTGTCCGTCGCACAGCATGCTTGCATTGATTATAAGGACATAAGACCCTCGTTGAGAGATAGGTGTTTCGGTTGGACGGTCCCACATCCTCGTCGCTACTCATAATGAGGATAAAAAACTTATAACCTGGACAACAAATTTAATATTCTATTGGCATTCTTCGTCTTATCTCTCTCTCTCTCTCTCTCTCTCTCTCTCTCTCTCTCTCTCTCTCTCTCTCTCTCTCTCTCTCTCTCTCTCTCTTTACCTCACATTCTCTAGTCATGTCCAATCCCCGCACACCTCGGTCTAGAGGTGCACGGAGATCAGAACCACCGGGTTATAATCTCGTCTTTATTGGTCAATACCTATATTTGTGGGTACAAGAAATCTAGACACCCACGTCTACATGATACTGCATGTAGTGGACAAAATCCCTTTGCCTCTTCTCTAGCTGTAGCACTTCACTTCATCTTAACATCTTTTCACAGTAGATCTTTTCACTGTTCGTCTAACTCTAAACCCTAAACCGTAAGTAATTCTTGCGTGGACTCGATCTAACGTAAATAAGCGTAAATCTAAATAAACGTAAATCTAACTAAAAATAAAGCTAAATCTAATTTAACGTAAGTCTAATGACTAGAGGTTGTCTAGATGGTCATTGTGTCGGGGATGTAGTGACTCTTGCCGCCCTGAAGATCCACCTTCTTCCCTGTCTTCTGAAGACATTTCACCAGTACTTTTGGATCGACGGAGCCCACCATGAGTGAAGGCAGCAATACCCTATATTCCATTGAGGGCTTTCTTCACCCGCTTCATGCAGGCATCGCAGTCTATGGAGACCCGCATCTAATCTAATATAACGTAAATCTAAATCTAGCTTAAATAAACGTAAATCTAGTTAAAAATAAACCTAAATCTAATTTAATGTAAGTCTACATATAACCTAATCTTTAACGTCTTTTAAGATAGTTTCCTACGACGTTATAACTCTCTTCTTCCTGTGTGTGTGCGCGTGTGTGGATGTGTGTGCCAATAAAAAGAGATAAATGGTATAACCTTTCTATCACCCATGCCAAGTATGATAGATTGATTATGCCATTTCCCTCTTGAATAATAGGTCTTCAGTTCAACTCCTCGTCGGCTAGATCTTTAGGTATTTTAATTTTAATTAGTTTCCTACGACGCTCCCTTAGTTTCTCTTTCTTTCTCTCTCAATGTGTGTGCGTTTTTTTGGATCGTATGCATGTTTTCTTTCTCTTTTCCTCTCTCAATGTGTGCGTTTTTTGTTTATGCATGTTCTCTCTCTCTTTTCCTCTTTCAATGCGTGCGTTTTTTGTTTATGCATGCTCTCTCTCTCTTTTTCTCTCTCAATGTGTGTGTGCATTCTTTGTTTATGTATGTGTGTGCGTTTTTGTTTTTGTTTGTACTCTCTCTCTCTCTCTCTCTCTCTCTCTCTCTCTCAAAAACACTATGTGTGTGTGTGTATGTGTGTGTGTGAGAGAGAGAGAGAGGGAGAGAGAAAGAGGGGAAGGGAACATGAGAATGAGGAGAGGGAAGGAGCATACCTGGCTCTCCTTCCTCTCCTCGTGTGTGTGTGTGTGTGTGTGTGTAGAAGAAAAAGAGAGAGAGAGAGAGAGAGAGAGAGAGAGAGAGAGGGAGAGCGTTACCTGCTCTTTGCTTGAGGGCGCCGAAAAACTCAGATCTGAGATCTGAGTTTTTGGGCGCGCTCGGTTATTTTTTTTACCCCAGCTGGCGTCGCTATGAGCGTCGCTATAAGCGTCGCTATGAGCGTCGCAAATTTACAAAGAAATTTGCGACGCTCATAGCGACGCTTATAGCGACGCTCATAGCGACGCCGGGAATTTTTTTTTTGAGCGTCGCTGTGTGAGCGTCGCTAATATGAAGAGCCTCTTGTAGTGGGACACTTGTCAAGTTTCTCCTCATGTTGCCCTCATGGTGTGCCTAAAGCCTATTGGTTTGACACCCAAGGGGTCCAATGATAATTTAGGAGATTTAATTAATTGATTTTGCATTTATCAAGTCCTCTCTCTCAAAGGGGAAAGGGGGACACTTGTCTCAAGGCTACCCTTGCTGCTTGTAATGCCTCCTGCTTGTGATTGGCTAGGCCTGGAGGGGTCCAATGAGCTTCAAGCATGAGCTACAAGGGGAGGTCTACCCAAGCAAGCTAGGGGGTTTCTTAGAAGGTATACTCACCCACACACACTCACAAACACTCTCATTGTGTGCTATGCAAAGTGCAAGAGCTCCCTCTCCTTCTCCAAGCAAGTAGAGGTTGAGAGCCTACACCAATACTCTTGGCTATGGAGTGAAAATCCAACCAAGAGCCATGCTTCAATGCTAGCTAGAAGAGTTATGATAAGTGAGGAACTAATTCTTTCTCCTATGAAGTGTTTCTTCTTCCTCTTCTTTACCCTCATTCCCTGCTAGCTCTCTCCACCTTCGAAAGTGTTTGAGGTCTTAGGATAGTTAAAGCTTTCTTCAAGTTTATGTTATGCTTGTGATGCATGAAGCTTTCCATCTTCATTGCATCACCTAGGTTACAAGGAACACAAAGATTGTATTGTAACAAGTCTCTCTTAATGGGAGAAATCATAATACAAATGCCTATTGGAGGGGGAACCGGCTCCACATAAATCCGGTCCTCAACTGTTGTCATGTTCTCTAAATTCTCTCTATTGCAAAAGTATTGTTCATGCCAAGTTAAGTAATTGCTATGATTATGTTTCTATCTTCAATTATGTTCACCCGCTATGGTCACAAAGTCATTTCTCAAAAGTACTCTCATTAATTTTCGCTACTCTCAAGTTAAATAGGCCAATTCCATGACATTGGTATCAGAGCATTTGGTTTCTCTTTTCTTTCTTAAGAAGAGAGATCCTTAAGTAGACTATAAATGGTTGGGGTTGTTAATTATATTAGGGTAAGTGGAACTGGGATCTATTATCGGTTTTGTTGAGCCCACACTGTGGGGATTGGTGCACACCTTGGGAGCTTTGGACTTAATGGAGTCTTTTTAGACTTGCCTACGGCTTTACCATTATTGAGCCATAAGAAGTCCGAAAGGAGCTAGCTCTCGGCAACTCTACTATGTTAGACCTAGTCCTCTACTCTCTAGGATTAACCACTTCGAGCCGTGGGTGTAGATACTTAAGAGCCGATTTTCAAAGGCTAAGAGGAGTGGCAACTAAGGTTTTGAATTGCCAAAGCATACACTAAGTACATACATAAATTTTGTTAACATGGCTGACAATAATCAAGAGAGTAGAATGAACGTTGACAGCTTTGATTTTGCACATGAAGGTGCTAATGATGATGCTCCCATGTTTGTGAATTATCTCGTCACTAGGTTGCAGCAAGCTATGGGCAACTCTGCTTTGCAAGCCGAAGTTACTCAACAACTTCGTGCTTATGGAATTTCCCTTCCTCTCCAAGAGGAGAGAGAGCTTAGGAGGTCTCTTGAAGAGATCCCCAAAAGAAGACTCTCTCCCATTCGAGAGGACGAATCCAAAGAGCAAGAAAGCAATGAAAGTTTAAGTTCCTCTGAATATGTGGCTCCACAAAGACGGCGGTATAGACGATCGCCCACTCCTCCCAACAGGAAAAGATCAACACATAGTCCTTCGCCTCATCACGCTGAAAGGTAAGAGAGGAAACAAAGGAAGAAAAGGGCTAGGAAGAGGTCACCCTCTTCTCCTTCTTCTTCACCTTCCTCCTCTTCCGACGAAAGTTATGGCTATTCTCCTAGAAAATACAAGAGGGGAGGACATCACAAATCATTTCCTGCATGGCGAAGGTCACAAAAGCTAAATAAGTTCAAGAAGGGAGGAAAGAGTATCTCTTTTATTACCTATGATGGCACCTTGGTGCTACCGACAAAGTGTTGGACTTCATCCAGCAATTTGATGCGGCCTTTGGAGACGAGGGCTTCACAGAGTCCTCCAAGCTATGCCATGTAACTATGCACTTCCAAAAATCAGCTCGTCAATGGTGGGCTATCCTTCGTGGCAATGGTGAAGCCCCAAAGACATGGAAAACTCTATGAGTTTCCATCACAGATGTCACAATGAGTAGAATGCATAATCATTGAGAATGTCAAATGCATGCGGGCACAAACATGGCAATGGCAATGGAAATGCTACAAAGTTTCAAATACGATGCTTATCTTAAAGGTTATGTGTGTGCTCCTAGTACTAGAATTATGATCATGCACAAAGGTTCTTAAGTCAATCATCAACTACATCATCTTCCAAATCACTGGTTGATTTGACTCACTCTTCAATTTCAAAGATGAGTATACAAACCCCCTATGATAAATAGAGCTCCCTTGTGAGAGAAGAGTATTAAGAAGAAGCGACCAATATTTGTTGATGTGAACTATGTGCTGGAAGAAGACAGTCATAGACTAGATAACTTTATACAGGTCAACATTAAAGATTCTCATCTGGGCCATCCAAATTGGATGGACCAGATGAGCATCTTTATTTTTGAAAATCCGTACTGCGGTAATATGCGCGGTAATATGTGAGGTAATAGACGCGGTAATATGCGAGGTAATATGCGCGGTAATGTACGCGGTAATATGTTCGCTCCTATTACCGCGTATATTGTTGTCAAACCACTACGGCTTCCTTTTCCATTGTTATTTCCGCACGCAATATTTTCTCTTTCTATTTTACTTTGTTAATCCACGGCAATACTAGCGGTTTTGGAGTTTTCCTCTTATAGTGTACGACACCATTATAGATTTTAAAGCTAGTTTTATGATGATTAATTAATGATCCATTGGCTAGACAAAATGTTCTAAGGCACTGCCAGAAGTATCTACAAATTGCTGATGACAAGATCTTTGGCAATACTTGGGATTTTGATACCTTTCATAAGCCCTCTGTCCAGAGCATCCTGTATCAGCCATCCAGATCAATTGGAACAAATCATGGGGGCAATAGGGAATCTTTGCCTAATGGACCTTTTCAATGGGAATACTTTTGATAACTCTACCTTGATGGAAATTCTAGCACAGGCATTATCAAACAAAATCTGAATACATTTGATGAAGTACTTCCCAAAACCAATGTCAAACAAGGATTGAAATATAAACTCCCATTCAATCCGATCATAGACTTAATTTATCAAAGTCAATGTCAAAGAAAATGAAGTCCACGTCACTAGTGGTCTTGAGCATACTCAAAAGTTTCCCTCACACCTAGACTATGACACACACACACAGAGTAAACATAAAATTGACATAGACATGCTTGTAAGAGAGTGTAAGAGATGTGTAAGAGATGGAGGTTAGATTCGAGAGTACACAGTAAATAACCATAGCATAAGAGAGTAGATAAGAGAATCTGCAAGAGAAAGGCCTAAATCTAGCCCCAAACTCCACGGCACCTCTCTTGTGGAGTTGGTATTTAATATATCATTTTTGAGTTTAAAGTGCCACAAATTGAGGCCCCTCTTTTACAACCACTTCACTTTTGTAAATGAGTGAAGCTCATTAGTTCTTGCATGACCCATAAGGGGAGTTCCCACTACAACTATTTACAGAGCCATAGTGGCTTATTGAAATGATATTCTGAAATACTGTGCAAATATAAAATGGCCAAGAGTAATTGTCGTTGCCTCTTCATCAACTCCCCGCATTCCACTCTATAAAATCATCATCAACTCAATTAGTAAAATAAAAAGACAGCACATAATTAACCGATACGCCATCTATCCCAATTGCAGCTAACCACTACAATAGGAGGTGGTCACCCTCCTATTGTAGTGGTTAGCTGCAATTGGGATAGTTGGCGTAATGGTTAATTATGTGCTGTCTATTTATTTTACTAATTGAGTTGATGATGATTTTGTATAGTGGAATGCGGGGAGTTGATGAAGCGGCGACGACAATTACTCGTGGCCATTTTATATTTGCACAGTATCTTAGAATATCATTTCAATAAGCCACTATGGCTCTGTAAATAGTTGTAGTGGGAACTCCCCTTATGGGTCATGCAAGAACTAATGAGCTTCACTCATTTACAAAAGTGAAGTGGTTGTAAAAGAGGGGCCTCAATTTGTGGCACTTTAAACTCAAAAATGATATATTAAATACCAACTCCACAAGAGAGGTGCCGTGGAGTTTGGGGCTAGATTTAGGCCTTTCTCTTGCAGATTCTCTTATCTACTCTCTTATGCTATGGTTATTTTGCTGTGTACTCTCGAATCTAGTCTCCATCTCTTACACTCTCTTACAAGCATGTCTATGTCAATTTTATGTTTACTTTGTGTGTGTGTGTGTGTGTCATAGTCTAGGTGTGAGTGTGTGTGCTTGGAAATTGGAAGAAGAGGTGGACAGGTTGATGGTGATGCTTGGGAGCTTTTGTTGAATAGTTTAAGTGGTTGATCTCCCCCTCTTTTCCCAACACAACATTTGAAAAAAAAATTGCACACTTGTAATACAAAGTGAGCTTATACAGCCCACGACACAAAAGGCCAGTTGCAACAATTTCATCACCAAAACTGAGATCATGAACTGTATATTTGTCATCCACAAATTTTACTACAAGTCCAAGTCTAGCAAGTGCGGTTATAGACAAGAGATTCTTCTTGATCCTAGGTACATAAAGTGCATCAACAAGTGTGAAGGAACTGCCATTTGCAGCAATAAGCACAATCTTTCCAACTCCCTGAACCGGATAAGAGGCATTGTTGGCACAAGTGACTGAATTCCCATGAGGGACAGACTCGAGAGAGGTGAACAATTCACGATGTGAGGTAATGTGCTTTGTAGCACCACTATCGAAATACCACACACGTGAATCTGCAGCAATTGACAAGCATGCATCATGGACAACAGGATTGTAAGTGCACTCTGCACTAAAAGCACATTCTGCATCGACATCAGTATCACAATCTCCTTTCACAGAAGACTCAACAATGGCTGCATTTGTAGTGGAACCAGCATTTGCAGTGGAACCACCCCTTTCTTCTTAGCTTCTTTGGCCTTCAATTTAGGACATGACTTGTGATCATTAGCTTTACAATAATGGAAACGCATCTACTTTTTGCCCTTATCACCAGAATTGCCAGACAAAGTGCTTCCAGTAGAAGCATCGGGAACATAAGTTTTGCCACTCGCAGCAGAACCATAAGAAGTGGCTGCGTTGCTATTACCACCCTTTCTTTGAGAAGCAATAAAAGCTTGTGCAACTACACGCTGTCTACTCATGTTTTATCTAGAAAGCGACTCTTGCAACAGAAATGTGCATAATGCATCAAAATTGACAACTTCTGGATTTCTTTGGGTCATAAGTCTCCAAGTACTAGCAAAAATCTAGTAAGAATTTGGTAAGGCATCAAGAACAGTCTGCACAAGGGAACTGTCTGAAATGACTTCAGCTGCAGAAATAAATTGCTCATTGATATCCTTAACACTAGCAAGGAAAGTGTCCATATCATCTTCCTCATGCATAATCTTCGACTCCATCTCTTTACGCAGCAAAGTAATTTTAGCCTTATTGTGACTTGCATAAAGACCAGCCAATATATCCCAAGTCTGTTTTGCAGATTTTGCTGAACGAATGTGAGGAACAATGGTGCGCTTCACAGAAAACGCAATCAACACATGAGCCTGCGCATCCTTTAGATCCCAATGAGCCTGTTCTGCTGTAGGCAAAACAACTCCAATAGCAGCAAGACCTGCAACATCCTCAACATCGCCTACATCCTCAGAACTAGGACGCACATCAATGCCATGCACAATGTTCCAGACGCCCTTTGACACAAGAACATGTTGCATCATATAAGCCCACATAGGGTAGTTGTCCCCATCCAGCCTGTCCTCAAAAGCAAACATCTTGAACACATCTGTGTTGTTGTCAGCCATGGTAAATGTTGCACCTGATGTAAAAACTGCCCGAAAATAGGAGAAACGGAGCGGGAACAACACGTGCTATATAACAAAAACCGTAGAAGACTCTGAGACACGTGTTATGCAGAAAAAGGCACTGACAGAAATTCTGCACAAAATGACGAAATAGCTTGTGCAGTACTGCCTGTAGTGAAAACGGAGGCCGAAATGAGCCCGAATAAAAAATCTTAGCAGACTGAGCTCTACGAGCAAGCCTGAAATTTTTGTTGACCTACGGACGCTTGCCAAAGCTCACTGAAATCGACGAAAGTGAGCAGGTGTGTGCTGGAGCAGCTGGCGACTAAGCCCGAGAGGATGCAATCTGCGCTGATACCGATTGTTGGAATTAGGGTTGCAGTGAAACGCACACGGCTTGGAGAATATGAAGGAAGCTCAAGGCACACAATAGAGAGTGTGTTTCTTAGTATGCAATGGAAAGATAGATAGCCCTAGAGTGATGGGCGTATATACAATGCTCGGGGGAAAAAACCTCCTAAAGAGGGGAAAAAAATGTCCCGACGGTCCTAGTGTGTTCACACACATCACTACCACATGTATATGGTACATCTTTGTAGTGGTGGATAAAGTTACCAAAGTATATTACCTTGTTCCAATAAAAATCACTATATCTACACCCAATATTCCTCAGCTTTTTGTAAGGTAAAATTTTATATAACAAGGAATCCCTGCTAGTATAATCAATGACCATGAAGTCATGTTTACCTCCAAGTTTTGGAAGGCCATGCTCCAACTCTTAGGCACTCAATTAAAGTTAATCCTACCATCCACATATAGATGGACAAATTGAAAGAGTTAATCATGTCATTGAAGATATGATGATATCATATTCAAGTCAACAACCTCATCTTTAGATCAAATATTTACCCTTAGGTGGAATTTACCTATAATTTTTATTATCATAAAAGCTTGGGAATGTCCCTATGTAGAGCTCTTTATGGACATGATTGTCTCATTCCTCTCAAAATGACTGATCCAAGACTCCTAGTGCTGGCAACCAAGAATAACCTTGAAGAAATAGATCTCCAAATAAAAATAATCAAGGAGAACCTTAAGAAATCATGTTAGAGGAAAAAGAGTTATGCTGATTTGCATAGATCTCTTAGGATTTTTAAAGCAGGAGATACAGTTTTCCTTAGGGTCAAGCTAAAGAGAATTTTCCTCAAACTGGGAAAATAAAGAAGTTAGCATAAAGATATTGTGGACCCTTTGAGGTTTTGAGAAGGATAGGGTCCCAATCTTACAAAGTTGCTTTACCCCCTCACTTGCATGTGCACAATTTCTTTCATGCTCGCTTCCTATAAAGATATGTTGCAAATCCTCTTCATATCTTGAATGATAAGGATACTACTCTTATCAAACAAGAAGAATTGTAGATGGAGTGAGAGAAAATTTTAGACATGAAGAAGCGAAAGCTACAATATCGATTTGGGAGATTTTGGTCCAGTGGAAGGGTTATCCTATTGAAGATCTTCTTGAGAAGATTGAGAGTGTCTTATTTCTCAGTTTCCTCATCTTTCTTAATAAGAGTTTTCCTCTTTTTGTAATCAAGTTGGGCCCCGACTAGCCCATGTAATCAAATAAGTACAAGATTTATCTTACTAAAATCTTATGTCACTCAAGTAATGTAAGTTTTTTTTGTAATACAACTGTTATTGTTAAATAAAGGCAAGACTAGTGTTGTCCTTTAAATCTTGTAACTCAAGTCGCTGTATAAAATTTCAAAATAAGTATATAAATGAATTAATTACGTTTGTAATTCTCTCAAAGACTTCTAAAAAATACTAGATATAGGAAACTAAGAACAAATTTAATTGTATCCATTGAGAGAAATTAAAGAAAGAAGGACTCGAGACAAGAACAAAGATCTTAATAGCTAATATGCGATGATCTTGTCAAGAGATCCAACAAATATAGTTTCTTTCTACAACTCAATAAGCCCATGTATCACATGGTCACAAAAGAAACTATCACAAGTAGGGCACACATTAAATAACTCATTTATTGGAATAATTTTGCGTGTTATCATAGCACCTGCCTCATTGACATGAGGTGATATATCAAAAGGACCTCTAATTGGCAAGCCAAAATTGGGATAAAGTTATATCTTATGGTGAGGAAGAAACTCTGCAAGCAAAAAGACTCACTCAAAGAACCCCATGATGCATTGAACCTAGCCCGTAGTGATATCAAAGGCCGAATCTCTCATAACCATAGACAAGCAAACATTGACCCTAAATTATCTCAATCCAAAAATGTTACTCTTGTTATGTCTTGAAATATCCATTTGGTTTGTGATACTGAAGCTCACAAGTGAGGAAAGAGTAGGCGTTCATATCACTCCACAAAGTTTCTCCTTATAGATGCATGTGCTTGTTGAAGATGAGCAATGGCCACTGATAAAACTATCTCATCCCACCGATCTATAAAGTACGGTAATGAAAATGAGCAAATAGACATGCTTAAGAATAAAAAGAGAGAGTCCTAAGAATTTCTTGACAATAAGATGGAAGGAAAGAAGAAAGATGGAGGTAAGAGCACTGGTGAGAGACAAGTGTAGATTACACCTTATATAAATGAAAGCGCTAGCAAAGAATAAACTAGCATAACTTAGAAGTTAAGAAGTAGCTTGCGGTTGAAGGTTTACCACCTTTGTTTATTGTTCCAAACTGAGGACGATTCTTTATTTTTTGGGGGAGTTTGTAAGGACTTTGTCGTATCCCTTGGTCTTTAACAATGTATCTAAGCCACCACCTTAAGAAAAAAAACATCGTGGATAGTTTGGGTGAATTCATGTTTAATCAAAGCACCAAGGCTTACTTACAAGATACTTTAGGTCTACACCATGGGAACATGGGCATAAAAAATGCATGTGAAATTAGATATCATCTCAAGAAAATTAGCATGAAAAGCTAAAAACATAAGTTAAAGAAAAAGGAAGATAAGATAAGGTAAAAACATAAGATAAGGGGAATGGGTAACTAGCTGAAAAAGTTTTAAGAAAGATAAGTTATTAAAATAATTAAAAAGAGCTTATTGACAGGAATGTAATGGAAATAGCGTATGAACTTTGAGAGTAGCGGAATTAGGAAATTAGGTGAAGCACTTTTGTGAGGTTACTTTGTGAGCATAGCAGGTGAACTTAATTGATGGTAGCAACATAAACATGGTACTTAGTTAACTTGGCATGAACAATACTTTTGCAAGAGAAAAATTTTAGAGAACATGAAAATAGGTGAGGATCGGATTCATACGGATCCGGTCCCCCCTCCAATAGGCATTTTTATTATAGTTTCTCCGATCAAGAGAGACTTGGTATAAACAATCTTTGTGTACCTTGTGACCTAGGTGATGCAATGAAGATGGAAAGATTCATGCATCACAAACATAACATATACTTTGTAGAAAGCATTAACTATCCCAAGACTCATTCCAAGGCCTCAAACACCTTCGAAGGTGGAGAGATCTAGCAGGGAATGAGGGTAGGGAAGAGGAAGAAGAAACATTCCATAGGAGAAAGAAATAGTTCCTCACTTATCATCACTCTTCTTGCTGGCATACATAATAGCATAGTAATGAAGATGGAGAAGATGGCAAGCTTAAGCATTGAAGCATGGCTCTTGGTTGGACTTGCATTCCATAGCCAAGAGTGTTGGTGTAGGCTCTCACTTCTCACAAGCTTGGAGAAGGAGGTGGAGTTCCTCAACTTTCACCAAGTGAGAATCAATCCACAAAATGAGTGTGTGTGGTGTATATCCCCCCAACACCCCCTTGCTTGCTTGGGGTGAGTTGTAGCTATTACACATGTTTCAAGCTTATTGGACCCCTATCCCCCCTAGCCAATCACATGCAACATGCATTCAAGTACATGAGTAGTCTTTGGACAAGTGTCCTCCTTACCCCTTAGAGAGAGAGAGCTTGAAAATATCTAGGTATTTGTTGGATGGAGCTAGAAGCTCATTAGACCCCTCTTTAGCCCAACCAATAGCATTCAAGCACCCCATGTGGTTAAACATAGGGAGAGTTTGACATGTATCCCATGTGCCCTTTGAGAAAAGGGGTGCCCTTTTGGTGAGTGGAAAGTTAAGTCAAAGATTCCCTTAACTTTGGGACTTTCATGCATAGGAAGATTCTCAAGCACCTTCCTCATTAATTTTGTAGGGTCTCTTTTTGACTCAAGCACCTTACCCCCCCATGCATGAGAAGCTTCTCAAGAACCTTCCTCATTAAATATGACAAGAACCTCAAGTACCTTAGTCATCAAGCATGACAAGCACCTCAAGCACCTTAGTGATCAAGCACGCACCTTAGTCATCAAGCATAACAAGCACCTCAAGAACCTTAGTCATGGATCATGCACCTTAGTCATCAAGCACGACAAGCACCTCAAGCTTAGGTTGGGTTCCACCTCAAGCTTAGCCCTAGCTTGCCTAAGGTCAAAGGACTTTTAACACTAACCATTGGAGGTCTTTAATGAAGCTAACACTAAGGTCTTTTAAGCTCCACTAGATGCACGTTGCTCTTTGATAGACTACCTCCTTTTGGACCCGTATTGAGATGTACCATCTCTCCTCTTGGCCCCTTGCTGAGATAAGTCTAGAAGCACTTATTGCACATTGCTCTTTGGTAGACCATATCCTTTTGGACCCGTATTGAGATGCAACCATCTCTCCTTTTAGTCCCCTGCCGAGATGGGTCTAGAAGCACATGTCTCAATTCTAACTCTTGTTCCCGTTTATTCTCCCACATTAAATGATCATTTTAATATTAGAAAATAATTTGGGTAAGCTAGATATTAGATTTTATGATAAGTAAGATAAGCTATCAAGATAAGTGAAGTCACTTATAAAAAACGTGCGTTAAAAGAGGGAAAACTAGAGAGAAATCTTACGGAAGCCAAACCTTCTGCAAACACAAACCTCCTCTCCAAGAGAATCCATTCCCAAAACCATAACCAAGCTTGCCTTTACTTGATCTTATTCTTCTTATTTACATTCTCCCTCTCCTCTCTCTTAACCCTCAAGCTTGCCATAGCTTGAATCTCCTTTGTCTCATTCCTTCTTCCATTCCAAGTAGCACAATTTGTGGTCTTCAAGTGAAGGCACAGAAGATGAGGTCAACTATGTCACCAAGCTTATTCAATAATCCTCAAAGCGAGTCTTACAAGATAATGAACGAGTTCTTTCGCGCGACAAAAATAACAAGCAATTTTCTCAATAAAGTTATTTTTGACTTATTTTACTTGAGATACCTTTATGCCTTGTTTTCTTGAGTTCTTGTGTCATCCCAGGGGGTTCTGTCTCAAGTTTGTCTGTGGGATGGCTCCCATGTTGTGAGGATGTTTGGCCATTGGCCATGTGTGTGCCTCTCTAGATTTGGATGATGCACTTGTTTCTACTTACTTACAGACCTTGCTTCACCCTAGGAAGTGAGGGAGAGAGGATATTTAGTCATCACACTAGTCATCAATAAAGAGATGCCATCTTGAATCACACTCATCACCTTTGAATCTTCTTGTTTCACCTCTTCATCATACATCACACATTTTCCTGAGAGTGACTCTAACTGTGGTTGCAAGACCAACTTATCTTCTTATGATATGTTAATATTTTTCCACAAGGAATCCCATGTCTCAATAATTTCATCTATGTAAAATGATGCATAACAACAAAAAAATGATGTTATCAAAAAAATCCAAGGATGACCTGCAAGGCTGCATCCTACCAACTATAGGTAGCTAGATATATGTAGAGTAATGAAGCTTATGATATATTCACAATACATCTGCACACTGTGGGAGTCATCTAATGGCAAGTGCTTTCAATTGAGAAATATACAAACTTACATGCGTTGAGAGGAAAATTGTGCCATGTGGCATTCACATGTTTTTCATGTTTTATTTGTGTTGCAAGGAAGCGATCAAGGTTCCATCCCTTGCTCCTCACTCTCTTTCATTCATACTAGATGCCACCTTCCTCCCTATTGCTCTCGCGCCTTTTGCATGTGCTTCTACTTCTGCTTCCATACCCTTGCAATGAACTAGTGGAAATACTTTTTTATTTACTTGGCATAATTTTTGCACCAATTTCCACATATAGAGCCAACATAGCAAAGCATGGAGCACAAGATTACACAAAAGATAGCAGTGAACTAGTGGAAATCCTTTCTTATTTACCTAGTATAATTTTTGCACCAATTGTCACAGATAGAGCCAACACAGAAAAGCATGGAACAAAAGATTGCACAAAAGGCAATCAAGGTCCCATAAAGTCTCAAATAAGGGTATCGTAGGTTATATCCACTTGCCTTGGCAATGGAGAAAAGTACCAGTGGTTAGAGATGTAACAGAGATAAGGCAAAGGACTCAAAGAATTAAAGAGGGGGATAGATCCTAGAGAGAGGGCCAATGACCATATAAGGGTTCAATTTGGTAGCTTAGAGAAATGATGATGTTCTTCTTGAAGGATATTTTTAATGGGTGTCTCCTTTGTGATTATGCTTGTATACCGCCTTCCTTTTGTTAAGTCTATGCAAGCACGTGTTAATGTGTTTTGATTTCCTTTCCATGATTTGCATATGTGGAGCTATGAGTATGCCTAATGCTAATGTACCTGTTGGTGTGCTAGGGTCATGAAATTTTTCTCCCAAAACATCGTGGCGAGCACCCAAGCTTTGGACATGGTGGTGAGATGCTTGTAGTTAACATGATTTTTCCATGGGAAGAAGCAGGGGATGGACGGGATATGGTTTTGTGCACATCGCTCACCAACCCTAGCCTTGACTGCTCATCTCGCTGCAGGCGACGACTGCTCTCATTAATGAGCTAGACCACGAGCCATGGATTTCAACCCTGCCATAATTTGTAATACGTCTAGCTGCACAAGTATCCATTTCCACTAATCTGCCTGCACGCTTATAATTAGGAGGCACAAAATTAGCAGCCACAACTACCACAGGTAGTCGAGCTGCCTCCATTTACGTTATGGCTTGCTAAAAAGCATTTGATTGATAATCTACACGTAGTATTAGGTGGCTTTGAAAAAATAGGAGCCCCATTATATAGTACCTACTATTGACTCTGCTTTAAAAAAAAACCCCAATAGTTTGGAGATACTCTCCTCATATTCCCTTACCTCCACCCGGCATGCCCTTTAACCTCTACTATCTACAAGAGGACATCACGCCTTTCCCAACAACCTCCACCTGCAGCCTCGCCCACAACCATATAGCAAGAGAACGTAGCTGGCTTGTGCACCAACTATTTAGCAGCCGACGCTGGATGTAATCTGAGGTAGCATGGGCCTTTGTTAGGCTCAGAAGGCATGCCGTGAATAGGAGGTGCGCAGTTGTGTGTGCCCTGTTAGACATGTGGCTTGTGTGCCTTCTTCCAAGCATCTTGTGTGCATTCTCCCTTGCAAGAAACTTTAGTCTGCAGACGAGAGAGAGAGAGAGAGAGAGAGAGAGAGAGAGAGAGAGAGAGAGAGAGAGAGAGAGAGAGAGAGAGATTTTATTCGCCTCTACCCTGTGAAGCATGTCTGCCTTTGCATCACATTTTGCTCGCAAGGCATCCCTACATGCATGGATTTGTCAACTCTTGCTCCCCCCCCCCCCCCCCCCCCCCCCCCCCTCTCTCTCTCTCTCTCTCTCTCTCTCTCTTTGATATCCATATAGTTTGCATGCAAACCTCCTCCACATATGCATACATCCATGATTATCATAAGGACCCTTTCCATCATCCTTTCTCCATATCTCCTTACAAGGATCTCACAAGATTCTTGAACAATTTATTTTTCCGAATATGTAAGACCTACTATTGGCTCTCCTTTTATTATAGTCATTTCTCTCAGAGATTCCTTATGATTCCCTTCAATCCAACTCAAGGCAATCATTTTATCCTTACCTCATAAAAAAGGAAGAGAAGAGGGAACTCAAACCCACATGAGTGTAGCATCAGACCTACATGCTCTCACCTAACCACTCAAACAATACTCCTCAAGTGTTGCAAAGCCATCAATTCCATTACAAAAAACATTATGCTCATAGCCCACCCTTCCGGTTTGCCCACCCCCTTGCCCGTGGACTCCAAGAGATGATGCCTTGGACATGAATCTCTCTCTCTCTCTCTCTCTCTCTCTCTCTCTCTCTCTCTCTCTCTCTCTCTCTCTCTCCCCGCTCCCTCTCTCTCCCACAAAAAACCCTACCCCCCTGCTCCTCTCCCTCTCTGCCTTGCCACTAGGAAAGCCTGCTTATCGTTGCAGTTTTGTCTGCATACCGTCGTAGATTTCATTTACACACTACGCACAACATTTATTTGCATTAGTATCACTTCGTATTCTGCTCCTATTTTCTTTTTCTAAATATGTAGCACCTACTGGCAGAATTGGGAATTGAGCTACGGCGTTTATTAGAACCACAAATTGTAGATACTCTCTTGCCTAGAAAAATGGGTGTTGATTCATGGAATAAGTTCTATTCACAAGCAATGTTTTTTGTCACGATTGAAAGGATTGGCAGGACTGGATGTAGCATTGAGTTTTGAATGGCATTAAATCTTTTTGTTGGTTGGCCACTTTTGAAGGGTAAAAATGTGAGCTCTATAAAGACAATTTTCCCTCATAGCCCTTTAAAGGTGTTGATTCACATTCTATCTCATTAATCCATGTTAATCGTCCTCAGTCCTCAGTCCTCTCCCCTTAATAGTTCCATCCATGTCACAAATTGTCATTGTCAAGTAGTGATACATGTGATGTTAATATTCTATGTGGACAGCAGGATAATTACAACTGCTCCGACTTCTTGCATGTGTCGCATGATACAATCACAAACTCTCAATGCGTTGTAGTTGAGCAACAATGATATAATAAATAGAGGATGATATATATATATATATATATATATATATATATAGAGAGACTAGAGAGAGAGAGAGAGAGAGAGAGAGAGAGAGAGAGAGAGAGAGAGAGAGAGAGAGAGAGAGAAAAGCTTCACATGCATTGTTTGTCGCCAACAATGTGCAATTTGCAAGTGTGGTGTGAGGTGATTTGTAGTCCATTGCGACAATCAACTTTCATCAAGCTAAGTGTACTTCCTTTTAATAATGTCAATCTTTATTGAATTCCATTTAATTAAAAACCAAGGATACAAACTCCAATTTTCATTGCCCATATCAAGGAGACGATAATACATGTTCCATGCTTTGCTATGTTGGCTCTAGCTGTGGCAATTGGTGCAAAAAGTATGCTAGGTAAATGGGAAAGGATTTCCAACACTTCATTGCAAGGGTATGGAAGTTGAAGTAGAAGCACGTGTCAAAGGCGCAAGAGTGATAGGGAGGAAGGTGGCGTCTAGTATGAATGAAAGAGAGTGAGGAGCAGGGGATGGAACCTTGATTGCTTCCTTGCAACAAAAATACAACGTGAAAAACATGTGAATGCCACATGGGACAATTTCCCTCTCAATGCATGTAAGTTTGTATGTTTCTCAATTGAAAGCACTCATCATTAGATGACTCCCACAATGTGCTCAACTAATATGAATATATCATAAGCTTCATTACTCTACGTATATCTAGCTACCTATAGTTGGTAGGATGTAGTTTATAATGCATGCAGCCCCACCCCCGTAAGGCTCACAACAAAAACAAAATCATTAACCAAAGAAAAAAGGGTAGACTTAAAACCACCCCAATGTTTGATAAAGATTTTGCTTATATTTATACTAAAACTTAAAATTTTGCTACTTTTTCTCAAGGGAAGCTCAAAATTTAGTGAGACTTTAATTTTAGATGGCTAAAACTACCGTATACCTCATTTTTTTGCAAGCCCCCCCTCCCCCCAACCCACATCACAATGTTAGGATTTATTTTAAAATAGTCCTCCTTGTGATTAATGTCTAGAATGACTATGAAAAAAGGTTCCCATATTTTGTTGTAAAATACCATTATGAGCTTCCTATTTTGTTGCCCATATACTTAGCTACATGTGGCTAGGAGACACTCCAATTGAGTAGTGTTGTGTCCTTATGAAAAACACTCGTAAGAATGTGTTAAACAACTTGTGATGGAGGTTGATATACAAACAATGTTCAAAGATTCTTTTGAACAATAGCTATTCGTTTCACAAATGAAAAATATGAGCATATTATTTTTGCATTGACGTGTAGATTATTTTGGGTTGAAAAATGACCAAATACTTGGACTTTAATTTACAAAGAGAGACTTAAAAAGAGAGATAGAGGCTAAGAGAATCTTTCCAACATTTCTAAGAAGAAGAGGAAATCACAACCCCTTGACATATATTGCTCATAGATGGGTTAGCCTTAAAGAAAAGACTATTTTAAGTAACTGATAAAATCTAGTTTTTCTCATAGCACACATTCAAAAATTAAAAGCATGACATATCATGCATTCACCAAATCAATATTCACATCATCTTGCAACATCTCAATAGTAACTGGTCATAGTAATCTTGTTGCTGCTTTGATTTTCAATGCACCACTCTACATCAATGAAACTTTTCACTACTTGCCACTCTCTTTTTGTCCGTCGCTTGCTTTTGGTCGCTCTTTAAATGATAGCACCCTTCTACAACCATCACTCTCACTTTTCTCTCCTACACTTGCATAAGTAGAGATAAGAAAATTATATAAAGCACCAAAAATTGTCAATCAACCCTGATGAAAAAAATCAAACGGTATTTAGATCCACAAGGGATCCACAAAAGGCGTTAGTTAATTGGAAAATGTTGACATATTAGGTAGACCAAGATACATGTGCCCATGTGAGTGTAGAATGGATGGCAAAGAGAGAGAGAGAGAGAGAGAGAGAGAGAGAGAGAGAGAGACTTTAAAAGGCATCGCTATCCGATAGGCCTTCACAAACCCTACACTAGTCAAAACTCTTGTGGGATCATCTAGAGAGAGAAAAGATCAACCCTCCAAAGACTCTTCTTTAACCTAGGGCCAATTTTAAAATCTTGCACTGTGAATTGAGCCAGTTTTCACTAAATGTTTGCAATCATTCCTCAAACTCTCCCACTCAAGTAACACTGCCCCACCTTGTCATCCCAACAGCTCTCTACCTACTCTCTCTCTCTCTCTCTCTCTCTCTCTCTCTCTCTCTCTCTCTCTCTCTCTCTCTCTCTCTCTCTCTCTCTCTCTCTCTCTCTCTCTCCTCCCCCCCCCCAAGATCATAAGAGTATCCCCCCATTTCCTCATATAATTTTATGTAATTAGGACATCATGGTTCTCCCAAACGATTGATAATCATAGAAAAGGATACTTTATGTTTCAACCAATGAAAATTTTACAAAAAGAAAAGTAAACCAAATTAGTTTTCCTATTTTTAGCCAAAAAAGATAATGCAACTCTAATGTCTTTGCCCTTTACACCGCAAATCCATTCTAATAGTTTTTTGGCTTCTCTAACATGCTTGGGAGATTTTATTTTCATTAACATGTGGTTTCATTAAAAAAAATGCCATAGCACCACTCGGATTTGTCGTTGCTGGTGGTGGTGTTGCTCCGTGCTAGAACTAGTCTGCGATAGCATGGACTGGTTTAGACTAGTAATTAGTGCTAAAGAAAAAACTAGGTTTAGTGTAATCTCACCTACAAATTTTGAGATTTACATTTCAAGTTTAACTTTAATGGTGACGAAACCTACAAATTTTAGTGCAAAAAATTTCCATATATTCAATACACCTGTATTACTTTTCATATGAAGGTTTGCCAAGTTAAACATTTCTTTTGAACAATGGACTGATTTCACCAAGTATGTGGTGCTGATAGACTCAATTTTATTAAAAAATCAAAACAAAAAATATTATTTGTATAGCATGCTCATACAGCATGTTGAACCTGCTAGAACCAGCCCACATTGATGCTAACTAGTTTTGAGAGGTTTCAACATGGGGAGGGGGGGGACTATAAATCAACTTGTAATGATTTGTAAGATATTGCACTCTTGTGTATGCAATTCGATGCCATCCAACCTGAACAAGGAGCCTTCTTGCTTTCATGAAGACACTCCAAGGGAATGTCATCAAGGCATCTGAAGACAACCTCTTTTCTGATGTAGAAGAAGAAGAGAATGAGGAGGAGGATGATGATGTAGATGAAGCTTTGAAGAGGTCTCTTAGATGCAAATCCTACAAAAATTACTTGCTTGAATTCAAGACTCTACTTTGGAGATGCAAAGCCCAACTTGGTCACAGATAGGACCGAGAAGTGTTGTGCAGTCTGCCCGACCACACTACAATGGTTCAAGGGATGGAAAGATCTTCTTGGCCATACAAATACCTTGAATAAAAAGAGGATATAGAAACAAAATGGCTAGCTTGAGTCTATCAAAGAATCCCTACGAGTGCATGACACATTAACCTCTTGCAGCAACATTGCTCTTATAGAGACACACACTTCATCTTTTAACCCTGAGGCTTCCATCAACAATGTCTTTGTGTGTCCTCAATCGTCCTTGTTGAGGCCATGGATAGATGAATGGACTTGTATGAAAGATTGTTGATGTGCTAACATCTCTATGCCGTATTTTATGCACGGTTGGAGGTCTTGAGACATGTTGATGTTTAATGGGGAGGCAATGGGCTACCTAGAGGCTAAGGGAGCGTAAAAATTATTTTCTGAGCTCAATTGGCAAAGAGATTAAAACTCACGGGCTCATGTATACATCACCACTCCCAAGGACATGAAAATTATCAATTTTGAAAGGAAATTGGTGAAGTGAATAGGTAAAAGCTACTGTTTGAAGCTCCAATAAGCCCAAAATAAGAATAAAGAGGTATGCGTTATGATATACATGTGGTAGTGATGTGTGTGAACACACTTAGGACTGTCAAGCCATTTTTTCCCTTGCTAGGAGGTTTTTTTCCTTGTGCATTGTATATACATTGCCAAATCCACACCATACATATGTATGGTTTTTCTTTTTCTTTTTAATCAGTACAAGCATCCCCATGCACAACATGGATCTTCTTCCATCTTTACAATTTGCAAGTTTTCTCCTCCACATATCCGTTAATGCCAAATTGCATTTGTCTTGCAAGGTTTTGGAGATTTTGGTAAAATCTTTGAGGAGAAATGCTATAGAGCTTCCATAATAAGAGATGATATGAGGTGAAAGGTACAACATTGCTCATGTTCTTTAATTCACACCATTTTCAAAGTGAATCAATCAAGGAAAGCAAACTAGTTGGTCCTTGTGGTGGTGTTCCAAGTTCTTCTTTGTGATTTTACCTAGAATTTGGCTCTATTTGTTCTTGGTTTGGTGCAATTACTAGTGTTGGTGAGACAATTATCACGTCTTTTGATCCCTCAACTAAAGTTTCTAGTAAAGATTGGGTTGTTTGAATCATTTTTGGCACATTTCAAGCCTTTGCTTCTCTAGTTTTGCATATGGAAATATCAACCACCTTTGTTCTTGAGTTTGGTTGTTTTTTATTCATGAATCATAGGCTTTAAGGAGGGAATCTAATGGTTTGTTAACCTTTTCTACCAAAATCATGTTACCATATACATGTGGTAGTGATGTGTGTGAACACACTAGGACTGCGCTTGGCATTTTTTCCCTCTTTAGGAGATTTTTTCCCCCGTACATTGTATATACGCCCATCACTCTAGGGCTATATATCTTTCCATTGCACACTAAGTAATACACTCTCTATTGTGTGCCTTGAGCTTCCTTCGTCTTCTCGAAGTTGTGTGTGTTCTCTGCAACCCTAATTCCAACAATTAGTATCAAAGCAGGTTGCGACCTCCAGGGCTTAGTCGCCAGCTGCTCCAGCACACGCCTGCTCACTTTCTCCAATTTTAGTGAGCTTTTGCAAGCGTTCGCATATTTTTGATTTGGGCTCATTTTGGTCTCCGTTTCCACTACAGGCAGTACTGCACAGGCTATTTCGTCATTTTGTGCAGAATTTTTGTCAGTGCGGTTTTTTGCATAATAGGTGCCTTATAGTCTTCTACGGTTTGTGCTATATAGCAATGTTGTTCCCGCTCCGTTTCTCCTATTTTCAGGCAGTTTTCACATTAGGTGCAACATTTACCATGGCTGACAACAACAACGCAGATGTGTTCAAGATGTTTGCTGCTGAGGATAGGTTCGATGGGGACAATTACCCTATGTGGGCTTATATGATGCAACATGTTCTTGTGTCAAAGGGCGTCTGAAACAGGGTGCAGGGCATTGATGTACGTCCTGGTTCTGAGGATGTAGGCGATGTTGAGGATGTTGCAGGTCTTGCTGCAAGGATTGATGATGCTAGAGTTGTTTTGCCTACGACAGAACAAGCTCGTTGGGACGTAAAGGATGCATAGGCTCATGCATTGATTGCATTGTCTGTGAAGCGCACCATTGTTCCTCACATCCGTTCAGCTAAATCTGCAAAACAGGCTTGGGATATTCTAGCAGGTCTTTATGAAAGCCGCAATGAGGCTAAAATTTCTTTATTGCGTAAAGAGTTGGAGTCGAAGATTATGCATGAGGAAGAGGATATGGACACTTTTCTTGCTAGTGTCAAGGACACCAATGAGCAACTTATTTCTGCAAGTGAAGTCATTTCAGACAGTTCCCTTGTGCACACTGTTCTTGATGCCTTACCAGATTCCTACCAGACTTTTGCTAGTACTTGGAGACTGATGACCCAAGGAAATCCTGAAGTTGTCAAAGTTTGATGTATTATGCACATTGCTGTTGCAAGAGTCACTTTCTAGAAAAAACAGGACTAGGCAGTGTGCAGTTGAATAGGCTTTTATTGCTTCTCAAAGAAAGGGTGGTAACAGTAATGCAGCCACTTTGTATGGTTCTGCTGCGAGTGGAAAAAATTATGTTCCTAATGCTTCTGCTGGCAGCAATTCATCTGGAAATTCTGGTGATAAGGGCCAAAAGAAGATGCGTTGCCATTATTGTAAGGCTAATGATCACTTGATCAAGTCGTGTCCTAAGTTGAAGGCCAAAGAGGCTAAGAAGAAAGAGGGTGGTTCCACTGCAAATGTTGGTTCCACTACAAATGCAGTCATTGTTGAGTCTTCTGTGAAAGGAGACTATAATGCTGATGTTGATGCAGAATGGGCTTTTAGCGCAGAGTGCACTTACAATCCTGCTGTCCATGATGCATGCTTGTCAGTTGCTGCAGATTCACATGTGTGGTATTTCGATAGTGGTGCTACAAAGCCCATTACCTCACATCGTGAATTGTTTACCTCTCTCGAGTTTGTCCCTCATGGGAATTCAGTCACTTGTGCCAACAATGCCTCTTATCCAGTTCAGGGAGTTGCAAAGATTGTGCTTACTACTACTGCTACTGGTAGTTATTTCACACTTGTTGATGCACTTTATATACTTGTGATCAAGAAGAATCTCTTGTCTGTATCCACACTTGCTAGACTTGGACTTGTAGTCAAATTTGTGGATGACAGATGTACAGTTCATGATCTCAGTTTTGGTGATGAAATTGTTGCATCTGGCCTTTTGTGCCGTGGGCTGTATGAGCTCACTTTGTATGAAAAGTGTCGACAAAATTTTGAAAATTCTGTTGCAGATTCCACGGCTATTTCAGATGCAAAACTTTGGCATGCACGTTTTGGTCATCTGAATTTTGCCTGTTTGCTTCATTTGTAGAAATCTGATATGGTTGCTTCTTTGCCGCCTCTTGAAGCACCTGTCAAACATGTTTGTGAAGGCTGTATTTTGGGTAAGATACAACATTCTAAGTTTCCAAAGGATGGTTCAATTCGGGCCACATGCAGGCTGCAGCTTGTGCATAGTGATGTTTGTGGGCCCATGCAAACTCCGTCCTTGTGCAATTACCTGTACTTCGTGACTTTCATTGATGATTACTCTAGGAATGCATGGGTATTTCCTCTTAAAGAAAAATCCAAAGTTTTTATGTGCTTCAAACAATTTCTGGCTATGGCTGAAAATGTCTCGAAATGTACTATGGGCACCCTCCGTTCTGATCGAGAGGAGGAGTATATGTCTTATGAATTTAATGCATTTCTGGCTAGTCGTGGGATAAAACACCAATGTACAATGCCTTGTACACCTCAGCAAAATGGTGTTGCTGAGAGGAAAAACTAGTCACTGACGGAAATGGCACGATGTATGGTCAAAAGTCAAGCTTTGCTGCATTCTTTTTGGCTTGAGGCCATCATGTGTGCCACTTATGTACTAAACAAGTGTCCTACAAAATCTTTGCATTCTATTACTCCATATGAAGCATGGCATGATAGAAAGCCTTCTATTGAGCACATGCATGTTTTTGGCTGTTTGGCATATGCTTTGGTGCCACAAGTGCAGCGCAGAAAATTGGATGATAAGGCTGTCAAAAGTATTTTTGTTGGTTAAAGTGCTGAAAGCAAAGGTTACAGGTTGTATCATCCGCAAACAAAACGTATTCTGGTTTCACGAGATGTAGTGTTTGTGGAAGATTCTGTTCAACCCTTGCTGTCATGTACTAGAGACAGTAATGTAAGCTCATAGGACATTTATGACCCTTTGTTGTCTCTTTTCAGTGGTGGAAATACGCATGTAATTTCCAATGAGGCAAATGTACAGCCTATGGGGGTCTCTGAAAATGTTACAGATCAACCTATTACTGATGCAGATGTACATGATGTACTTGATGAGGAAAGGGCTGAAAATGAGCAGGCTAGAGGTATGCCAAAATGGCCGGTGCACACTTTGCGTGACAGTAAATTGGATGCACCTTTGTCTAGTCGTATGTTCAGGCTCTCGCCATGCATCTTATGCATCACATTGTTATGCTTTGGCCGTGTCTAGTTTACATGATGTTGAGGAGCCTCTGTCTTTTGATGAAGCACAGAATTCAGAAAATTGGATGGCTGCCATGCAATCATAATATGATGCACTTATAGAAAATGACACATGGACTTTATGTGATTTGCCTCGTGGCAAAAATTCCATTGGTACGAAGTGGGTTTACAAGTTGAAACGCAAGCCAAATGGTGAGATCGATGGCCATAAGGCTCGACTTGTTGCAAAGGATTATGCACAGCAAAAAGGGATTGATTATGAAGAGACTTTTTCTCCCACTTGTCGTATGACTACTGTGCGTTTTCTATGTGCATTGGCAACTCAGTTTGGTTGGGATGTACAACAAACAGACATTGTTACTACTTTCTTGAATGGTGACATATTTGAGGAAGTTTATGTAACGCAGCCTCGCGGTTTTGTCATAAAAGGACAAGAGGACAAATTGTGCAGATGTAAGAAGGCTTTGTATGGGTTGAAGCAATCTCCTCGTGCTTGGTATGAGAAAGCTGACACTAATTTGGTTAAACGAGGCTTTCGTAATGGTCTAACAGAAAGCACATTGTATATAAAGCGTGAAGATGATGTACTTCTCATTGTGGTTCTTTATGTCGATGATTTGTTGATCACTAGACCAAATGAGAGACATATTGCTGAATTTAAGGCTGATTTGAATGCTACTTTCAAGACGAAAGATTTGGGCTTGTTGCATCATTACTTGGGTATATAGTTTAAGCAGTGTGATGGTGGTATTGCCTTGTGTCAGAAAAGTTACATAGAGACATTGCTATGTAAGTTTGGACTTGAGGACTGCAAACCTATTGCCACTGCCATGGAAACAGGTTTGAAGTTGATTCTACATGATGCTGGCGATCGTGCTGATGTCACTCTTTACCAAACGCTGTTGGTTGCCTCATTTATGTCTGCAACACAAGGCCGGATATTCAGTTTGCAGTCTCACAGGTGAGCAGATTTATCCATAGCCCAGGGTCTAAGCATTGGTAGGCTCTGAAGAGGATTTTCCGCTACCTTAGTGGCACTTTACATCTTGGCTTGTTTTATCCCTAGGGGGGATCATTGCCGCCAGACTTACATGCTTTTTTGGACTCAGATTGGGTTGGTTGTTTTGGCACGCGAGTGTCCATAAGTGGTTTTTGTTTCATGCTTGGCAGTTCATGTATATCCATGGTTGAGCAAGAAGCAACCTACTGTGGCCACTTCGAGTTGTGAGGCTGAGTACATGGTAGTCTTCACAGCTACGGTTGACTGTGTATGGCTCAGATGACTTATGGCTGATTTGGGTGTTGGACAAGACACTGCCAACACTATCTACAATGACAGTTAGAGCGCATTGGTAGTTGCGAGAAACCCAGTTTTTCATGCTCGCACAAAGCAGATTGAGGTGCATTACCACTATGTCAGGGAGAGGCTCTTAGCAGGAGAGATTAGCTTCGCTTATGTGCCAACACAAGACAACCTTGCAGACCTTTTCACAAAGGCATTGTCTTATGAGAAGCTTGAAGCTTTCCACAAGGCTTTGGGTTTACTCCCCTTTGTGGACTGATCATGTCCTTAGGGCATGGACTTCCCTTTACTCATTTGCCAGCTCTTGTTCACCGCATCACTCCAGGGGGGATTTGCTACCATATAAATGTGGTAGTGATGTGTGTGAACACACTAGGACCGCCGGGGCATTTTTTCCCTCTTTAGGAGGTTTTTTCCCCTGTGCATTGTATATACGCCCATCACTCTAGGGCTATCTGTCTTTCCATTGTACACTAAGTAATACACTCTCTATTGTGTGCCTTGAGCTTCCTTCGTCTTCTCCAAGCTGTGTGTGTTTCTCTGCAACCCTAATTCCAACAAATCAATCCTCATGAACTAGCACTCTCGGGTTTCTCAACTATGCATGGCTCTGGTACTACCTTAGGGAATTTCTTCTTCAAGGTTCCTCACTTTTAGTTTTGTTTGTTTTAGTTCTCCAGCTAAGAAGGTCTATTCAAATTCCTTCCTAGCTTTCATTCTAGTGTTCCTAGCTTTCCAAATGTTTTGTTGACTTTTACATTCAAGGCTAGGCGTATCTATTTTTGGCTCTTCTATGATGGTTTTCTTTGCCATTTTCTGAGTGTGTGCTCTTATGATTACCTGGATTGGTCTTCGGACAATCAAAAATCAAGTGAGTGATTCCACAATCATGACACTATGCATTCGCTCTTATGATCTTTGTGTGAGGACAACCTTTCATCAGGTGGTCACCACCACACTTATAACATGGTCCTTTAGGTTGCTGAGGCACTCCTTGAGAATCTGTCTGTTGATGATAAGGAGTTATTGATCCCACTAATCCTTCATCAACTACTATGAATAGTAATGTATGTTTGTCCAAACTGTACCTACCTTCACTTGAAGCATGTGTAGCAGTTGGTGGTCCAACAGATCCGATCATGCTCCATGGTTCCAATGCTTTTGGTTATTCAGGCGGATAATATACCATGTTGGTCAAATCTCCACTACGCTTCTTGTAATATGCAGGGATTGGTGCAAGTGCGTGCTCTTGTGTCTCTTCTAAAATTGGCGAATATATCACTCCTACAAGTCTCATTCCTGGTAGTGAAGGTTTGTTGTCCTTGGATTGGTTGTGGTCTTTCAACTCCCACCTATCTTGAAAGATTTCTTCTTGTGTATATTGGAATTGGTGGGACTTGCGCTTGTGCTACTTGGGCTTGTGGGAAATATTGGCATTGTTTTATGTATGCCTTATTGTAATAGCACTTTGCAATCATGTGATTTATCCATTTATTCTCTATGGCACACCACTTAAGTTGCTTAACTTGTGTCTTAGCAAACGGATTAATCCTTTTGAGCACTTTTTCAATGGCCTATTCTTGATTTAGCGGATACTCGGATTTTTGTACTGACTTGGGAGACTTGGATCCACTATGCTATGATGAGGAATCATCATCTAAATCCTTGTAATATCCTTCCTTGTAGAAATCACACTTATCAACAAAATGTAATGCTCTTTTTCATGTGTAGATATTTCTAGAGATCTACATTCTTAGTCCTTGGATAAAAATGACCATTAAACTTGACTGGGTTGGGAGTTCATCTACTGGACAAAACTTCACATATCTCTTTAGCCTTAAGGTTTCTTTTTGTACAATTTGCCTCCTTTCTGCTTGAATCTATATATTTGTAAGATGGTGTTATGAGCTATGTCTCTTTGAGATAATTCCTTGATATACTTGTTAAGCATATCCTCGATCGACTCAAAATCCCTTTGTTCCACAGAATGGAACCAGGTGACAACGTCTTCTTTAAGAGTCAATTTAAATCTTGCAAATTGCATTGGAAAATCTAGGACTTCCTCGACTTTGATTACGTGCACAAAGGAGTCCACGTGATCCCTATGATCATTGTTCCCAAAATGCTTCTTGTTTACCCATTTTGGGACCTAGGATGGTCAGATCTTATGGTGATCTACAAACCTGAACATATATAGGCTCTTTTTGGTCTATGTATTGTAAGGGTTCCTCCCCTAGAGGTGATCCTAATCAATAAATGTTGGTTGGTCTCATGGGTGGTCGATCCTATCTTTGAACCCTTTTTCATTGCTAGGAAAGTTATCTTGTAATTTTTTGACTAATTTTCATAATAAATTAAGCAGAATTACACTGTTTTTAAGAGAAAAGAAAAGAGGGAAATGATCAAACTAATCCAAAATTCTTTGAGATAATTATTAGAGGTAAATCACATCCTATGGAACCCGTGATAATTATCATAACCTCACATTTTTAGTCTAACTAATTATCTCAACAGAATTACATTGTTTCTAGGGAAAAATAGCAAACTAATCCAAAATGCTTTGAGATAATTATCAGAGGTAAATCACATCTTATGAAACTGGTGATAATTATCTTCACCTCAAATAATTAGTCTAACTAATTATCTCAATAGAATTACATTGTTTTTAGGGCAAAATAGCAAACTAATCCAAAATGCTTTGAGATAATTATCAAAGGTAAATCACATCTTATGAAACCCGTGATAATTATCTTAACCTCAGATAATTAGTCTAACTAATTATCTCAACAGAATTACATTGTTTTTAGGAAAAAATAAAAGGAAAAAAATAGCAAACTAATCCAAAATGCTTTGAGATAATTATTAGAGGTAAATCACATCTTATGGAACCTATGAGAATTATCTTAACCTCAGATAGTTAGTTTAACTAATTATCAAGTTAATTTTTTTCATTTTGAGCTAGTGTTTACACAACTTTTTTGAGAGCTTTAAATTGTAAAATTTGGCTTTCAAGAGCCACTTACTTTCATCAAAGTTGCATTATTTCTAGTTCTTTGCTTGTTTTAAATTCAATATTTCAATCAAGCTGGCAATGTATAAACTTTGAATCATGCATAAGAGGCTGTAAAAGATTAAAAATTTTCTTATGTGGAAGCATTTTATCTCTCATTGTGTTGTGTATGTAAATCATGTGATATGGTTACATTCTTTTTATGATCTATATTACATGATATAAAGACCGTGATAATTATGTCAAGGTTAGAAAAGTGGTATAGATATTTATCTATGTAAAATTATACTAATTTTAGCTAAAAATTAAAGATGGAAATTAGATAGTTAAGTTGAAAAATTAAAAGATAGTTACCAGAGGTCAAAAACATCCTTATCTACTTGTGATAATTATACCATAGTTAATTAATGAGTTTAGGAAGTTATAATTGACCAAAAGCCCTATTTTTAGCAAAAGATTAATTAAATAAATAGACGTTGAGGTCAAAAGTTTTTAGGAAAATTATAGTAAGTGTAAACCTGTGATATAAAGTTGAGACAATGAAATAATTAAGAGAAAATTAATAAAAATAATATTAAGCTCAAAATAAGTAGATTCCAATCTTAAAATTCGATGGGAAAATTAGGAAAAAGATATAGAAAATTATAAGAAAATTAGAAGAGCTTAGAAAACCCTTAGGGAAGCCGTCAAAAAAGTTATCATGCCTATATAGGCAAATAAGAAATTACTAGGTCATGAATTTACCAATTAAGACTATAAATTTGACCTAGATTTGGGTAAAATTGGATACAAAGGTTAAGTCTAGCTTTTGGATAATTTACCTAATGAATAGATGTCCTTTTTATAAGGATAAGAAGTTATGGCACCTAAAAGGACCCAAGCCAATCCTACATCTGATGATGAGGGCAGAGCTCTAAAAAGAACTAGAGCGTCGCATGACGATGAAGCTGGGCCTAGTAGTAGGCCTACGAAGGAGAGTCTCTAGGCGCTAGTGCAACAGTAGATGGCCGATGAGTCCCAGGTGGGTTTCCCATTATTCAATTAAGTCTTTAAATATTTTAAGTTCTTTCAGAAGTTAACATTGCATACGTAAGGAGTGAGTAAGAATCAAAAAAGAAATAGTTGGTAAAAAACAGAAGGTAACTTTCAAGAAACCAACATGCATTTGTTTATAAAGTAGGAAAGAATTTTTTGGGTTAAAGCTAGTTGAATTAGGAAAGATATGATTGATCATCCTTAAGACAGCTTGTCTCAAGACACCTCTGACTCCTTCGTATATTTTGATGAATAATGATGGCTTTCTAGCCACCACGGATAAGTCGGTTACCCCCATGAACGTTGAGTTTCTACTCCATGTCATGTCTTGATGTTTCTACATAAGTTAGGATACCGTGTTTTATCCTAGGGGAGCCGCTCGGTTGAATGGGCAACTGGTTTGGTGTATGGGAACTTGAAACCTTGGGTGGGGGTTTATCCACTCCGGATTGTGAATAGGAATGGGTGTCGTTTTTTTTTCACCCTTAGGTGGTCTTGAGACAAGAAGAGTACTGGTCATGGTTATTATGGACAATGTTTTGATTGGCAGTACCCTCTCTTAAGTTTAAAGATGTCTGTTTGCAAAAAGAATGCTTTCAATGCTATTTTCAAGGGTTGTTTTAATAAAAGCCTGTTATGAAGGATAAAAGGAATCCTGTTGTCTTAATGAATTCAATTATGATAGTTAAAAGAAATCATTGTTTTAATTGTGACAAGAATGTGGTAGTGCAGGGTGGTAAAAAGGGATTGACTAAGGTTGTCAATCATAGACGGGTGGACCTGATTAGTCAGGTAACTATCCATCCCTACGCACTAAAACGTTTAGAAAACTTCTTCACTTGGAAGAGGAATCTACCAGCGGCTGTGCCCTCACATATGTTAGGGGGAAAAAACGTTGGTTGAGGATACCTTAGCCAAATTTGTGGATGTTATAGGGCCGAAATAGTTTTTTGGACTTTTAATACGTTGGAGAGGGGGAATGGGGGAACACGTCCGGCACAAACACAAGGGTCTCTCTATAGCTCAGGGTATCCACAACACCCCTATCCTCTCGGAGAACACCTTCAAACACGGAACTCACACTAGTAGACCATTGCCTGCTCGATTACCACTTCTTACACACTCCACAAAACCACCACACAAGGTACACCTACTACCACTGCCTGTCTCCACCCTTACACATGTACGCAGCCACTCAATCTCACTCTCTCACTCAAAACACCGTCGGTCCGGGGGGGCACACACTTCCACACGACCAACACCGGGGAGAACCATGAAAGCAGGAGAAAGAGAAGTGGAGAAGGGGAAACAACAGCAAGGCGAGGAAACAACGACTCTATTGCACTCCACAATGCACCTGTACAGACTCACACTGCCATCACCATGGCCATTTACACAAGAAAATACAAAGGGCTTTGACAAGCATACTTCTCTATCCAAAAGCTCCACCTTGCAAGCTTCAAAATGGCCCAAAATCCAGGAAAAAAGCTAGGCCAAAAAGCTAAGAAGAAGCCCCTCATTTGATTAATTTTTGACTTTTTTAGGGTGGGGGGGGCAATTTGGGAAATTGCACTTTAATTGGTCCATATGGCACCCATTTTGGGTATCTTTTGGGAAGAGGGGTACCGCCTTGATCCATCTACTTTCTTTCTCTCTTTTGCACTTGGGGGGGGGGGGGGGGGGGGGGGGGGGGGGGGGGGGGGGGGGTGCATTAGCGATGTCGCTATTGCCCCCAAGCCTTCTTTTTCTTTTTATTCTTTTCTTTTTTACCCACTTTAGGCTCCACTTTGCACTGCTCCTTTGGCTTGATTTTTGACCTTTTCTTGTTCGGTCCCTCTTGTCCTCTCCCTCTTTTCATTTGGCCTAGCCTCCACTTTGTCTTTGCTTGCCCTCCCTTGCTCTTTATTTGTACGGCTTCTACTCCCCTTTTCTCCTTGTTTGGCCCGGACGCCCTTTGCAATGTCCGGCCTTGGAGTGGCCTTTTGGCTCTTGCTCTCTCTCCGTTGTGGGACTCCCCCCTCTTGCTAGCAATAGCGAGGTCACTATTGGGGGGGGGGGGGAGAGGGGGTGTGACCCCTCCTCTTAAAATTTCGGGCCTCGAGAGCCGTGTGAATGTCGCCATAGTCACCTGCCATGTCATCATTCAGGCCCATGGGCGTCGAGCCCACCTTGAACTCACGCGTCACCCGTCGCTCCGCAAGGTCAAAATAGACAGAAGCTCCGCCCCACAAGCCACCTTGTGCCAAACACAGCGCCCAACGTTCACGCCATAGAGCGCTCAAGGGGAGCTTCTTCTCCCTCACACACTCTCCAATGAGGCTCGTGCTCCTGCCTCTATACCCGGGACGTTGGAAGCTCCATGGCACATGTGGTGTAAAGCCCGCCCGCCATGTGGCATTCGACCATCAGCTAGAGTTGATGACCCACTTTGAGTACACAAAAAACTCTCTTAAGAATTTCCCCATGGTGTCCCTTTTCACTTGCAACATTTACTTGCGCATATGCTCGATGCACAGTCCATAAAGCCCAGTGAGAGGATCTTGTTGCGTGCTCTGAACCTCCCCGGCCTTTGTCGTCGTTTGACTCTCCTCAAACTGCAAACTAGAGTCATCGAAAAACGGAAAGAACATCTGCGATCGGCCCTCGGGTAACTGCTCCAGATTCCCTCGGACTATAAATCGGCGCTCGAAGCTCAAAATCATGCGGCATCAATTTTTGCTTACTCCGCATGATGTATGGTACCCTCTAGAATCCTGTCGAGGCTCAGGAAGCGCCAGATGGCACGATTCCCCATGCGGTCGACTTGGCCCATAACTGGCCCCCGAAAAAACTTCTGATGGTGATAAGATGCTATACACAGCTCTGATTGGCAATCCGAGAAGATAGGCATGCTCGGAAACTCAAGCACTACACATGTATGCATTGACACCAGCCTGGGCCACCTGTTACCAGGTGCCCTATCCGTCGGGGATCTGCTACACACTCCAACTTTAAACTGCAATATCTTGAGCACCGCGGCGCCGTTTGATGAGCCCTCTAGTCCGGCTTGGAAAGCACACTGAAGACCACATTCTGGCACATAAAACCCACCTCTCGGGCATAGAAGGCCACCAACCTACTTGGATCTTTGCAGCACACCTTTGGCCTAAAAAACCGCTTTAAGCATACATTCTCGCTATCCTTTGGCTGCTAAGGGACTTGGCACCTGCCCTAGCCTTCTGCACTGCACTGGGCTTCCGCCTCTGCCTGGCATAGACCATCTCCTAGCTCGGACCATCTTTGGTTGCACCATCATTGCCCACCCCCTTGCTGAACATTTATGTTCAACCACACATGGTCTTATTGCACTAAAAAACTGCACATCAGAAACAGACTCTCTGTACACTGCAAAACACCCACCATATGTACAAAAACTGATATCTTCCACTTGCTTTCTTTGCTTATGCGGGTTTCCCAATCCCCTGCTTTACCTATCATCAACCTCCTGGGTCAAACACCTTGCATTGGTCTTCTCCATTCACCTATAACAACTTTATATAGTGCCACACCAAGGCACCTATCCAACTACACAACCAAACTACCATCATCATGCTTCTACCACCCCAAGCACTTATTGGCAAATTGCCCACTCGCAAAAAATCTTCTCCAAGAACACCAAATAAAGCACTCTCCTGCTCACCATCTAAAGACCTACTTGTACCATCACTCGCACCAAACAAACTTAACACATCTGACCCACCCTCCCATCCATGTAAAGATGGATCCTCGTCTAGCAGATCTTGTACCTGCTCAATAGCACACTGCACAGCTACCTTGATTAGCATTCCCTTCAGCCACCACTCACAGACCTCCTTACAAAGCGACACCGCCTTGGAATCCACATCATCTGTCATAGAGGGCACCAACTGCATGGGAATCACCTCTAACTTTGACTCTGCATTGTCCCTCTCACCTGTCATGAAATCAATTCCAGCATCGTCGAGATCCTCCTTGTCAACTGGCCCTTCAAGGTCAATAAGTATTGCTTGCTTGTCCGCTTTAATCACCTCCTCTTCTACTGCTGCTTCATCAAGCTCTATCAAGGAAGAGAGAAACTCGTTTTCTATCACATCCTCCTCGTCCTCTTCCATAGGTACAACTACACTATCCCTCTTGGAAAGATTTTGCACATGCTGCACCACTATGGAATACTCTACTGCTATCTTCATCAACATGGCCATTAGCATGGAAATACACACCAACTTTATCTGCTCTTGACCACTCGTAGGGCTAGACTGCTCCATTTGGTCTCCACTAAGCACTTCGTCTTGCACTTCATGCTGCTCCTTGCACACACTTACTACCTCTTCACTCACATGTAAGAGGTCAAACTCATCATACCTGGATTGGGATGACTCAGTCTCCCAGCTTGTGTCTACGTCCATAGAGCTACTGTCACTCGACCCAGTCTCCTCTTCAGTTTCAAGCTCGTGAACCTCCTCTAGTCTCACCGCTTCGACCTCGTTTGCAAACCGCACTCCTTGATCTTTACCGCATTTCAACGGAGCTTCAACACCCACACTCGAACTTGGCACCACTTCCTTTGTCCACTCTGGAACCACCTCCACTTCCTCCACCATTGGAACTGCTCTAGCCGGTATCTTAGGCATAGGAACCATCCTATCTCTTTGCAGCCAAAGAACTCTTGGTTCTTCTCATAGGTGCACTTATCTTTGCACCACCTACGGCTTTGCTACCACCGCATTACACTGCTTTGGCATCACTGCATTTGGCAAACCCTGCCTAGCCTCGCGCTTATTCAAAATCTTTTTGGTTCGCCCTCTCGCTAGAGCTACCGCCTCTTCATACGACGTTGGACCATATATCTCCACCTTGTCTCGTACTTCCTCATGCAGGCAATCCATGAATTTACACATTTCAAAAAACTAACATTTTTTGTAGCAGTTACCTTGATTAACTTCCCCCAAAGGGCTTCGAACTCTCACTTGAACGCTTGAAAATCACCCTCCAAGCTTTGCTTCAAATTGTCCAGCTTCCACTTTACTTCATCGAGCTGCACATCTGCAACAAATCTGCTTCAAAAAACTACCTCTAGGGCTTCGCAATATGCCTTTTTTTCATCACCAAGGCTATCAAACCATAGCTTTTCTTTACCATGACCCAGGAGCGAGAACACCTGTAGCGCACCATCTTCTCTCGATAAACCGCTTTCCAACACAAACAACCCATAGTATTGAAGCCAAGTTTTCGCATCTTCAACCCCAGTGAAACTGTGAAATCTCGTCCAAGCCATCCCTAGCAGCACCTGCTCTTCAAAGGCCGCACCTTTGGCATCACAAAAATCACTGTTTCGACTTCAACTAGGAGCATCAGCATACTCCTCCGTGGGGGCACCAGAAGATGGAGAGGGGGAATGGGGGAACACGCCCGGCACAAACACAAGGGCCTCTCTATAGCTCAGGGTATCCACAACACCCCTATCCTCTCGGAAAACACCTTCAAACACGTAACTCACACTAGCAGACCATTGCCTACTCGATTACCACTACTCACACACTCCACAAAACCACCACACAAGGTTCACCTACTACCACTGCCTGTCTCCACCCTTACACACGCACATAGTCACTCAATCTCACTCTCTCACTCAAAACACCATCGATTCGGGGGGGGGGGGGGGGGGGGGGGGGGTACACACTTCCACACAACCGGCACCGGGGAGAACCATGAAAGCAGGAGAAAGAGAAGGGGGGAAGGGGAAACAACACCAAGACGAGGTACCAACAACTCTATTGCACTCCACAAAGCACCTGTACAGACTCACACTGCCATCACCATGGCCATTTACACAAGAAAATGCAAAGGGCTTTGACAGGCACACTCCTCCATCCAAAAGCTCCACTTTGCAGGCTTCAAAATGGCCCAAAAGCCAGGAAAACATCTAGGCCAAAAAGCTAAGAAGAAGACCCTCATTTGATTAATTTTTGACTTTTACAGGGTGGGGGGTTCAATTTGGAAAATTGCACTTTAATTGGTCCATATGGCACCCATTTTTGATATCTTTTGGGAAGAGGGGCACCGCCTTGCTCCATATGCTTTCTTTCTCTCTTTTGCACTTGGGGGGGGGGGGTGCATTAGCGATGTCGCTATTGCCCCCAAGCCTTCTTTTTCTTTTTATTCTTTTCTTTTTTACCCACTTTAGGCTCCACTTTGCACTGCTCGTTTGGCTTGATTTTTGACCTTTTCTTGTTCGGTCCCTCTTGTCCTCTCCCTCTTTTCATTTGGCCTAGCCTCCACTTTGCCTTTGCTTGCCCACCCTTGCTCTTTGTTTGTCCGGCTTCTACTCCCCTTTGCTCCTTGTTTGGCCCGGACGACCTTTGCAATGTCCGGCCTTGGAGTGGCCTTTTGGCTCTTGCTCTCTCTCCGTTGCACTGCTCCTTTGGCTTGATTTTTGACCTGTTCTTGTCCTCTCCCTCTTTTCATTTGGCCTAGACTCCACTTTGCCTTTGCTTGCCCTCCCTTGCTCTTTCTTTGTCCGGCTTCTACTCCCCTTTGCTCCTTGTTTGGCCCCGACACCCTTTGCCATGTCCGCGGCCTTGGAGTGGCCTTTTGGATCTTGCTCTCTCTCCGCTGTGGGACTTCCCCCTCTCTCTAGCAATAGTGAGGTCCCTATTGGTTGGGGGGGGGGGAGGGGGGGGGGGGGGGGGGTGACCCCTGCTCTTAAAAGTTCAGGCCTCGAGGGCCGTGTGAATGTCGCCATACTCACCTGCCACATCATCATTCAAGCCCACGGGCACTGAGCCCGCCTCCACCTCGCGCGTCACTGTGGCGCTCCGCCAGGCCAAAACCGGCATCAGCTCCTCCCCACGGCCCACGGGCCACCGTGCGCCCAGCGCTCACGCCAGAGCGCGCTCAAGGGGAGCTTCTTCTCCCTCACACACTCTCCAATGAGGCTCGCGCTGCTGCCTCTATACCCCGGACGTTGGAAGCTCCATGGCGCATGTGGTGCAAAGCCCGCCCGCCATGTGGCATTCGACCATCAGCTAGAGTTGATGACCTCCTTTGAGTACACAAAAAACTCTCTTAAGAATTTCCCCATGGTGTCCCTTTTAACCTGCAACATTTACTTGCTCATATGCTCGATGCACACTCCATCAAGCCCAATGATAGGATCTTCTTCTGCGCTCTGAACCTCCCTGGCCTTTGTCGCCGTTTGACTCTCCTCAAACTGCAAACTAGAGTCATCGAAAAACGGAAAAAACATTTGTGATCGGCCCTCGGGTAACTTCTCCAGATTCCATCGGACTATAGCTCGGCGCTTGAGGCTCAGAATCACGCGCCGTCAATTTTTGCTTACTGCGCATGATGCATGCTACCCTCTAGAATCCTGTCGAGGCTCAAGAAGTGCCAGATGACACGATTCCCCATGCGGTTGACTTTACCCATAACTGGCCCCCGAAAAAACTTCTGATGGTCATAACATGCTATACACAGCTGTGATTGGCAATCCGAGAAGAAATGCATGCTCAAAAACTCAAGCACTACACATGTATGCACTGACACCAGCCCGGGCCACCTGTTCCCAGCTGCCCTGTCCGTCGGGGATCTGCTATACACTCCAACTTTAAACCGCAATATCTTGAGCATCTGGGCTCCGTTTGATGAGCGGTCTAAATCGTCTTGGAAAGCACACTGAAGAACACTTTCTAGCACATAAAACCCACATCTCGGGCACTGAAGGCCACCAACCTACTTGGCTCTTTGCAGCACACCTTTGGCCTAAAAAACCACTTTAAGCATACATTCCCGCTATCCTTTGGCTGCTAAGCGCCTTGGCACCTTCTCTAGCCTTCTACACTACACTAGGCTACCACCTATGCCTGGCATAGACCATCTCCTAGCTCGGACCAACTTTGGCCGCACCAACGTTTTCCCGTTTTCGCTGCGAGACAAGACTAGGTCTTCTTCTAAGGCTATAGACCCAAGCCATTGTCAATAGTAAAGGTCTATTCCTTGGATTTTTCTTGTTTAGAGACTGTAATTTTTTTCAGACGTACAGACCTATCATGGATCCCATCCCGATCTTGGTATTGGCGGGTTAGGGACCTCACAAGTGGTATCAGAGCGTGTGTTAATTAAAGTCTTGGACCTAGGGAAAAGTTTAAGATGTTAGGTTGAAATAAGAGAGTCTTTGACAAATTCAATTAAAGAGGTGATTAATTGAAAAGAGAGAGAGAAAGAAAGAAAGACAATTATCCCCATCTTTGCAGGTAGATTTCCATCAGGCCTACCGCAAATCCATGGATTTCAACATTAGGTTTATGAGATCTTGCCTATCCCACCACTATTCAATGCGAAAAAGCATGATGAAATGGCTAGATAACAGATTTTCTCCTTCCACTTGGAGGATGAACTGGTCAGGATCTGGTGGAATTTTCTTCATTGATGTGGGAGAGTTAGAAGGTTTAGAACTAAATATCAAGAGACTCAAATGGGCCGAAGATCTTCAAGTGATTGAAGTATACATTTTCGTTGGAATGGAGAATCCAGAGGAAACCCTTGTAATAGATGATGTCCAAGTATCAAAAAATCAGTGGGTGTTTGATCAGGTGTCTAAAGTAGTTTACCCAGGTAGAATTAGGCCCATAGGTGTAGGCCCTAGTCTTAATGGACCAAAAGATGTTGTATATTTTGATCCTATATCTGATCCACCCAAAGTCCAAAAGATTCTAGTATAGGATTGTCGTCACCCTTGTACATAGTAGGACCTTCATGGATTGTATTAACTCTTGTACATACTATGGTTCTCATAGGTATGCTATAAGTAGTTTTGTTTATGGCTTGGCAATTGTCTTCATCCTGTGTGCAAACAAGTTAAAAGCATAAGTAAGAGAGATTTCACTTGGTACTAAATTTCACTAATTTAATCTCAGGGAAATACTTGTGTAAATAGCCTTTACACTGTTACTCAAGAGAAAAAATTACTACTAAAGCAAGTCAACTCCCTACTTTCAAGGGAGAGGGACCCAATTTAGAGCGAGATGGCGAGGCATGGTTAGATGCTATGGATGACTATTTTAAAACTGCAAGAAGTGCTCAGGAAAACCAAACAATGTTGGGTATGTTTCATCTCCCAAACTTTGGTGGAAGCAACACTGCAGAGATAATCCCATGAGTATCAATCTTGGGAGAAAATGAAGCAGGCAATCAAAGAACGCTATCTCCCTCCTGCACATCGGGCTATCAAGATGAACGAATTCTTTGGTCGACGCCAACTAGGACTTTCATTAGAGGAGTTCTACACCAAGTTTGTGTCTTTACGACGCTATTCTCCTCAGATGACCATAGAGCAACAAATTGCTCGTTTCTGTCAAGGACTCAACAAACCCCTGAGTACACATCTCAAAGCCATGAGGCCTATATCAATACAGGATGCCCTTCTCAGGGCTAAGCCTCTTGCAGCTGAAGGAACCAACTCTTCAAGGAACTATACTGGATTTAATAACTTTAGGGGAAGAGCTAAGGAAAATTTAAACCAAGGATATCAACAACGTGGAGTAGCTGCAGTGGTGAACTTGGAGTAGATCTTCCCAAACGTTAGGTGCTATGGAGGCAATCAAATGGGGCATTATAGAAATAACTGTCCTGGAGAGCAAAATGCTCGAACTACTGCTAGAGCCATTCCTCAAAATCAAGGAGATAATCTAAGAGGAGGTAGAAATGGAGGATGAGGTATAGGAAGAGCAAAGATTATGCATTCATGGGAGAATCAACCTTATGAATGAGGAAGTTAAAAGAGTCACTTTCTTGGCTACAGTTAGTAGTCCTAGAGCTCAACAACAATAGGCAATTCTTTAAACCACTATAAGTCGATAATGTAAACATTTGAGTTACTTATATAAGGGTATACATTAGTTTCTTTCCCAAATTACTTAAGGAATCTAAAGTTAAATTAGCATTCAATCAAGAAATTAAGGATTGATATAGCAAAGGAGATAGAGGTTCTCGATAGTATGAAAAGAATTTGAATCTTGAGATTGAGATAGTTATTAAGAAACCAACTTACATTTTTTATACACCCAATAACCTTCCTTGAAAAATGACCTAGATATGAAAGTATTAATGTACGAGACTATTAGGAAGCCAAAAAGAACTCTTGGTATGATACTTCTTAAAATCCTTTACATATTGTTGGTCAACCACGTTAGAGCACAAAGGGGGTACCTCTGCTGCAATGGTGGAAGCTTGTGCCGAATGCAGATTGCTCAGAATGGCAAGAACACGCTAAGCGCGCTCAAATTGGCAAAGCTGAAATACATGATACTTGTCGAATGCTGATTGCTCTGAATGGTCAGTTAGACCGAGCGCATTCATGTTGACAACGTGGATAAATGGATCTTTTTTAGAATGGATTTAACCTGGTTGTTGAGATGATACAATTGGTTTGTAAAGGTTTTTAAGATGGGCTCAACACTGAGAGTTTCTTAGGATAAAATTGAATAACAAGTAATCAGTAAGGAAGCGTAGAAACTCTCACCAGAGTGTATCCTTGAAAAACTAGAAAGAACTCTTAGAGTAATCAGTAACATTTGGTAAAGTGGAAAGATTATCCCATCGAAGATGCCACTTGGGAGGATGAATTTCTCTTCTCAAAGACTTTCCTAGTTTCAGTTGAGATGAGGATATCTCAATTTCTTAAGTTGGGGTGATTGTAAGGTTTCCAGTTTTTGAAACCTTAGAAATTGTACAAAGCCGATCAAATTAACTTGGCTGTTGAGAAAACTCTGTAGAATGATCCAATTATTGCAAATATTGGTATTTTTGGAACCGTAACCAGAGCTTTACTATGGTTTGAATTTTTCAGAACCGAATTCCGATTAAACCTGGAAAAGTTACGGGCTATGAAAGGCTACACAATGAATTTAATTAGTTAAGTAAAATTGAATGGTTTCAGTAATTATTATTGCTAAAGACATTTTATCCTAAGGTTCTAGGAATTGCAGATATGAGGGGGCTGTGTGGGATAGTAATGAACCTGCCCAAGATAGATTTAGAAGCAGTGGGTGCCATCTTGAGGCTGGGGGTTTCTTGAGCTGCAAGCAACTGCTTTTTTCAGCCTATGAGAGCTTGTGAGTGCCGAAAACCTATAAATAGGACCCCTTGCTTCACAATTTCAGGCAAACTCGGAGCCTTAATACATTCTCTCTCATCTAGAGAGACCTCTACACAAAAATCACTAGAGAGCAAAGCTCTAATTGGTTAATGAACGATAATTAGCACTAACCTTTCTTAATTAGTAAAGCTAGGTTAACCTATTTACAAATTTCTTAATTAATTGAAGATTAAACCTATGTATACTAAAAAATTATCTCCTAATTCAAAATTCTCTGCTGATTATTGTGATTAAGCTTAGGGATACTAAACTAAGTAATTATTATATCATACTAGGGCTGAAATTACGCATTTTAAACATAAATTAACACTAGGTTGGTAACCTAACAGGACATAAAAGTGTCCTTTCAGGGTTTTGAAAAAAACCTCCAAAACCATAGTAGATCCACTCATTTGGTAAAATCCTTTCATGAGGTTATAGTTCAAGGTCTACTACACATGGAAAAAATAACAAACTTGTAAAATTTCTCATCTTTTGGTCACACCAAGCCTCCAAAGTTGATGGACCAGTGCATTTTCATCAAAACAGTCATTTCTTACGTTTTGTTGTATAAAAATAAGATTAGGGATTTTTGTAGGACTTAAGATAAATTCCCTAGTTAACTTCAATGGGTTGGTGATCAGAACATATGACTCCTTCTCACTCACTATTTTTTGTTTTGCCAAAATAAATAGGTACAAAAAAGTTGAATTTTTACCATTCTGCAAACCTATCATCAAAGTTTCTATAGCCACTCTCAATACAAATAATATATGCATGTTTTCTTAGTTCCCTATTGTCCTTTATGTTCATAAGGAGCCATGGAGCATGTCAAAAGAATAATACATCTCTTACCGAGGGGAATCTTGGGGACAAAGATAAAGTGCTAAAAACATCAAACATGAAAAAACTGGGTTCAACATTATGAGTTGTAGAATCCCATAGAAACTATTCAATATCTAGCCAAATTTGATCCTTATGACTAGATATGGTTACTACCTACAAAATGCATGTAGTTGTCACAAGAAACTAACAATATTGAAAAAGCTATACTTGATATACTAGAATGTTTCGTTTTCTTCTATAATTGAAAAAATCAACCATCGTTGTGTACTATGCAAAATAGGGTATTAGGTGTCCCAAAACTCAAGGAATATTAGCTTTATGTTACAATATGAGACATAGAAAATCAAAAATGCATTTAGATATCATGAAATCCACCAAAAAAATCATAGAAGAGATAAAATTGGCTAAAAAACAGGATTTGACAATTTTTGTAATTTGGTCATAACTTACAACTTTAATATTTATTTCTCCCTAGAAGCATCATGACATGTTGAGGACTACTAAAGATAGTTCTCTAGCATTATAGACCTCATAAAACTGAATTCTAGAGTGATATAGTTGCAAAAAGTTGAAAAAAGCCAAAAACAGGACCCGTTTTTTCACACAGCTTAGGTTGTGAAATGTTGTGCAAGGACAAGGTTAAAGATAGAATTGATATTCCAAAAAAATGTCAAGTTTTTTTCAGCTCACAAGATAACTTTCTAGATAGATAGCACCTCAAAATCCATTTTGAAACTCTTGAAATAATTCAAGGAAAATGGTCACTTAACAGGACATAAAAGTGTCCCATTACCAACCTAGTGTTAATGATAATTATACTAATTAAGTTTAGAATAAGATGAGATAATTATCAAAGCTGTGTTAAACTATCATTATGCTATAAAAATTATCTTGTAATTTTCTGAGTAATTTTCATAATTAATTAAGTAGAATTACATTGTTTTTAGGAGAAAAGAAAAGGGGAAAATGATCAAACTAATCCAAAATGCTTTGAAATAATTATCAGAGGTAAATCACATCTTATGGAACTCGTGTAAATTATCTTAATCTTAGATAATTAGTGTAACTAATTATCACAATAGAATTACACTTTTTTAGGAGAAAATAAAAGGGAAAAATAGCAAAATAATTCAAAATGCCGTGAGATAATTATTAGAGGTAAATCACATCTTGTGAAACCCGTGATAATTATCTTAGTCTCAGAAAATTAGTCTAACTAATTATCTCAATAGAATTATATTGTTTTTAGGAGAAAATAACAAAATAATCCAAAACGCTTTGAGATAATTATCAGAGGTAAATCACATCTTATGAAATCTGTGATAATTATTTTAACCTCAAATAATTAGTTTAACTAATTATCTCAACAAAAATTGTTTGTAGGGGAAAATAAAAGGGAAAAAATAGCAAATTAATCCAAAATGCTTTGAGATAATATCAAAGGTAAGTCACATCTTATGGAACCCGTGAGAATTATCTTAACCTCAGATAATTAGTTTAACTAATTATCTCAATAGAATTACACTGTTTTTAGGAGAAAATAGCAAACTAATCCAATTTCTTATAGATAATTATCAGAGGTAAATCACATCATATGAAACCTGTGATAATTATCTTAATTTCAAATAATTAGTTTAACTAATTATCTCAACAAAATTACACTGTTTTTAGGAGAAAATAAAAGGAGTAAAATAACAAACTAATCCAAACTGCTTGAGATAAATCACATCTTATGAAACCCATGATAATTATCTTAACCTCAGATAATTAGTCTAACTAATTATCTCAACAGAATTGCACTATTTTTAAGAGAAAATAAAAGGGATAAAATAACAAATTAATCCAAAATGCTTTGAGAAAATTATCAAAGGTAAATGACATCTCGTGGAGCCCATAATAATAATATTAATCTCAGATAGCTAGTTTAACTAATTATCTCAGTAGAAAAACACTATTTTTAAGGGTAAATTATAGGGAGAAATGAGCAAATCTTGATATATGATTACATAATATTTATCAAAGTTAGATTACATGATAAAAATGCCTTGATAATTATGTCAAGGTTACAAACCTAGTATAGATATTTATCTAAGTCAAATTATACTAATTCTAGCAAAGAACTAAAGGGGGAAATTAGTAAAACATGTGATATGACTACATGCTATTTATCAAAGTTAGATTACATGATAAGAGGTAGTGATAATTATGGCAAGGTTAGAAAAGTAGTATAAATATTTATCCAACTCAAACTATACTAATTCTGGCTAAAAATCAAAGGGAAAAATTAGTAAATCATGTGATATGATTACATGCTATTTATTTGAGCTATATTATATGATAAAAAGTCCGTGATAATTATGGCAAGGCTAGAAAAGTGGTATAGACACTTATCTAAGTAAACTTATACTAAATTTAGTTGAAAATTAAAGATGGAAATTAGATAGTTAAGTTGGAAATTAAAAGATATTTACCAGAGGTCAAAAACATCCTTATCTACTTGTGATAATTATACTATAGTTAATTAGTGAGTTTAGGAAGTTATAATTGACCAAAAGTTCTATTTTTAGCAAAAGATTAACTAAAATAAATAGACTTTGCGATCAAAAGTTTCTAGGAAAATTATAGTAAGTGTAAACCTGTGATATAAAGTTGAAAAATGAAATATTTAAGTGAAAATAAATAAAAATAATATTAAGCTCAAAATAAGCAGATTCCAAGCTTAAAATTCGATGGGTAAATTAGGAAAAAGATATAGAAAATTATAAGAAAATTAGAAGAGCTTAGAAAACCCTTAGGGAAGCCGTCAAAAAAGTTATCATGCCTATATAGGAAAATAAGAAATTACTAGGTCATAAAATTTATCAATTAAAACTATAAATTTGACTTAGATCTGGGTAAAATTGGATACACAGGTTAAGTCTAGCTTTTGGATAGTTTACCTAGTGATTAGACGTCCTTTTTATAAGGATAAGAAGTTATGGCACCTAAAAGGACCCAAGCCAATCCTACATCTGATGATGAGGGCAGAGCTCTAAAAAGAACTAGAGCGTCGCATGACGATGCAGCTGGGCCTAGTAGTAGGCCTACGAAGGAGAGTCTCTAGGCGCCAGTGCAGCAGTAGATGGCCGATCAGTCCCAGGTGGGTTTCCCATTATTCAATTAAGTCTTTAAATATTTTAAGTTCTTTCAAAAGTTAACATTGCATACGTAAGGAGTGAGTAAGAATCAGAAAAGGAATAGTTGGTCAAAAACGGAAGGTAACTTCCAAGAAACCAACGTGCATTTGTTTATAGAGTAGGAAAGAATTGTTTGGGTTAAAGCTGGTTGAATTAGGAAAGATATGATTGATCATCCTTAAGACAGCTTGTCTCAAGACACCTCTGACTCCTTGGTATATTTTGATGAATAATGATGGCTTTCCAGCCACCACGGATGTCGGTTATCCCCATGAACGTTGAGTTTCTACTCGGTGTCATGTCTTGATGTTTCTACATAAGTTAGAATACCGTTTGTTATCCTAGGGGAGCCGCTCGGTTGTCTGGGCAACTGGTTTGGTGTATGGGCACCCGGAACCTTGGGTGGGGGTTTATCCACTCCGCATTGTGAAAAAGGAATGGGTGCCATTTTTTTTTCACCCTTAGGTGGTATTGAGACAAGAAGAGTATTGGTCATGGTTATTATGGACAATGTTTTGATTGGGAGTACCTTGTCTTAAGTTTAAAGATGTCTGTTTGCAAAAAGAATGCTTTCAATGCTCTTTTCAAGGGCTGTTTTAATAAAAGCCTGTTATAAAGGATAAAAGGAATCTTGTTGTCTTAATGAATCCAGTTATGATATTTAAAAGAAATCATTGTTTTAATTGTGACAAGAATGTTGTAGTGCAGGGTGGTAAGTGGGGATTGACTAAGGTTGTCAATCATGGACCGATGGACCTAATTAGTCAGGTAACTATCCATCCCTGCGCACTAAAACATTTAGAAAACTTCTTCACTTGGAAGAGGAATCTACCAGCGGCTGTGCCCTCACATATGTTAGGGGGGAAAAAACGTTGGTTGAGGATACCTTAACCAAATTTGTGGAAGTTGTAGGGCCGAAATAGTTTTTTGGATTTTTAATACGTTGTCCCGTTTCCGCTGCGAGACAGGACTATGTCTTCTTCTAAGGATATAGACCCAAGCCATTGTCAATGGTAAGGGTCTATTCCTTGGATTTTTCTTGTTAAGAGACTCTCTTTTTATCACACCTAGACACCTGTCAAGGATCCCATCCCGATCTTGGTATTGGCGGGTTGGGTACCTCACAGGGACGAGGGCGCCAAAGGTAGTAAAAGCAGTCGCCATACTTCTAGTAGACAGGCCAGGGAGGACACAGAGACGAAGACAGAATCAAATATTAATTGGGATGCAAATATCGACAACTGTAAGAAAACTCCAAAGCGGCGTTCAGACTCTAAGATGAGAAGCGGAAGGACCATCGGTGATCGGCATGATTACACATCCTCGTTGAAAATCTCTTTTTCAGTATTCAAAGGAGGCAAGAAGGATGATCCGGATGTTCACATCCAAGCTTTTGAGCAGTATGCAGAGCTCAAAAATATTGATGATCGAGGATGACTGGGGTGAATACTTTCCCCAAACGCTGAAGGAGGCAGCGAGAATGTGGTACTACCATTACCCGGCTTGCCAGCTTAGATCCTATAATAAACTACTTAAAGCCTTCAGACTAGAATATTCCGACAACAGAGGTAATGAGGATATTCTTTGTGAATTGGATAAGATTAAGCAGAGGAAATTATCAGTCCGAAGCTATGTTGAGAAAATCAAGGAGCTGACTAGGCAGTTGCAGGAACCACCATTAGAGAAGCGACTGCGAGCATGGTTCTTGAATGGCTTTCACAGCAAGAAGCTTAGAGAGCAGGAGGTGCCAACACCGACGAAGAAGTTCAATGATTTGGTGCAACGATCCCTAAAGATGGAACAACAGGCTAAGAAGGAAAAAGGTCATAAGAAGGGGAGGCCAGTAGTAGCAGTTCTTCTATTGATAACTCTGATTCAAGCAAAGTTTCCCGCATTTCTGAGAGTAGCTCCAATGAGAAGGCCAAGGATAAGCGTAAAAAGGGGTCTTGCGCTAAGAAGATTGAAGAGATGGCTCTGCAAATTGCTGAGATTAGCCAGACCAGACAACTAGTGAGAAGAATGGAGACTTGGTGTTCAAAATGTAAATCTAAGGACCATGTTTCCAATGAGTGCCCACATTGTACTTATTGTAAAGCCTATGGCCATTTATGGAATAATTTTGACATTAGGATTCATCATTTTAAAAAGGGCAAAGAATTGTCAGTAGTGGATATACTAATGCCGAACCAGTAAGAGTGGAAACTGCCAACGCTTCTCAGGAGGAGAAACCAGGTACCAGTAGTACTGTTCTAGGGCGCGACAGATACTAAGCGGGTACTGGCCAAGGCCGGGGGCGTGGTAACTTCCAGAGCCAAAGTCTAAATTGCTATACTTGTGGAAAGTATGGGCGTTTTGCGGCTCAATGTCCAGACACACCTGGGACTGCGGCTACTGAGGAGAAGGTACTAGAGCCAGTTCCAGTGCGGGCAGTTACACGAAGCAAAGGAGTAGTGATTGAAGAAATCCTAGAGATTCCAAAAAAACCAGTCAGTACTGAAAGCAACAAATGGGCTTAACAGAGAGAGGTATGGAGGACCAAGGGTAAAGAGAAGGTGGTTAATGAATGACAGGAGCAGAGAGAACTAGCGGCAAAAATCACAGAGGATTTAGCCAAGAAGCTGCCAGAGCAGCCAGAAAGTTTTGAGGCACGAGTCATTCAAAAGATACCAGCCCAATATACTAAGATAGATTAGTCAAAGCCCGACATATCTGAGACCATGCTGGCCGCAGTACAAGGGAGGATTGAAGAGTTGGGAGTTGATAGTGGAACTGGAAGCACTACAATGAAGGAATGGCATTGTGAAGATATGAGCTAGAAAATTATGGGGAGGACACGACTAGTCAGAACAGTGATTTGGAATTCAAAGGGCCGTCTTGGGATTATGCTGAAGAGTCAACCAAGAGAAAAGGCGACGGGCCTAACTGGTTACTCCCAGATGACCAAGAGATCGAGGAATGTAATCTAGCCTCTGAAGACAACCCTAGAATGATCAACTTTTAACAAACATCTCAACCCAACAATGAAGGAGAAAGCACGCAAAATGCTTCAACATTACAAAGATTTTTCTGCCTGGGAACACACTGATCTAAAAGGGGTGGATCCAGAAGTTTGCCAGCGCCGGATACCACTGAAGCCAGATGCCAGGCCAGTAAGACTACAACAGTACCGAACGAATCCCAATTATGCTAAGAAGGTCAAGGAAGAGATTGACAACCTTCTTAAAGCTGGGTTCATCACTGAAGTAGCTAGTAGGGATTGGTTGTTTCCTATTGTAGTTGTTTCTAAAAAGAATGGGAAGTTGAGAGTATGTGTGGATTATAGGAAACTTAATGCTCAAACCATGAAGGATCCATTTCCATTACCTTTCACAGATATGTTGCTTGATGAGATTGCAGGGTATGAGATGTACAGTTTTATGGATGGATATAGTGGCTACAACCAATTACAAATTGCTCATGAGGACCGAGGGAAGACCACTTTCATTACTGAGTGGGGAGTATTTATGTTTTTGGTAATGCCATTTGGCCTATGCAATGCACCAACCACTTTTCAACGGTGTATGATGGATATATTCAATGAGTTTCTTCATCGGTTTCTCACCACATTCATGGACGATTTCATTGTATATTCAGTTGAGGAACAACATTTACTATTCCTGGAAATGGTTTTCAGGCACTGTCAAGAGAAGCGGATTTGTCTAAGTCCATTTAAATCTATTTTCCTAGTCTGGAAAGGACAGCTACTGGGACATGTAGTATCCCGCAATGGAATAAAAATGGCTAACGACAAAATCCAATGTGTTCAGCAGGCCAAGGCGCCCAGGAATGCAGCTAAGCTAAGTTCTCTCTTGGGATACATTAACTTTTAAAGAGGTTTTGTGCATAAATTTGCCTCCCAAGCTTTACCATTGTATGAGCTCACAAAGAAAACCAGCAAGTTCAATTGGACTGCTAAGTGTGAGGAAAGTTTCAAGAACTTAAAAAGTGCCATTATCAGTAAACCAGTCCTTCGGCAACCAAATTGGGATGTTATCTTCCATGTACATGTGGATGCTTCGAGGCTGGCGATGGGGGCGATACTAGCCCAGCCAGATGGAAGGACTGATTATCCTGTCTATTTTGGCAGTCACAGATTCAGTCAGGCTGAACAAGGTTATACAACCACTAAACGAGAAGCTCTAGGGATGGTTTTCAGTGCTACAAACTTCAGGCATTATTTGCTAGGAAAATTGTTTCATTTCTATGTGGATCATCAGGCTCTCCGATTCTTGATTAATAAAGTCATTATTCAAGGCAGGCTAATACGGTGGATGATGTTCCTTATGGAATTTGAGTTTCGGATTTTCCACAAACCTTGAAAGAACCACTGTGGCACTGATTTTATCTCTAGGAGTACAGAGGGCTATTCTGAAGTGTCTTTAAGAGACGAACCAGTGGATCCTGAGTTATTTCAGCTGGAAGCGGCAGAATCAGTTGATCCTGAATTATATGAAGTATATCAGTTTCTTTCTCAGGGTGTTTTCCTAGATGACTGGAAGCAAAACCAAAAGAAGGCTTTGGTCACCAAAAGCTTAAAATTCACCATCATTGGGGGTTCACTCTACCGATTAGGTGTTGATGGTATTCTTCGTTGATGTGTGCCTATGGAAGGGAGAATGCAAGGCGCATAATGGAGAATCTGGTGGATACTTTTCTACTAGTGTTACTTACAAGAAGATTTTGCAGACTGGTTTATGGTGGCAACATTGATATTTGATGTCAGAAGCTTTTGTAAAACTAACACCATTTTAGATGAAATGGAAAAATCCCACAACTTTGGGACTAATTTCAACGCCTATGGATTCCTGTTTCCCATTAAATTTGGAAAAATTTCATTTAATTTGCGAATGTGACAAAGAGATAGATTCTCAAGAAAATGGTGGTGTTGAGAAACACCTTTTAAAATTTTTATTTTTATGTGGGTGTTTCAAAACACTTCATAAAAGAGATAGATTCTCAAGAAAATGGTGGTGTTGAGAAACACCTTTTAAAATTTTTATTTTGATGTGGGTGTTTCAAAACACTTCATAAAAGAGATAGATTCTCAAGAAAATGGTGGTGTTGAGAAACACCTTTTAGAATTTTAATTTTTATATGGGTGTTTAAAAATACTTCATAAAATCATACATAAGCTGGGGAAATAAAACAATGAGCAAGATATGAAATGCTATTCAATTTCTCCTATTAAGCTAGCCTGTGCCTTCTCCATGAAATTTGATGGGATCTTGATTGTTTCCGAAATTCTTCCACCCCTTGGAGTCCATGACCATACAATTGTATCAACCCACTCCCAGCGCTTTGGGTCAGCAAGATTGTAGCACCAACTCTTTTTCCAACAATCCTCATACTGTTCTTGGATTGTGGGATTTCGTTTTCGATGTTTTGGTGTCCAATACTGAATGAGAACTTTCTTGTAGTTAGGAGATGATTTGTCTACATCAACGTTTGACTCTGCCACTCCTAGCCATATCGGATATTCAGGATCTGCGGGTCTCACAAGAACAAGATCCCCTTTTCTTACATCAATTTGAGGCCTAAAGGCCTCTTGTGGCCTTGCACTTTGAGGACCAACATAGTGATCATTCAATTCTTCATATCCTTGAAACTCATCTCTGTCTTCCTCTATCTCTTGCATTCGATGACTCCCTATAGTCTTTGGCCAAAATGTTGTATATTCACCAATGTGTTTATTGGTTGGTTGTTCAAGCTCATTGATTATGTTTTGCCAATAAGTGATAACAGGCTCCATGTATTTTGTGGAGTCATGGTCCTTTCCCTTTAATAGAGAACATCTTTTCCAAAATTCAAGATATGACTTAATCCCTTGAATAACAAGCGGACTATCTCTCACATAGTCTGCTATAGGTACCACATCTGGACAGCCTGTTGGTAATTTTGGTTTTCCCTGGTCATCTTTTTTCCACAACTCAATTCCCGACTCCTTTGGCATCCAATCGGGTGATTTGGGATGAATTTTGTATTGCATTACTGGGACTTCACCTTGCATATAGAAATGAAATTCAAGTGGCTTAGAGTGTCCGACTAGAGCATCTTGTCCATCACACATGTACCCTTGCACAAAGGATTTAAAGTCGGGAACTTGTGTCATAAAAAATGGTGTTGGAGCTAAGCTTTCACATTTTTGAAAATGTTCCATCAGATGTGGAAAAGTGAATGTCATTCTTGTTCGCAATCTTTCTAAGAACCTACTAAACATTGCATCTATGCCCTCATGTGTATGACCCACCATTAAGAATCCCAAATGCACGGTTTTGAAAACTCCTTTTGCTACTAACAAGGATAAGTATGAAAACAAATATCGATTTTTATTCTCTGCTGCACAATTATCTAGCTGAAGCAAAAGATTCTCAGGCAATTTTTGAAATAGAAGAGTGGATATGGTATCCACAACACATTGAGAGGAAGTTGATTGTATGTGTACAATATCTTCGTTACATCTCTGGATGGCCAATGGTGGTGTCATTGTTGATGCATTCCTCTCACGTTCTTGCTTCATTTTGTTTTGAAGGTCTCTCCTTGAGTTCAATGCATTGAATAACAACGTTACATTGTTGCGTGGCATACCATCATGGCATAAATCTCCTTGTCCATGGTTTTCTGTTATTTCCAGATTCTGTAAGCATAATGCAAGGGAACCAATTATAGTATTGGGATCTGAAGGCCATAGACCATTAAGTGAGAAGTGACTATACATTCCATGACCATGTCCATGTGTTATCATACCTTTTAATGATACTTGCAATTGATATGCATTTGCATAATCGTTTGAGTTCACAGGAAACCTAGGTATTGCTGTCTTTTTTTGATCCATTTTATCATGTATAATGCATAAATACTTATCCTTTTTCAACTGGGAGAACTTACACCAGGTGTAGTACACATTCCTACAACTTTTTTGTTGCAACATGTGAATTTGACGTTCATCCTTCAAACGTGCAATCATCTCGTCATCCTTTGCTGACTCTAGTTGAGACTTTATCCGACTACACACAACACATTTGGAGAACTCACTTGTTTTTGACAATGTCACATTAGCAAACTCTGTATTCCAAATCCTATTGATTGAATGTCGTTCTAGACACTGGCTTGAGACTCATACTGTCAAGTGTTTTATTTACATCATGTAAAATGTCTACTTGCTTGTACGTGTTTGGTATTGAAAGCAAAGTTTCCCTAGTACCATCTTCCATGGTTCTACTCTTATGTGGCATTCTCTCCGAGTTTTCATCAACAAAAGAGCACATCAATGACCTTCCCATTTCTGTATGGTCTCTTCCTTTTCTCATGACACCATCATTACCATGCACTGAGCGTCTAACCCCATTCTCAAAATGTTCACGGTAACGATAAAATTAAGTTTTTGGAATGCCATGAATTTCGTAACAAGCTCTACTGCAAACCTCACTGCCATTAAAAGAAAACACATAGCATGTCTTTGTAGTTGTTTTGTTCTCACGCCATGCAGTCAACATTGTATCATACACATAGTTTGTTCTATTTTGAAAACTCTGTCCCCAAAATTCATTGCGCATAGCCATGACCTTATCTCGATTGGCATATTGACAACACCTTTTGGAACAACAATCTATGGTTGAAACAAGTTGGACAGAAGCTAGAGATGCTTGATTGGATCTCTTAGAAGCTTTCACTGACATTTTTGGCTTCCTATTTACAAAGCAATATTTCCGCTTTTTTGAAATAGGCTCTACCAAATAAGCTGATTCAATGCATGTGTCTTGTAACGCATGCATAGCATGTAGATCCTCATAGCATAACAATTCTTTTCCATCCATAGTTTTCACTCTCTTGATAGGCCAACAAACTAGATTAATGCTGCATACACTAGCTTCTGCAGAAATAGTCGCCTCATCTGCATAGGATGTTTCGATACCAATACCAATGTTATCTTCACCTAGCTCACCAAAGTTTACAGAGTCAAACGGACACACATACATGACAACCCCTTCGGCTACTACATGTGTTTTTCTTTCATCCCAAAGTTGAACCCTCTTATCCTTCCAAACCTCTCTGTAGCTCATTCCATTACATTGTGCATCCAATGCTCCTTCTGCTTTGTCAGCTGGATGCATAGAAGCCCCTTTGTACTGCATCTCATTTATATGTTGCAACAACCCACTACTCGTTTTCACAATACTATGAAAAGCATCTCCCACTATCAATGCATCCATTGTTGGAAAAGGAATGAGTGCTTTCTTTTCAAAACACAAATCAACTGACACCGATACATTGCCTTCCCCAATAAGCATGCCAGAACAATATGAACTTGGATTTATTTCAAATACAGTCCCAATGAAAACCTTTTGTGTCGCTACAAACATGCACACTCTATCACCATGATTGAAATTAGCCATTCCTGCAAGAAGATTTGCAAGAAAAATTGTCAAACAAATCGCTTGCAGTGTATATTGATTTACGTAGCATAAAGCATAACAAGTATGTATGTGGGTGTTTCATGAGAAGCACCCTGTGGCCTGAAGGTCATAGGGTTCCCTCTATGCTACTAAGAATCTCTTTGTGCTCTATGTTCTATCGTCTATGCTCTATGATCTATATTGACTTCCTATGGCCCCTAGACCACAAGGCACCCTCATTGTTTCCAAAAAACCCTCATTGTTTTTCTATGGCCCCAGGGCCATAGCTCTCTATGCCGCTATAAAGCATATTTGCTCTATATTAGCTCCCTAAGGCTTGAAGGCCATAGGGTTGTCCTCAAGATCACCTCACGGAGTTTCATGTCAAGTATATATACATCCTATGGCCTTAGGGCCATAGGGAGTTTCATGTCAAGTATATATACATCCTATGGCACCCCATGACCCTAGGGCCATAAGATCTCCAAATGAAACATACGACAATGTATGACCCTTGAGCTTATACATTGCAACCCCATGACCCTAGGGCCATAGGGTCGGCATATGAAACATACGACAATGTATGGCCCTTGAGCTTATACATTGCAACCCCATGACCCTAGGGCTATAGGATTTCCAAATGGAACGTAGGGCAACATATGGCCCTTGAGCTTATACATTGACACCCTATGGCCCTAGGGCCACAAGACTTAAAAACATACAAAAAGACAACCTATGGCCCTAAGCCCAAGGGTGTGAGCATTGACACCCTATGGCTCTAGGGCCACAAGACTTCAAAACATACAAAAAGACAAACTATGACCCTAAGCCCAAGGGTGTGAGCATTGACACCCTATGGCCCTAGGGCCACAAGACTTCAAAACATACAAAAAGACAACCTATGGCCACGATGTCAAAGGTGGCCAAGATATCAATGCAGCCCCATGGCCCTAGGGCCATAGGATCTCTATATGGAACATGTGGCACCGTATGGCCCTTGAGCTTATACATTGCCACCCCATGACCCTAGGGCCATAGGATTTCCAAATGGAACATAGGCAATGTATGGCCGTTGAGCTTATACATTGCCACCCTATGGCCCTAGGGCCACAAGATCTCACAACATACAATAAGAGAACCTAAGGCCCCTAAGCTCAAGGGTGCGGGTTCAAGGGTGGCCAAGATATCAATGCAGCCCCATGGCCCTAGGGCCATAGGATCTCTATATAGGACATGTGGCACCCCATGACCCTAGGGCCATAGGATTTCCAAATGGAACATAGGCAATGTATGGCCCTTGAGCTTATACTTTGCCACCCCATTACCCTAGGGCCATAGGATTTTCGAATGGAACAAAGGCAATGTATGGCCATTGAGCTTATACATTGCCACCCCATGGCCCTAGGGCCGTAGTATCTCCATATGGGACATGTGGCACCCTATGGCCCTAGCTTGAGCTTACATATTGCCACCCCATGACCCTAGGTCCATAGGATCTCCAACTACAAAGTAGGGCAACGTATGGCTCTTGAGCTTATACATTGTCGTGGACCTAGGGCCATAGGATCTCCAACTGGCACATAGGGCTATGTATTGGAGCTTATCTATTGTCGCCCCTAAACCCTAGGGCCATTGGATTTCCAAATGGAATATAGGGGAACTTATGTCTCTTGAGCTTATACATTGCCACCCTATGGCCCTAGGTCCACAAGCTTTCACATTGCCACCGTAGGGCCACAAGGATCTCACAAGATAGAAGAAGAAAACCCTAGGACATAGGATTTTCAAATGGAACTGAGTGCACGCTTTGATCCTATACCTCCAACATTGCCGTCCTATGGTGTGAGCCCAGGGGTGGCTGAGGTGTCTTCATAATAATTTCGGCCATTCAAGGGATATCCGCAAGTGGCATAAATTTAAAAAATAATTAAAAAGTAATTGAAAAATAATTTAAAAATAATTTATGCTACGACAAACTTTGTCATAATGGGTTTTCAAATACACTTATTGATATCGGACAAAAAAATAGCGCACAATTTTTGGGATAATTTTTGAAAAATTTAGCTATTTTTAGTGTATTTTTTACTATGCATATTTTGATTCTGAAGTCAAATTTTGCTTCATGGGTGTCGTTCCACTCATACTACAAAGATATGGACATTGACAAAGCCTTGCACCAACATTGACAAACCCGTGAGAACAACCCCTACATTCAAAATTCGAATTTTGAATTTCTAACCTAACCTTATCTCTCTCTTTCTCTCTCCACCACAATTTTTTCTGCGCTGTCGTTCTCTTTCTCTCTCTCGTTTCTTGCTCGAAACCTACACAGAAACCTGCACAGAGCTTGTCTTTCTCTGTCTCTCTCTCCCTCTCTCCCTACACATACAGTTCTACGCCATCGTTGCGACGCGCACACAGATCTATGTGAAGCCATGGCCACAACCTTCAACAGAAGGACTGCTGTCGCGACCTCCCAAACACAGATCTGTTACCATCATCGTCGCGGCCTCAACACACCTAAGTTACTGCTTGCTATTGCTGCAGCCGGTTTTCATCAAACACAGATTTACTCAGAGGTAACCTGTAGAAACCCTAATCTTTTTGCTTAATTCGGTTTTAAATGTTCTTAATCTAATTACGTTTTAGCTAAGTTGTGAATCACCTCTCTCTAGAACAATAAACAAAAATCATTAATTACATCTCTAAAACTGTAAAACTGTAGACTATAGAACTATAAAACAGAAAAATCTCTAATTAGAGATCTAAAACTGTAATACATAATACTCTAATTAGAGACCTAAAAATATAAAACAGAAGACACTAATTAGGGACCTAAATTTGTAAAACTAAAAACTATTATTAGGGACCTAAATCTATAAAACAGAAAAGTCCTCATAAGTGACCTAATACTGTAAAATTGTAAAACTCTAACTGCAAAAATCTCTAATTACAACAAAAAATTATAAACCTGCAAATGCAAAAGACAATAACTACAGAAAATGCTGAAACTATGGATACCGGTAATTGAATTGTGGGGAGTTGGGCACACGTTGTAAGAGGACGAGTAGAGCACGCTGTTGTATGAGGATGGATTAGGGTTCAGTTGCAGGAGGATGGGAAAAAAAAAGAGTCAAAAAGGTGGGAAAGAAAGTGTACACTATATGTGTTTGTAAGATATGGTGTAATATAGTTTCTTTAAATTCATTTGTAGTCACTAAAATAAAACTAGACATTGAATCTTTAGAAGGGCAGACAAGGTGTGGCTACATAGGGTTTCACCTCATACTAAAGAGTAACATATGGCCCTAAGGAACCCTATGACCATAAGGCCATAGGAGGGTCTCACATCGTACTATAGGGTGACCAATGTCCCATTTGGCCATAGGGTGCCAATGGACAATCTCAAGGGTCATAGGGTTCCCTATGTTTCTATTGAAGATCCTATGGCCATAGGGCCATAGGATCTCCAAAACAAATATATGGCACTATGGCCATAGGATCACATGGTGCTCTATGTCCGATCTAGAGACCTTGTGGCCCAAGGGCCTTAGGGTGGCAATGTACAATCTCAAGGGCCATAGCGTTCCCTATGTTCCTTTTGGAGATAGGGTGGCACTAGGGCCATAGAATCTCCAAAAGCAACATAAAGAACCTAGGGCTCCCATAGGATCAAAGGGTGACCTATTGGAGACCTTGTGGCCCAAGGGCCATAGTGTGGGAATGTACAATCTCAAGGGCCATAGGGTTCCCTATGTTCCTTTTGGAGATCCTATGGTCCTCGAGCCATAGGATCTACAAAATGAACATATGGCCCTACGGACATAGGATCACAGGGTTCCCTATGTTCCTTTTGTGAGTTCCTATGGTCCTTGGGCCATAGGATCTCCAAAATGAACATATGGCCCTATGGACATAGGATCACAGGGTGCCCTGTGTCCCATCAAGAGACACTGTGGCCCAAAGGCCATAGGATGGCAATGTACAATCTCAAGGGCCATATGGTTCCCTATGTTCCTTCTAAAGATTTTATGGCCCTAGCGCCATAAAATCTCCAAAAGGAACATAAGGAACCTATGGCCATAGGATCAAAAGGTGCCCTATGTTCCATCTTGAGACCTTGTGACCCAAGGGCCATAGGGTGTATTTGTACAATCTCAAGGGCCATAGGGTTCCATTTTTTTTTTTTTTGGAGATCCTATGGCCCTATATCCATAGGATCATAGAGCGCCCTACGTCCCATCTAGAGACCTTGTGGCCCAAGGGCCATAGGGTGACAACCTACAATCTGAAGGGCCATAGGATTCCCTATGTTCCCTAGGGTCACAAGGTGCCCTATGTTCCATCTGAAGACCCTATGGCCCAAGTGCCATAGGGTGGCAATGTACAATCACAAGGGACATATGATTCCCTATGTTCCTTTTGGAGATCCTATGGCCCTAGAGCCCTAGGTGCATGGGGCTGCCATGGTGCCCGTTAATATGTACCATGGTGTACCCTATGTACGTAGGCCACCCTCGGGCCCTTGGATGCACTATGTCCCATCTAAAGACCTTGTGGTCCAAGGGCCATAGGGTGACAATCCACAATCTCAAGGGCCATAGGATTCCCTATGTTCCCTAGGGTCACAAGGTGCCCTACTTTCCATCTGAAACAATGAGGGCACCATGTGGCCTTCGGGCCATAGGATCTCTATGTAGAGCATAGAGCAAAGAGCATAGAGAGCTTCTTACTACCATAGAGGGAACCTTATGGCCTTCAGGCCACAAGGTGTCAATATAGAGATAACAGAGGTTCTTACTAGCATAGAGGGGACCCTATGGCCTTTAGCCCACAAGGTCTCCTCAATATAGAGAAAGTAGCGTTTTTTACTAGCATAGAGAGCACCCTATGGACCTGGGTCCATAGGTTGACAAAAAACTATCATGAATGGTTTCTTTAAAACATACAGGGCACCTTGTGTCCTTAGGGTCATAAGATGTGTAGAGCATAGAGAGGTTCTTACTAGAATACAAGGGACTCTATGGTTTGAAGACCACAAGATCCCAATATGGAGCATAGATCGATTCTTACTAGCATAGAGAGACCAAATAGTGCTTGGGGCCATAGGATGTCAATTTAGAGCATAGAGCGTAGATAGCTTCTTACTACCATAGAGGGAACCCTATGGCCTTCAGGCCATAGGGTGTCAATATAGAGATAACATATATTCTTACTAGCATAGAGGGGACCCTATGGCCTTCAACCCACAAGATCTCCTCAATATAGAGAAAATAGTGTTTTTTACTGGCATAGAGAGCACCCTATGGACCTGCGTCGATAGGTTGCCAAAAAACTATCATGAATTCTTTCTTCAAAACATACAGGGCACCTTGTGCCCTTAGGGTCATAAGATGTGTAGAGCATAGAGAGGTTCTTACAAGAATACAGGGGACTCTATGGCTTGAAGGCCACAGGCTCCCAATATGGAGCATAGATCGGTTCTTACTAGCATAGAGAGACCAAATAGTGCTTTATACATGGGGCCTTAAGGTGTCAAAACAATAAGGGTTTTTTCAAAACAATGAGGGCACCTTGTGGCCTTGGGGCCATAGGATGTCAATTTAGAGCATAGAGCATAGAGCATAGAGCATAGAGCATAGATAGCTTCTTACTACCATAGAGGGAACCATATGGCCTTCAAGCCACAGGGTCTCAAAATAGAAAAAACAGAGGTTCTAGCATAGAGGGGACCCTATGGCCTTCAGCCCACAAGGTCTCATCAATATAGAGCAATAGTGTTTTTTACTGGCATATAGAGCACCCTGTGGCCCTGGGTCCATAGGTTGCCAAAAAAACCCTCATGAAGTGTCTCTTTAAAACATACAAGGCACCTTGTGCCCTTAGGGTCATAAGATGTGTAGAGCATAGAGAGGTTCTTACTAGCATACATAGAACCCTATCGCCTGAACGCCATAGGGTCCCAATATAGAGCATAGATCGGTTCTTGCTAGCATAGAGAGACCAAATAGTGCTTTATACCTGGGAGCATAATGTGCAAAAACAATGAGGGTTTTTACAAAACTATGAGGGCACCTTATGGCCTTGGGGCCATAGGATGTCAATATACAGCATAGAGCATAGAGAGATTCTTACTATCATAGAGGGAACCCTATGGACTTCAGGCCACAGGGTGTCAACGTAGAGAAAACAGAGGTTCTTACTAGCATAGAGGGTACCATATGGCCTTCAGCCCACAAGGTCTCCTCAATGGCATAGAGAGAATCCTATGGCCCTGGGTCCATAGGTTTCCAAAAAACCCTCATGAAGGGTTTCTTCAAAACATATAGGATGTGTAGAACATAGAGAGTTACTTACTAGAATAGGGGGGACCCTATGGCCTGAAGGCCATATGGTGCCAATATAGAGCAAAGATCAGTTCTTACTAACATAGAGAGACCAAATAGTGCTTTATACATGGGGCCATAGGATGTCAATATAGAGCATAGAGAGCTTCTTACTAGCATACAAGGAACCCTATGGCCTTCAGGCCACAGGGTGTTAACGTAGAGAAAATGGAGGTTCTCACTAGCATAGAGGGGAACCTATGGCCTTCAGCCCACAAAGTCTCCGGGATATAGAGCAAATAGTGTTTTTACTAGCATAGAGAGCACCCTATGGCCCTGGGTCCATAGGTTTCCAAAAAACCATCATGAAGGGTTTATTCAAAACATAGAGGGGACCTTGTGCCCTTGGGATCATAGTATATGTAGAGCATAGAGAGGTTCTTACTAACATACAGGGGACCCTATGGCCTGAATATAGAGATATAGAGAATAGATCGGTTCTTACTAGCATAGAGCGGACCCTATGGTCTTCAGGCCAAGGGGTGCCAATATAGAACAAAGATCAGTTCTTACTAGCATAGAGAGACCAAATACTGCTTTATACCTGGGGCCATAGGGTACCAAAACAATGAGGGTTATTCAATGGCATAGAGAGCATCCTATGGCCGTGGGTCCATAGGTTTCCAAAAAACCCTCCTGAAGGGTTTCTTCAAAACATAGAGGGCAACTTGTGGCCTTGGGGTCATCAGATGTGTAGAGCATAGAGAGGTTCTTACTAGCATACAGGGGACCCTATGGCCTTCAGGCCAAAGGGTGCCAATATAGAGCATGGAGAGGCTTTTACTAGAATATAGGGGACCATATGGCTTTCAAGTCACATGGTGCCAATATAGAGAAAATAGTGTTTTTACGAGCATATAGAACATCCTGACCTAGGGGGATTGGTTGTCAAAAATTCATCATTGAAGGGTTCCTATGGCCTTCAGCCCATAAGGTCTTCTCAATATAGAGCGAATAGTATTTTTCATTGGCATACAGAGCACCCTTGGGGCCCTTGAGGCCAACCCTATGGCCTTCAGGCCTTAGGGAGCTAATATAGAGCATGGTGCTTTATATCGGCATAGAGAGCTATGGCCCTAGGGCCATAGCAAAACAATGACGAGTTTTTGGAAACGATGAGGGCACCTTGTGGTCTTGGGGCCATAGGAAGTCAATATAGATCATAGAGCATAGACGATAGAGCATAGAGCACAAAGAGATTCTTAGTAGCATAGAGGGAACCCTATGACCTTCAGGCCACAGGGTGCCATTATAGAGTAAATAGAGGTTCTTACTAGCATAGAGGGGACCCTTTGGACTTCATCCCACAAGGTCTCCTCAATATACAGCAAATAGTGGTTTTTACTTGCATGGAGAGCACCATATGGCCCTAGGGTCATAGGTTACCAGAAAACCATCATGAAGTGTTTCTTTAAAACATTGTGGCCACCTTGTGACCTTGGGGCCATAGGATGCCAATGTAGAGCATAGAGAGGTTCTTACTAGCATGCAGGGGACCCTATGGCCTTCAGGCCACAGATTCACATATGGTGTTGGTGTAGAGGCTCTAAAGGGGTATTTAGGCCATTCAAGGGATACTTCTTTGAGGGTCCTCTAATGTCATAAGGGAACATGTGATCACACTACCATAGAGTGGCCTAGGTACACTTGTAGAACCATTTTGTTGGCACCCTTTGGACCTAGGACCACATGGTTTAACATAGAGGTGACTCTATGGCCCTAGGTCCATATGGATGTAATAATATCCATCTTGTCTAAATATATGTCATTCTTTTTACAGAAAATTTCTCAGAAGATAAAGTCAAAGTCAGTTGATGCAACAGGCTCAACACCAAGTTCTTGGTATCTAGATTTTCACTTACCAAATGGTGGAAGTGATGAGAAAGTCCACTTGTTCTTTCAAGATAAAGAGCAATTGCCCTTCAAGGACTGGGGTATTGTCAAGGAGATAAAGAAAGATTGTTCAGATCTTGAAATGTCTCCATGCCTTGGAGTAAAACTACTCAATGGTGACTCCTACTTGTTGGAGCCTGTGCCCTTTGCTCAAAAATTGGTGAAGGTTGATTATGAAGGAGTGACAATGACAAAAGCAGGGTCGGTGGAGCTTCAAGACAACACTCCAAGTGAGAACTTTATAGACTTATATATTGAGGGCTTTAAGAAATTCAATCAATATTTAGGTAAATTGAGCAGCACAAAGAAGAATAAGAAGAGAAAGAATGAAGACATAGGTACAGAAAATCAATCTAAGACGCTCAAGGAGAGTTAGACTCCCTCACTTCGAGAAAATAGTGGAAATGTGTCCGAAGAAAATCTTTCAGTTATACCCTTACAAACTCAAGAAGCAGGAGATTCTAGTGGACTTGCAACCCTAACAGTTGGAACCCTCTCAGTGGTAGTGGTTGTGGACTTATCATCCTTAGCTGTGTTGGACTCTATTATACAGCCCAAAGAAAAAGATCTTGATAAAGAAGTTGCCAAAACTTCTAAGAGTGGGCTAGATGGATACGTCGGAATTGACCACTATTTTAAATTTGGTGTATAATTTACCCAATTGATCCTAGTTGAGCAATGCAACCTTGCACCAGATGGCTATAGATGTAGACCATTGTCAGATGTATATGTGAAATATCTCTTGAAGCAATTTGCAGGGCACTCTAGGCCAGTCTCAAGTGCAGCAGACTTGATGCCGTATAACTCAATTACAAAAATTCCTTTACAAACAACTAAAGTGCATGGAGACAAGCTATCAACATACCACTATTGGATTCTAGCTGGTCAGCATTCCATCATAGCGGTTAGAGATTTTTTGTGTAACAACAGCACTAAGTATGCTTTGAGAAAAGAGTTCTACAAGTTTAGAACTGCAAGGATAGTGGTAGACGCTTCGAAAGAGGTTGCTGTTCGAATTTCCAAAATGGAGAACATGGAGAGAATAACAGCAATGAAACACCAGCCTTATGTGGAGGTCTTGAAGCATGGCCGTCGTCAATGGCTTGCATATTCTAAACCAACAAAACCCAAGGCAGGTGTTCCTGTCGGTCATCCAAGTCGAGCAAGTTGGGATGTAAGTTCCACTTCCCTATGCTTGTTTTTGTTACAAATATGTCTTGAAATAAAGTTAATTCTCTTTTCTTTATTTTGAAGGCCTTTGTAAATGTGGCGAACATCGTGTTCAACCATAAATCATTTTCCAACAAAGAAGCACACATGGTCATGTACGATGATGAAATCTATGATCAGTGGATACACATCTTGGAGAAGCATCAGACATCAACTGCTTGTGGGCAACAACCAAGCATAACAACCTTTAGATGCCTAGCTGGTTTAGAAGATAATGATGTCAAGCTACTACAACAAGAGCTAGCAGATGAGAAGATCTGCTTAGTGAAGCAACCACGTCAACAAGCGGGCATGCTCGACCTCACTACACGTGCAAGAGTCTTAAAGAAGACCAAGGTTTTTGAGCCTCAAATGTTGATGGAATTTAAAGAGATAGATCCATCAGCAATAGTAGTTACTTCATGGGATAAATGTAAGTATCATTATAACATTACAGATGAGATTTACAAACACTACAAGAGGCTATTCATATTAGCGACGCTCACACAGCGACGCTAAAAAAAAAATTCCCGACGTCGCTATGAGCGTCGCAAATTTCTTTGTAAATTTGCGACGCTCATAGCGACGCCGGCTGGGCTAAAAAATAACAGAGCGCGCCCAAAAACTCAGATCTCAGATCTAAGTTTTTCGGCGCCCTCAAGCAAGGAGCAGGTAACGCTCTCCCTCTCTCTCTCTCTCTCTCTCTCTCTCTCTCTCTCTCTTTTTATTCTCCACACACACACACACACACACACACGAGGAGAGGAAGGAGAGTCAGGTATGCTCCTTCCCTCTCCTCATTCTCATGTTCCCTTCCCCTCTTTCTCTCTCCCTCTCTCTCTCTCTCACACACACACATACACACACACACATAGTGTTTTTGAGAGAGAGAGAGAGAGAGTACAAACATAAACAAAAACGCACACACACATACATAAACAAAGAATGCACACACACATTGAGAGAGGAAAAGAGAGAGAGAGCATGCATAAACAAAAAACGCACGCATTGAGAGAGGAAAAGAGAGAGAGAACATGCATAAACAAAAAACGCACACATTGAGAGAGGAAAAGAGAGAGAAAACATGCATACGATCCAAAAAAACGCACACACATTGAGAGAGAAAGAGAGAGAAACTAATTTAACGTCGTAGGAAACTAATTAAAATTAAAAGACCTAAAGATCTAGCCGACCAGGAGTTGAACTCAAGACCTATTATTCAAGAGGGAAATGGCATAATCAATCTATCATACTTGGCATGGGTGATAGAAAGGTTATACCATTTATCTCTTTTTATTGGCACACACATCCACACACGCGCACACACACAAGAAGAAGAGAGTTATAACGTTGTAGGAAACTATCCTAAAAGACGTTAAAGATTAGGTTAGATGTAGACTTACGTTAAATTAAATTAGATTTAGGTTTATTTTTAATTAGATTTACGTTTATTTACGCTAGATTTAGATTTACGTTATATTAGATTAGATTTAGGTCTCCATAGACTGCGATGCCTGCATGAAGCGGGTGAAGAAAGCCCTCAATGGAATATAGGGTATTGTTGCCTTCACTCATGGTGGGCTCCGTCGATCCAAAAGTACTAGTGAAATGTCTTCAGAAGATAGGGAAGAAGGTGGATCTTCAGGGCGGCAAGAGTCACTACATCCCCGACACAATGACCATCTAGACAACCTCTAGTCATTTAACAACAACTTCAAAGTTAGTAACAAGAGCAAGAATGGTCTAAAGGGCCAATTGCTGTCGTCAGATGTGGATGGAGATGAGGCAGCATCACCGTCGGAAGTTAACTCTCACATCTTTAGTGATGAGAATGCCAACTCTTGCCGAGTTATGTGAAAAATTATGTGTTAAATCAGTTTTAAGGTTCTTATAATCCCTGTTAGTTTAGTTCTTTGTTTTTAATATAACATAATTTACGTTAGATTTAGATTTATTTTATATTAGATTAGACTTAGGTTTATTTAGGTTTACCCACACACACACACACACACACACACACACACACACACACACACACACACACACACACACACACACACACAAAAGAAGAAGAGAGTTTTAACGTCGTAGGAAACTATCCCAAAAGACGTTAAAGATTAGGTTAGATATAGACTTACGTTAAATTAGATTTAGGTTTATTTTTAGTTAGATTTACGTTTATTTAGATTTATGCTTATTTAGATTTACGCTTGTTTACGTTAGATCGAGTCCACGCAAGAATTACTTACGGTTTAGGGTTTAGAGTTAGACGAACAGTAAAAAGATCTACTGTGAAAAGATGTTAAGATGCTGTGAAGTGCTACAGCTAGAGAAGAGGCAAAGGGGTTTTGTCCACTACATGCAATATCATGTAGACGTGGGTCTGTAGATTTCTTGTACCCACAAATATAGGTATTGACCAATAAAGACGAGATTATAACCCGGTGGTTCTGATCTCCGTGCACCTCTAGACCGAGGTGTGCGGGGTTTGGACATGACTAGAGAATGCGAGGTAAAGAGAGAGAGAGAGAGAGAGAGAGAGAGAGAGAGAGAGAGAGAGAGAGAGAGAGAGAGAGAGAGAGAGAGAGAGAGAGAGATAAGACGAAGAATGCCAATAGAATATTAAATTTGTTGTCCAGGTTATAAGATTTTTATCCTCATTATGAGTAGTGACGAGGATGTGGGACCGTCCAACCGAAACACCTATCTCTCAACGAGGGTCTTATGTCCTTGTAATCAATGCAAGCATGCTGTGCGACGGACAAGACGTGTTTCTTTGCAACACGTTCTCGAATTTGGCGAGTTTGATCCATCTATTATAGATCGAGTTGTTGCCAATTATAACTCGTCGGACTCTGACGCTGGCCAACAAGCAGCAATCTTGCAACCCAATAGACGTGTTCGCAGGCGCTTTGGTCAAGCAGCATATGTGAGGCCACAAGATGTAGCCTCTGACAGCTCGGGGGATGATCATGCAGAGCACATTCCCAACGAGGCAATGTTTGAGCCCGAGATTGATTAAATGATCGAGACGATCATGGATTCAGAAAGGCTTATCTATGATGATATGAAAAGTGAGGCCGATACGCCATTGTATAATGGAGCACGTATGTCTAGATTGAAAGCACTCCTGGTTCTTCTCAACATGCAGGCAAAGTTTGGATGGAGTGACACTAGCGTCACAGCGCTTTTCAGGTGCTCTATTACAATTAGTTTACTTTAATAAAACTCTAAATGTATAATGATTTGATAGATTTTTACACGACTGTATCGTATTTTTATGTTGTGTAGATTGCTTAAAGAGCACATACTACCAGCTGACAATGTGATGCCATATTCCCGAGATGAAGCAAGAAAGATTTTGCGAAACTTGGGGATGGATTACAATTCTATCCACGCTTGTCCTAATGACTGCATTCTTTTCAGAGGGGAATGTGATTCCGAAAGATATCGAGTAGATCTCCACGGGACAAAAATTCCACAATAGGTTTTGCGGCATTTTCCTCTGCTTCCTCACATCAAGCATTTCTTCGAATGTAAGTCCATGGCCGCCCTAGCATCATGGCATGAGGAGAATAAATCTTCGGATGGTGTGCTACGAATTCCTGTAGATTGCGCAGCCTGTAAACATATAGATGGAACATGGTCGGATTTTGCCAGGGAAGCTCGAAATTTGCGCTTAGGCCTGGCTATGGATGTCGTAAATCCATCTGGTCAAAGATCAACATCTTACAGTGTATGGCCCGTTGTCATCGTCAACTACAACATTCCCCCGTGGTTGACTATGAAGAAGGGGCACCTCTGGCTAAGCTTGATTGTGCCAGGGCGATATAAAGTGGGGAATATGGATGTGTATCTTCGTCCACTATTGGAAGAGCTACAACAATTGTGGATTGGCATAGAGGTGGTGGATATGAGCCGACACACAGGACGACGGAATGCTTTGATCAGAGGCATTCTAATGTGGACCATGCATGACTATCCCGGGCTAACAGAATGCTCAGGTGATCTATTGACACTCCTCACTCAGACACTGTAAATCTTGTTTTTTCCCATAGTTGATCTATTATCATGTGTATACATGCAGGGCTTCAAACAAGCGGATACAGAGCATGTGTCACATGTGGACCTAGATTGAATGCACGTAGGGCACCCTCACTGAATAAGAAAATCTACGAAGGTCATCAAGCGTATCTCCCAGAGAATCATGTGTTACGCGACGGCTTTTTGGGAAGAGAGCCACCAAGGATGTCTGCACAAGCATGGTTAGAGCAGAAGGAGATGTGAGATGACGGATTGCCTCCAGGGATGAAGAGACTATCTCTATGGTACGAGTTACCATACTGGCCCCGACTCATGATCAATCACTTGCTTGATCCAATGCACATATTCAAGAATGTGGGTAATCTACTATGGGACCATCTGACCGGCAAGAAAGATACTTTGGGAGCCAGAGTTGACCTTAGAAATGTGGATCGTATGGAGCAATATTGGCCGCAAACAGCGTCTGATGGATCGATAAAACTCCCTAAAGCACCATGGATTTTCACAGGAGCCCAAGAACGAAAAGTAAAAGAGACCATTCGATCTTTGCGGACCCCCACTGGCGTAATGCACTCGCTCCGAACGTGTTTTACTAAAGAAGGAAAGCTTACCGGTTTGAAGTCACACGATTGGCATAAAATGTGTCAGGTACGTTCATAGTGGACTTTAATATCATTGCATAAAATGTGGACTTTAATATCATTGCTGCACATACTTTATAGTTTATTTTACCGGTTGCCATTGAGGGATGTTTGTCTCTCGACATCCGTAACACAATCTACAAACTTGCAAAGCTGGTGCAATGGATCTCACAAAAGGAGATCAACATAGACTCCATACCATTCGCCAAACTAAATGATGCGGAGCTTGTGTGCATGTTTGAGAAACATTTTCCTACTACCATGCTAACCATTCAGGTGCATCTTCTTGTTCACATAGTTGATGAGGTGGCAATAGCTGGCACAGTTCATTCCAGATGGATGTTCTTCTTAGAACGTTTCATGAAAACGTTTAAGGGATATGTGCGTCAAAAGGCACGTCCGGAGGGTAGCATGGCAGAAGGTTGGTTGGTATCAGAGTCCCTAGTGTACATTGGAGAGTGGCTAGACTGATTTGAGAAAGCCCGGGACACGCTATGGCGAACCATAGATGATGAGCGCATATCTGGGATTGTCATGTGCAATCTCGGTGTCGAGAAGAAGATGACGGAAGATCTAGAGGCTAAAATCAACCGATTTTGCATGCTTCACAATCCAGTGATGCAAAAGTGGATTGCACAATATGAGGATGCAAAGCAAGAGCGACAAAGGGCACGAATCGAGTGGAGACGGGGAAGACGATCACCGATGCACTATCCGACGGTTCTGGAGAGCCTACCAACCTTCATGAGCTTAAGATGGTTGCACAACCGATTGAAAAGCGCACAACAATGCGGTGACGAAGTGACTGAGGAAGAGTGGGAGTACTCTCGGGGTTGCGCGACCAAGGTAAGTTTGCAATGTACGACTAGTAAGTGAATTTATTTATAAACGTTTGAACGGCCACTCATAATCCTTGTTCGTTGTAGTATAAGTCATACACAGCAGCATGGTGTAAAGGTCAACATTTTAGGGTGGAACGAATCGACAAAAAGCGTTTTACTCAAGATTGTGGAATCATGGCAAAATTTGAACAGTCTAGTCGACGACGTTCCTCTGATGCAGATCCTGTGGTGGCGGAACTCACTTACTTCGGCACACTGCAAGAGATTTTGAGGATCGATTACAGAGGATTTTTTGTCGACTTGTTCGATGTGCAATGGTTCAAGATAATCATGGAGGGTCGCAAAGCTACTGTGCGTAGAGGAGAGTCTGGTTTTCTTGAGGTGGATTCTACTAAGAAATGGACTGACCTAAGAGACACTTTCGTACTACCCGAGCATTGTGAACAAGTAAGTATGTAAATAGTTCACATCCCCCTTTTACAAGTTATGTGCTTGAAAGCTCTCATGTAAGTTATGTGGCTCTGGCAGGTAATATTTCATCCTACAAAGTCTACATCAAACTGGTGGTACGTCATAGAGGTAGCCCCTCGTAGTGCAAGGACGTATGAAGGCTACCATGTGCCAATCACAACGGCATCAATGGAGGAGATCAGAGAAGATGCTCAATCAGAAGCCGCTGCGGTGGTGCCAGACGAGCATCAAGATGCTACTACTCTATATGGGGTGCATGCAGAGGAGCTACAAAATGAACCAGAGGATATGTGTTTAAACGGAGAGCTCTATATAGATATAGGAAGTTATGCTGAGTTATGCCAGGATGAGAGAGAGATCTCTTAAAGCCATAAATATTGTATTTGAACAATTTTGCTCCGTGTTGTAAAAGCTCTGGCTCTCTAAGTACCTTCCATGGTGTATAACGCTCTTTTCTACTCGCGCTCACATCTGCTGATTGAAAATTTTGAGTTTTCGACTTGCCTCTTCTATCACTCAATTCATTGCGTCATTGTATTTATATGCGTCATTACGTCATTGTATTTAATGGTCTTTGAATCATTGTCTACTCTATTCATTCAATATTAAGTTTAAATATTCGTGTGTTTAATGCAGGTATGGATGATGAGGATTTTCTTTCTTCTTTGTCACCGCAGCAGAGACAGTGGTACGTGGAGCGTCATCGCTCTGGCGCATCATCGCGCGTTCCTACTCCATCCACATCTCCCTCTCTTTCAGAGCATTCGGCGCACTCCTAAGCTTCGGTGTCAACAAGACGAGCTTCACACTCGTCTACACACCGGCGCTCTAGTGGTGGCGGTGGCGGTTGTTGTGGGGATTCTGCCACCGATGCCTCCACACCGCCTCGTGTTCGAAGAGGCTCTTTACCCTCCCCTTCTTTGCCCGCCCCCACACGAGCCACAGCATCGCTATCTACGCCAGGTTTTGCACGGCTGACTGTTCCTAGCAGCTACACACCTCTACCTACTCCGCTAGGAGCCACCCCACTCGACACTCCTCGCTTCGGGGCCCAGACGCCGGTGGAGACACCTGAGGTCCGTACCCCCATCGACACGCCGCTAGAGACCCCTGCCGGGACACCCAGGTTCACGCGTCACTGGCCAGAGGGCTTGTCTTACTCCGTCGACTTCAGCGGCGGCATCATCATGGATGATGACAACAAGAAGGTGATCTCGCGCATGCGTGGTCTTTGCTCTCAGCTGTTTAGACACTACATACTAAACAAATGGAGTGAAATACCAAGTGATTTAAAAAACAGAGTCATCAGCATACTTCATGATGAGTTTTCCGTTCCAACACGGGATCAGCGCTTCAATGAAGACCTGATGAAGATTCAAATGCGCGAATACTGCAAACACAAGCGTTCCGAAGTGCAAAAAGCAATCAAGAATGGGTGGAACAGGCCAGATTTGCTGGCCAAAGAAGATTGGAAGAATGCGAAGAAAGCAGCGCGCGAGAATCCCGACAAGTGGAAGCAACAAAAGGATGCAGCCAGAGCGCGAGTAGAGGCAGGGAGCTCGCACCACTTGGGGAGCGGTGGATGGGCATCATTTGAGGCCGATTTTGTAAGTGTTTTCGCATTGCTCTTTATGTTCGATAGTTTAGGGTTTATGAGTTTTTTAATTCTAACATAATGAAATCTTTGTATGTTTTGACAGTGGTCGATGACAGGACGTGATCCCACACCGTACGAGCGCGAGTACGCAGGCAGGAAGGGCTTAAATGCCCTGATGGACATTCTCAGTTCTCGCGGCGGCATGGTTAGTATTAGGGTTTACTCTTTTCTATTTTTTGTATTGTTTTATAAATGTCGTTATATGTTTATACTTACTGAAAGCTGTGTTATTGTCTTTTTTTGCAGAATCCGACAGATACACCGCTTGGACGTGATGAGATGTCTGACTAGACGACGTCAGTTTAGCCGTAGTTATATAGCATTAGTTTAGGGTTTCTCATAGCTTATGTATCATGAGACGGATTTTATACGTCTTTTTGAACCATGTATATTATTACATTTGTCACCGCAGTTCCTTTTGCCAATCAATTCTTTATGCCTATGATGTTGTACAATTGTCATTATTACATTTGCCAATCAATTCATTTTGCCTATGATGTGTACAATTGTCAATTTTGCAAACAATGCGTCTTGTGGGTGACTATTTTGGGTCTATTATCTACCCTTGCACTTTTTTAAAAAAGTGAATCAAGTACAATATGGTTGATGGGTGGCAGGGCATTCAATGCCCTGTCACCAAAAAAAAATTCTCTCGGGCGTCGCTATAACCGTCGCTATTTATGGCTCTGTAGCGTCGCTATGAGCGTCGCTATATAGAGACGCTTATAGCGACGCATATAGCGACGTTCTCGTAGCGACACTCGTAGTGACGGTTTTAGCGACGCCGGGGGTTATAAAAACCCAATGTATTTTCGTCGCTAACAGCGTCACAAGAGCACACAACCTCTTGTAGTGAAATCTCTCTTCATGAATTGTACGCAATGGCTAAATCTCCTACTACAAAAAGGAAAGGAGAAAGAGCCAATTCTTGAGATCACTAGGGGATATGTGGAGTGGATCATTGCACAAAATAATGTCACTTCTAGTTTGCAATTTATTTTACCATGGACAATCAAGTGTGTTGGAAAGAATTTGGAAGGCATTGAGTTTCTCTGCAGTGAGAATAGCTCTAAAATTCGTGTTGGCGTTTGCATCATAGACACAACACAAAAAAGTATTACATCTAGTGGTTGGAGTGCTGCCCAATTTGGTAAAGTAATTGATGGAGTATGTGGGGTAGCACATCAACCATCAAAGTTTTTAATTGCCGGCTTAGTCAAGTATCAGTATGCTGCTTCCCTAGAGAAGGCAATTTCTGAAAAAGCTAAATGGTATGAAATGCACGTTCTACCTTTGAGCTCCTTAATGGAATCAGAGACCATCCAAACATGTGTTCTTCGCGAAGAAGTTTTTGGGGTTTGGGCATTTTTCAGTCAAGGAGAGCAGTACACCAACTACTCTAGTGTTGACACTAGAATGGTAACCTAACAGGACATAGAAGTGTCCTTTCAGGGTTTTGGGAAAAAATTCCAAAACCATAGTAGATCCACTCATTTTGAAAAATCCTTTCATGAGCTTATAGTTCAATAACTACTACATATGGAAAAAATGAGAAACTTGTAATTTTTCTCATCCCTTGGTCACTACAAGCCTCCAAAGTTGATAGACCAATGCATTTTGCCCAAAATAGCAATTTCTTACGGTTGATTGCATATAAATAAGAGTGGGAATTTTTGTAGGACATGAGATTAAATGCCCTCTTAACTTCAATGGGTTGGTGACCAAAACATATGGTTACTTTTACCTCACTAATTTTTTTTGGGCAAGAAAAAAGGTACAAAAAATTTGCATTTTTGCCATTCTGCAGACCTATCGTCAAAGTTTCTATAGTCACGCTCAATACAGATACTATATACATGTTTTCTTAGTTCCCTCTGGGACATTGGATTCAAAAGGAGCCATGGATAATGTTAAAAGGATAATGGATCTCTTACAATTGGAACCTTGGGGGTAATGATAAAGTGCTAAATACTGCAAACATGAAAAAACTGGGTTTAGCATTATGACCTCTAGAAACCCATAAAAACTACTCAATATGTAGCCAAGTTTGTAGTCTATGATTAGATATGGTTACTACCTACAAAATATACACAATTGGCCTAAGAAACTAGCAATATTGAGAAAGTTATACTTGCTACTCTAAAATGTATCGTATTCTTCAGCAATCAAAAAACTCAACCATCATCATATACTATGCTATATAGCATATTAGGTCCCCCAAAACTCAAGGAATATTAGCTTTATGTTATACATTACACTTACACAATCAAAATTAAATTTGGATATCAAGAAAGCCACCAAAAAAATCATAAAAGTGCTAATTTTGGCCAAAAACAGGATTATGCAATTCTTGTAAATTGGTCATAACTTTCAATTTTAACACTTAGCTCTCCCTACAAGCATCAAAACATGTTGAGAACTATGAATGCTTAACCTCTAGCCATCTAAACCTCACAAACATGAAGTTTAGAGTGGTATAGTTGCAAAAAGTAAAAAAAAAGCCAAAAACAGGACCCGTTTTTTCACACAGTTTAGGTTCAAAAATGTTGTGCAAGAGTAAGGTTAATGGTGAGATCGATACTCCCAAAAAAATGCTAAGTTTTTTTCAGCTCATAAGGCAACTTTGTGGATATATAGCACCTAGAAATTCATTTTCATACTCTTCAAATAATTCAAACAAAATGGTCATTTAACAGGACACAAAAGTGTCCAAGGACATAAAAGTGTCTTGTTACCATTCTAGTGTTAAAGAGTCATTGTTGGAGCCAATGCATACTCTCTGCATCAATGACGACGAGTATGATTCTGTGACCACGGCCAAATCCTTTTTTGTACGTCGTGCAATCAAATGCATCTGTCTCAAAGAAGATGATCAAGTGATACACGTCTTCTCCTTAGGCTATGGGACTAAAGAGGCACTACAACAACAGAGAAAGGTGATATCAATTGCATGTAGTAGTGATCAAATGATGCAATTGGAATCTCTTTTCCATTCCATAGTGGAAGAAGACCTTGATCTTAGAAGGTGGGCAGGTGTGGATAACACAGAGAAAGTCAATGCCAAGGATTCAAAGGAAGAAGAAATTGAAGAACCATTGGATGCAAGTGTTGAGGCCATTCTAGAAAGTCTACAGGAAACAGGTTAAGCTAGACACCCATGATATTACATTACTGATATTTAGATAATTATTGTTGTCATTTTATTTTATTTGTCCCATCTCAAATCTGCCCATGATGTTAAAAACATTGATGTTTGGCTCGTTATTATTCTCAATTTATTTTCTTTGAAAAAATGTGAACTTGTGAGTTTGAGTTTTTTCACAATAAATGAATTAGACTTAAGTGTATGATATTATATGGACATATTTTGGTAAATATAATTCTACATTTATATATGGTCATAAGATATATATTATGTAATACTTTAAAGTTAATTGATCATATGAGGTTTGGGAAGAATACACTATGACTTGAGGATCATAGAGTTCTTTGTAGACATGACACCCTATGGCCCTAGGGCCATAGAATCCCTTAAAAGAAAATGGGATACCCTGCAACCTTACACATGTAGGGTGATTACACCGAGTCTCTAAAAGGGCACATAAGCATCTAGGTTACTCTATAGCCTTAGGCCCATAGGGTGTCAACATAGAATCCCCCAAAAGCATTTGGCTACCCTACAATATTATGGATATAGGGTGATTACATAGAGTCTTTAAAAGGGCACATAAGCATTTGGGCTAGTCTACATCCTTAAGGCAATAGGGTGTCAACACAGCTATCCTACAATCTTATGTATATAGAGAGATTACATAAAGTCTCTAAACGGGCGCATGAGTATTTGGGCTATTCTAGAAGGAAACATAAGTTATCCAAGAGCATTTGGGATACCCTAAGGCCTTAGGGCCATAGGGTGGTGACATAGAATCTCCACAGGGGCACTTAAATCACCCCATGGATGCAAATCACCTAGCTCTTATGGACACATCTTATAAAACATCACATGACACCCTATGGCCTTTAGACCATAGGTTGGTTATTCTAGGTCACCTAAAGACTATTTAAGTGTTTCAAGAACATTTTTCGTTGGCCTTATATCTTGTGTCCATATACATTAGGGACATATATTTCTTATCTTGTGATTAAGGTTTAATATTCTATTGAGAATGAAATAAGCTAGAAAAAACTAAAAAGTATTTAGTCCTCAAAATTCCAAAATGAGAGTTTGAACAATTGATGTATGATCATTTTTTGTTGGGTGTAAGTTCTTCTATTGTGAATTGATGGTGTAAGCGTTTGAAATAATTATCTTTGTATTGCAACTAACTAGATTAAACATATATTCAACATTTGTTGTAAATGCCAATTATTTGCTTAAATAGTAAACATCGAGTATAAATGGTTATTGAAGCATTTGTCCTTTGGATTATGTGAAGATCTAGTTCTTTGATTGTAACAAGATTTTATTCAAAGATATAAAGTGCGAGTATTTTGTTCCAAACTATGATTTTGTTTCTCTTCTAGATGATGCAGAGAATTGGAATTTATATCTTGAATTTTTTTCAATAGAGAGAAGCTAGGACTAGTAGAATTTTTTAGCTTTTCATGTAGCAATCGGAACATTGTATCAAGGTTTATTGCAAAGAAATGATTGTATAATGTATAACCATTGTTTAAGTTTGTAAATTGGAAGTAGAAGGAAATGCAAGTTCCAAAACATATGCAATTCCATAAGGAGAATCCAGCACAAATACTTTTTCCCCTCATGATTTGTAAATCAAAGTGCATGGTGAGCCGGACCTTCCATCCACCAACAGATCAATGTATTTGTGAATTAAAGTACTTGAAATTTTGATTTAAATGTTTGAATGTTATGATGATATTTTAAGGCAAAGACCCCTTCAACTGTGTGGTAAAGCAACAAATGTATGATGTATGATAATGATTCAATTTTGTATATCATGTTGCATATTTATTGCATTTTTTAGCTTACACATTTTGCTAGCATAAGGACACCCTATGGCCCTAGGACCATAGGATGCCATCATATCCCATGTACAATTTCTCTTTTACCATAGAGGAAATCTTATGGATCTAGGTTCATAAGACGCCAATATAGTGCATAAATGGCTTCTTATAAGTATACACGTAAACATAGTGCATAGAGGGAATTTTACTAGCATAAAGACCGCCCTATGGCCTTGGGACCATAGGGTGCCAACATAGAGCATAGAGCGCTTTTTATTAGCACCTTGTTGCCCTTGGGATGCCATAGTGCCATAAAGTGGTTTTTGTATATATAGTAGAGAATTCTCACACACATGATACCTTGGTCACTATCTTGCCCTTGGACCATATGATAGTAGCATAGAGGATACCCTATAGCCCAAGGGTTTCCTTCTATCCCTAGGGCCATACACTGCCAACATATAGTATACATGGTATCTTCATAGAGCAAACCTTTTAGCCCTACACTATAGAGTGGAAACCTAGACCATATAATGTATCCTACTAGCATAGAAGGAACCCTATGACCTCGAGGCCAAAGACTACCAATTTAGGGCATAAAGGGTCTCTTGCTAAGTTGAAGAGCACCTTGTGGCCCTAGGGAGCACCCTATGGCCCCAGGGCCATAGGGTGTCAACATAGTCAAATGGGGTGTAAACTTAGAGCATAGAGGGTTTCTTACTATCATGGAGGACACCCTGTGTCCTTGGTGCCATAGGGTGCAAACATATAGAATGGAGGGTCTCTTGCTAGCATAGAGAGCACCCTATGGCCTTGGGGCCATATGATTCCAACAAACAGCATAAACGGTTTTTTGATAGCATAGCGGATAGCTTATTTCCCTGGGGCCATATGATACAAAAATAAAAGAGTCTTAAGAAGGGCACCTAGGCCACTAAATCACCATGGGGCCATAAGGTAGTCTTTGTGGGGAATTCTCCTAAAGGGTTCCTTGGCTATCCTATGGCCTTTGGGCCATAGGCTACCAACATAGAGTTTAGATGGTTTCTTACTAACATAGAGCTCACCTTGTGGCCTACGGTCTTTAGATTCTAATATAGAGTTTCAATGGTTTCATACTAGTCATAAGGGGCACCCTATGGCCTTGTGGCCATAGAGTGTCAATGTAGAGCTCAGAGGTTTCCTTTCTAGCATAGAGGGCACAATGTGGCCTAGGAGCCATTTGATGCACCCTATGGCCCGAGGGTTGTAGGTTGCCAATGTAGACAAGGTTTCTTAGTAGCATTATAAAGGGTACCTTGTGGCCCTCAAATCTCCATAGGGTGCCAACATAGAGTGTAGAGGGTTTTTTCTACTAGTATAGAGGACATCGTATGGCCCTGGGGCCATAGGGTTTCAATATTGAGCATAGAGGATTTCTTACTAGCAAAGAGGCTACCTTGTGGCCCTGTGTCCATAGGGTGCAAACATAGAGAATAGAGGATTTCTTACTATCATACAGGGTACCTTGTGGCCCTAGGTCCATAGGGTGCAAACATAGAGCATAGAGGATTTGTTACTAGCAGAGAGGGCACCCTATGACCCAAAGGCCATAGAGTGACAACGTGTAGCATAAAGGGTTTCTTACTAGCATAGGAGGCAGACCTTGTGGCCCTCGGGTCATAGGGTGCCAACATAAAGCATATATGGTTTCTTACTAGTGCTAATAGAGGGCATCTTGTGGCCCTATGACAACCCATGGCCTTAGGGCCATAGGGTGACACAAAAATAAAGTACCATATGACTTTGAAGCCATATATCTATTTATATGTTGAGACCTCCCAACAATCCTAACCCTACGGCCTTGAGGCCATAAACATACATATTTTGGATTATCTTAAAGTGATAGAGATATCTACAAAGAGAACTGTATGGCCTGAAGGCCATAAGAAACTTAGTCAAGGAAATCATCCAATGCAAGAAGATCATGGCAATAGAAAATGAGACTTCTGCTTTAGAGCTTAAAGGCATAAATGTTTCTCCAAGTTTACTTCTAGGCGCCACCATCATGGACAAAGAACTAATGTAGCTAGATAAAGACTAGGAATCTCTAGACAATAAGGAGCATAAAAATAAATTCATTGTAGCTGTGTTGTTAGTCAGTAAATTTGGTATTTGCGATTAGTTTTTTCTAAGAGTGTGACAAAAAAGAGTTATCAAAATGTAGATTCTTTGGAATCTAAAATTAGGTGTTCTTTAAACTTGCAGTCCTTCAACAAGATACTGCGGCTGACAAAGTTTTACTCGAGATTAATATATTGGTACACAGGATGCTAATGCCATTGACCCTACTGAGAAAGATTCTATCAATCTCCATGTCAACCAAAGAGTTTCTGACGAAGATGACAAGAATCTACAAGTCTTTGAAGGTCAACTGCTACAACGATTAGAGATAAATTTAAAGAGTAATCCAGTGGAAGAAGACAATGAAAGTTCCAGAACATGTGCAAGGGAAGAAGAAGAATCTAATGAAAATATTCTAGTAGCCCAAGAGTTGGGAATTGGATTGCATGACACCACAATGGAAGTAGAAGGTTTTTTTTTTTTCCCGAAAGGCTCTTTCAATTTCAGAGTATTAACTTACACATTTTGCTAGCATAGAGGAAACACTATGGCCCTAGGACCATAGGATGCCATCATATCCCATGTACAATTTCTCTTTTACCATAGCTTGGACATCTTATGGGTCTAGGGTCATAAGATGCCAACAAAGTGCATAAATGTCTTCTTATAAGTATACACGTAAACATAGTGCATAGAGGGAATTTTACTAGCATAAAGATTACCCTGTGGCCTTGGGGCCACAGGGTGTCAACATAGAGCATAGAGGGATTTTTATTACCACCTTGTTACGCTTGGGACACACATGATACCTTGGTCACTATCTTGCCCTTGGACCATATGATAGTAGCATAGAGGACACCCTATAGCCCTAGGGTTTCCTTCTATCCATAGGGCCATACACTGCCAACATATAGTATACATGGTTTCTTCATAGAGCAAACCTTTTAGCCCTACGCAGTAGAGTGGAAACCTAGACCATATAATGTATCCTACTAGCATAGAAGGCACCCTATGACTCTGAGGCCAAAGAGTACCAATTTAGGGCATAAAGGGTCTCTTACTAGGTTGAAGGGCACCTTGTGGCCCTAGGGAGCACCCTATGGCCACACTGCCATAAGGTGTCAACATAGTCAAATGCGGTGTAAACTTAGAGCATAGAGGGTTTCTTACTATCATGGAGGACACCCTGTGTCCTTGGTGCCATAGGGTGCAAACATATAGCATGGAGGGTTTCTTGCTAGCATAGAGAGCACCCTATGTCCTTGGGGCCATATGATTCCAACAAAGAGCATAAACGGTTTTTTGATAGCATAGAAGATAGCTTATTTCCCTGGGGCCATATGATACAAAAATAAAAGTGTCTTAAGAAGGGCACCTATGCCACTCAATCACCATGGCGCCATAAGGTGGTCTTTGTGGAGAATGCTCCTAAAGGGTTCCTTGGCTATCCTATGGCCTTTGGGCCATAGGCTACCAACATAGAGTTTAGATGGTTTCTTACTAACATAGAGCTCACCTTGTGGCCTACGCTCTTTAGATTCTAATATAGAGTTTCAATGGTTTCATACTAGGCGTAAGGGGCACCCTATGGCCTTGGGGCCATTGAGTGTCAATGTAGAGCGCAAAGGTTTCCTTTCTAGCATAGAGGGCACCATGTGGCCTAGGAGCCATTTGATGCACCCTATGGCCCGAGGGCTGTAGGTTGCCAATGTAGACAAGGTTTCTTAGTAGCATTATGAAGGGTACCTTGTGGCCCTCAAATCTCCATAGGGTGCCAACATAGAGTGTAGAGGGTTTTTCTTACTAGCATAGAGGACATCCTATGGCCTTGGGGCCATAGGGTTTCAATATTGAGCATAGAGGATTTCTTACTAGCATAGAGGCTACCTTGTGGCCCTAGGTCCATAGGGTACAAACATAGAGAATAGAGTATTTCTTACTATAATACAGGGTACCTTGTGGCCCTAGGTCCATAGGGTGCAAACATAGAGCATAGAGGATTTGATACTAGCACAGAGGGCACCCTATGGACCAGAGGCCATAGAGTGACAACATGTAGCATAAAGGGTTTCTTACTAGCATAGGAGGCAGACCTTGTGGCCCTCCGGTCATAGGGTGTCAACATAAAGCATATATGGTTTCTTACTAGTGCTCATAGAGGGCATCTTGTGGCCCTATGACAACCCATGGACTTAGGGCCATAGGGTGACACATAAATAAAGTACCATATGGATTTGAAGCCATATATCTATTTATATGTTGAGACCTCCCAACAATCGTAACCCTATGGCCTTGCGGCCATAAACAGACATATTTTGGATTATCTTAAAGTCATAGAGATATCTACAAAGAGAACTGTATGGCCTGAAGGCCATAAGAAACTTAGTCAAGGAAATCATCCAATGCAAGAAGATCATTGAAATAAAAAATGAGACTTCTGCTCTAGATCTTAAAGGCATAAATGTTTCTCCAAGTATACTTCTAGGCGCCACCATCATGGACAAACAACTAATGTAGCTAGATAAATACTAGGAATCTCTAGACAATAAAGAGCATAAAAATAAATTCATTATAGATGTGTTGTCAGTTAGTAAATTTGCTATTTGCGATTAGTAGTGTGACAAAAAAGAGTATCAAAATGTAGATACTTTGGAATCTAAAATTAGGTGTTCTTTAAACTTGCAGTCCTTCAACAAGATATTGCGGCTGACAAAGTTTTTCTAGAGATTGTTGGTATAGAGGATGCTAATGCCATTGACCCTACTGAGAAAGATTCTATCAATCTCCATGTCAACCAAAGAGTTTCTGATGAAGATGACAAGAATCTACAAGTCTTTGAAGGTCAACTGCTACAACTACTGGAGATAAATTTAAAGAGTAATCCAATGGAAGAAGACAGTGAAAGTTCAAGAACATGTGCAAGGGAACAAGAAGAATCTAATGAAAATATTCTAGTAGCCCAAGAGTTGGGAATTGGATTGCATGACACCACAATGGAAGTAGAAGGGTTTTTTTTTCTTTTTTTTTTCTGAAAAGCTCTTTGAATTTCGGAGTATTAACTTACACATTTTGCTAGCATAGAGGACACCCTATGGCCCTAGGACCATAGGATGCCATCATATCCCATGTACAATTTCTATTTTACCATAGAGGACATCTTATGGGTCTAGGGTCATAAGATGCCAACATAGTGCATAAATGGCTTCTTATAAGTATACACGTAAACATAGTGCATAGAGGGAATTTTACTAGCATAAAGATCGCCCTGTGGCCTTGGGGCCATAGGGTGTCAACATAGAGCATAGAGGGCGTTTTATGAGCACCTTGTTACCCTTGGTACACACATGATACCTTGGTCACTATCTTGCCCTTGGACCATATGATAGTAGCATAGAGGACACCCTATAGCCCTAGGGTTTCCTTCTATCCATAGGGCCATACACTGCCAACATATAGTATACATGGTTTCTTCATAGAGCAAACCTTTTAGCCCTACGCAGTAGAGTGGAAACCTAGACCATATAATGTATCCTACTAGCATAGAAGGCACCCTATGACTCTGAGGCCAAAGAGTACCAATTTAGGGCATAAAGGGTCTCTTACTAGGTTGAAGGGCACCTTGTGGCCCTAGGGAGCACCCTATGGCCACACTGCCATAAGGTGTCAACATAGTCAAATGCGGTGTAAACTTAGAGCATAGAGGGTTTCTTACTATCATGGAGGACACCCTGTGTCCTTGGTGCCATAGGGTGCAAACATATAGCATGGAGGGTTTCTTGCTAGCATAGAGAGCACCCTATGGCCTTGGGGCCATATGATTCCAACAAAGAGCATAAACGGTTTTTTGATAGCATAGAAGATAGCTTATTTCCCTGGGGCCATATGATACAAAAATAAAAGTGTCTTAAGAAGGGCACCTATGCCACTCAATCACCATGGCGCCATAAGGTGGTCTTTGTGGAGAATGCTCCTAAAGGGTTCCTTGGCTATCCTATGGCCTTTGGGCCATAGGCTACCAACATAGAGTTTAGATGGTTTCTTACTAACATAGAGCTCACCTTGTGGCCTACGCTCTTTAGATTCTAATATAGAGTTTCAATGGTTTCATACTAGGCGTAAGGGGCACCCTATGGCCTTGGGGCCATTGAGTGTCAATGTAGAGCGCAAAGGTTTCCTTTCTAGCATAGAGGGCACCATGTGGCCTAGGAGCCATTTGATGCACCCTATGGCCCGAGGGCTGTAGGTTGCCAATGTAGACAAGGTTTCCTAGTAGCATTATGAAGGGTACCTTGTGGCCCTCAAATCTCCATAGGGTGCCAACATAGAGTGTAAAGGGTTTTTCTTACTAGCATAGAGGACATCCTATGGCCTTGGGGCCATAGGGTTTCAATATTGAGCATAGAGGATTTCTTACTAGCATAGAGGCTACCTTGTGGCCCTAGGTCCATAGGGTACAAACATAGAGAATAGAGTATTTCTTACTATAATACAGGGTACCTTGTGGCCCTAGGTCCATAGGGTGCAAACATAGAGCATAGAGGATTTGATACTAGCACAGAGGGCACCCTATGGACCAGAGGCCATAGAGTGACAACATGTAGCATAAAGGGTTTCTTACTAGCATAGGAGGCAGACCTTGTGGCCCTCCGGTCATAGGGTGCCAACATAAAGCATATATGGTTTCTTACTAGTGCTCATAGAGGGCATCTTGTGGCCCTATGACAACCCATGGACTTAGGGCCATAGGGTGACACATAAATAAAGTACCATATGGATTTGAAGCCATATATCTATTTATATGTTGAGACCTCCCAACAATCGTAACCCTATGGCCTTGCGGCCATAAACAGACATATTTTGGATTATCTTAAAGTCATAGAGATATCTACAAAGAGAACTGTATGGCCTGAAGGCCATAAGAAACTTAGTCAAGGAAATCATCCAATGCAAGAAGATCATTGAAATAAAAAATGAGACTTCTGCTCTAGATCTTAAAGGCATAAATGTTTCTCCAAGTATACTTCTAGGCGCCACCATTATGGACAAACAACTAATGTAGCTAGATAAATACTAGGAATCTCTAGACAATAAAGAGCATAAAAATAAATTCATTATAGATGTGTTGTCAGTTAGTAAATTTGCTATTTGCGATTAGTAGTGTGACAAAAAAGAGTATCAAAATGTAGATACTTTGGAATCTAAAATTAGGTGTTCTTTAAACTTGCAGTCCTTCAACAAGATATTCCGGCTGACAAAGTATTACTAGAGATTGTTGGTATAGAGGATGCTAATGCCATTGACCCTACTGAGAAAGATTCTATCAATCTCCATGTCAACCAAAGAGTTTCTGACGAAGATGACAAGAATCTACAAGTCTTTGAAGGTCAACTGCTACAACTACTGGAGATAAATTTAAAGAGTAATCCAATGGAAGAAGACAGTGAAAGTTCAAGAACATGTGCAAGGGAGCAAGAAGAATCTAATGAAAATATTCTAGTAGCCCAAGAGTTGGGAATTGGATTGCATGACACCACAATGGAAGTAGAAGGGTTTTTTTTTTCTTTTTTTTTTCTGAAAAGCTCTTTCAGTTTCGGAGTATTAACTTACACATTTTGCTAGCATAGAGGACACCCTATGGCCCTAGGACCATAGGATGCCATCATATCCCATGTACAATTTCTATTTTACCATAGAGGACATCTTATGGGTCTAGGGTCATAAGATGCCAACATAGTGCATAAATGGCTTCTTATAAGTATACACGTAAACATAGTGCATAGAGGGAATTTTACTAGCATAAAGATCGCCCTGTGGCCTTGGGGCCATAGGGTGTCAACATAGAGCATAGAGGGCTTTTTATGAGCACCTTGTTACCCTTGGTACACACATGATACCTTGGTCACTATCTTGCCCTTGGACCATATGATAGTAGCATAGAGGACACCCTATAGCCCTAGGGTTTCCTTCTATCCATATGGCCATACACTGCCAACATATAGTATACATGGTTTCTTCATAGAGCCAACCTTTTAGCCCTACGCAGTAGAGTGGAAACCTAGACCATATAATGTATCCTACTAGCATAGAAGGCACCCTATGACTCTGAGGCCAAAGAGTACCAATTTAGGGCATAAAGGGTCTCTTACTAGGTTGAAGGGCACCTTGTGGCCCTAGGGAGCACCCTATGGCCCCACGGCCATAAGGTGTCAACATAGTCAAATGGGGTGTAAACTTAGAGCACAGAGGGTTTCTTACTATCATGGAGGACACCTTGTGTCCTTGGTGCCATAGGCTGCAAACATATAGCATGGAGGGTTTCTTGCTAGCATGGAGAGCACCCTATGGGCTCCCTATGGACTTGGGGCCATATGATTCCAAAAAAGAGCATAAATGGTTTTTGGATAGCATAGAGGATAGCTTATTTCCCTGGGGCCATATGATACAAAAATAAAAGAGTCTTAAGAAGGGCACGTAGGCCAATAAATAACCATGGGGCCATAAGGTGGTCTTTGTGGGGAATGATGCTAAAGGGTTCCTTGGCTATCCTATGGCCTTTGGCTACCAACATAGAGTTTAGATGGTTTCTTACTAACATAGAGCTCACCTTGTGGCCTACGGTCTTTAGATGCTTATATAGATTTTCAATGGTTTCATACTAGGCGTAAGGGACACCCTATGGCCTTGGGGCCATAGAGTGTCAATGTAGAGCACAGAGGTTTCCTTTCTGGCATACAGGGCACCATGTGTCCTGGGAGCCATTTGATGCACCCTATGGCTCGAGGGCTGTAGGTTTCCAATGTAGACCGTAGAGGTTTTGTTTCTAGCATAGAGGGAACCTTTTGGCCTAGGGGCCATTTGGTGCTCCCCTAGAGCATACAAGGTTTCCTAGTAGCATTATAAAGGGTACCTTGTGGCCCTCAAGTCTCCATAGGGTGCCAGCATAGAGCATAGAGGGTTTTTCTTACTAGCATAAAGGACATCCTATGGCCTTGGGGCCATAGTGTTTCAATATTGATCATAAAGGATTTCTTACTAGCACAGAGGCTACCTTGTGGCCCTAGGTCCATAGGGTGCAAACATAGAGAATAGAGGATTTCTTACTATCATACAGGGTACCTTGTGGCCCTAGGTCCATAGGGTCCAAACATAGAGCATAGAGGAGTTGTTACTAGCACATAGGGCACCTTATGGCCCAAACTCCATAGAGTGATAACATGTAGCATAAAAAAGGGTTTCTTACTGGCAAAAAGGCAAACCTTATGGCCCTCGGGTCATAGGGTGCCAACATAAAGCATATATGGTTTCTTACTAGTGCTCATTGAGGGCATCTTGTGGCCCTATGACAACCCACGGCCTTAGGGCCATAGGGTGACACATAAATAAATTACCATATGGATTTGAAGCCATATATCTATTTATATGTTGAGACCTCCCAACAATCCTAACCCTATCTCCTTGAGGCCATAAACATACATATTTTGGATTATCTTAAAGTCATAGAGATATCTACAAAGAGAACCGTATTGCCTAAAGGCCATAAGAAACTTAGTCAAAGAGATCATCCAATGCAAGAAGATCATGGCAATAGAAAATGAGACTTCTGCTCTAGAGCTTATAGGCATAAATGTTTCTCCAAGTATACTTATAGGAGCCACCATCATGGACAAAGAACTAATGTAGCTAGATAAAGATTATGAATCTCTAGACAATAAGGAGCATAAAAATAAATTCATTGTAGATGTGTTGTCAGTTAGTAAATTTGCTATTTGCGATTAGTTTTTTCTAAGACTGTGACAAAAAAGAGTTATCAAAATGTAGATACTTTGGAATCTAAAATTAGGTGTTCTTTAAACATGCAGTCCTTCAACAAGATATTGCGGCTGACAATGTTTTACTAGAGATTGTTGGTATAGAGGATGCTAATGCCATTGACCCTACTGAGAAATATTCTATCAATCTCCTTGTCAACCAAAGAGTTTCTGACGAAGATGACAAGAATCTACAAGTCTTTGAAGGTCAACTGCTACAACGACTGGAGATAAATTTAAAGAGTAATCCAATGGAAGAAGACAGTGAAAGTTCCAGAACATTTGCAAGGGAAGAAGAAGAATCCAATGAAAATATTCTAGTAGCCCAAGAGTTGGGAATTGGATTGCATGACACCACAATGGAAGTAGAAGGCAATGGAAGTTCCAGAACATGTGCAACGCCAGAAAGAGAATCCAACACAAATATTTTAGCACCCCTGGATTTGGAAATCGAAGTGCATGGTGAGTCAGACCTTCCATCCACCAACAAACCAATGCTGACTATAATAGTGAGCTTATGTGGATTGTTCCTGATGAGATGCTGGCAAAAGTCCAAGAAAAGGAAGAGCTTAAAGTTTGGACATGAGGATATTGTTCTTTATCCAGGATGCATTGAGTTTTTAAAGGCTCTATTTAGCAATTTCAATGTAGGGATATGGTCAGCTGCTAATGACATGCATGTTATCGACATCATCAAGATTTTAGAAAAGTAAGCTAAAGAAAAATTTCCATTCTTTATGATCTAGGGGCAAAGCCAATGTCAACCATGCATATAATCAAGGATCACTCGCTTAGATAATCCAGGAGTAGAAGCACTTTTCAAACCGCTGGCCATTGCATCATCAAAATTTGGGCTTGATTCAAGAAGATTGCTTCTTGTAGATGATGAACCATTAAAGGGATGTGTGAATCCTGCATTGAATTGTATTTTTCCACCATCATTTAATGTTGATGATGAGGAGGATAATATCCTCCTTGGGGAGCTGCTACCATATATCAAAGCTCTCAATCATGTTAATGACATTCGCACAGTTACAGGGTCTCATTTATATGGACAAGCACCCATTGCTCAAGGTCATAAACTTTATAACCGTATACACAAGGTTGTTGCAGAGTGGGAGGAGAGAAATCTAATTTTTCTAGGAAAAACCTACTCCATGGGAAGGCTACCCATTATAAAATTTCGGAGGTCATTTGGAGGGCCTTGTAAGAAATTGTATTTCTCTCTCTAGAAACTGTAAGAAACTGTAAGAAATTGTACAAAGCTCTTTTTTGTGATTTTTGGATACTTATCTTTCAAGAAAGCCCCTTTTTAGCGGTTTTTTGACATTTTTCTCTCAAAAAGCTCCCTAAAAAGAGGAAAAAAGGGTCTTTTTACTAATGGTGCACGAGGAGGCATTCCAAAATTTTGGAATGCCCCCTCGCACGCCGTTAGTAAAATGTTTTTTTAGGGGTTTTTGACATTTTTTGCCTCTTTGGATGTTGGAGCGGACATTCATTTCTAGGATATTTGGGCGTTCCGGGCGCATTCACAGTATCCAAAGTTTCAAAATCTTCCACCACTTGATAGTTTTGTGACTTTTTGAGTTCTAGTGATGACATAAGCCGTATCAAATGCACCGCATCTACCTTCTGAAAAAGGTGCTCGCATTAAATGAAAGAGAGTGATCGTCTTCAAGGACCATTAGATTATTAAATGAGGAGAGGGACATCTTTTATATTTTTGTTAATATCAATATATTTTTCTACATAACGTAGGCTCTTCTCTCATTGGAGGAGCTTATTTTCCTCTCTCTTCCAAAAGGCCCTCCAAAAGACCTCCGAAATCTCCTAATGAGAAGTTTCTCGTCCTCTTCACGATGAGAAAGTTACAACATCTAGCACTAGTGGAATGTCCACTCGAAGTCAAGACAAGAAACTTTCAGCACGTGATCGAGAAAAAGTAAGGGTCTTAAAGAATATCAAATCATTATTAGCCTTGAAAGGTACAGAAGCAATCATGCTTGCCCAAAAATTGGGATACAAGGAGCCTGTGATGAAAGTACATGAAGCCAGGAATTATATAAAGCATCTAAAAATTCAGTATGATCTCAAATAGCCCTATATCAAGAAATGATGGAGCAATTTTTTGTAACATTTTGTCATTTACAAAGATCTTTATGTACTTAGAAACTTTGTTAGAGTGCTTAGGGTTTCAAGATATATGAAGATGTAAATGATTAATAGTTTTTAAATTGTCTTTCAATAGTATAAGTAGCTTCTGAGTTTCATGTGCCAAATGCTCTTTTTTTAAAAGCTTTTATAGTTGTTTGCTTTGAAATTTGAGTTCACTGTGCCATCAAGGACAATCTACATGCTCATAAGGTCAAATCTCACCCTATATGTCCTTGGGGGAATTTCACTTTATGGTCTCAACACCCTATGAATCTAAGGCCATAGGGTCATAGTTTGGCATGTTTTCTTGCATAGGACTTACTAAGTGTAACCACAAATTAGCACCCTATGTCCCTAAGGTCTTCAACACACTTAAGATCTCTATATTAACTTTTTTTTTAAAATCATTTCAGGGCTTCTAAGAATTTTTTTTTTGGTATTAGATTATCACAAAATAGAGGATCTCCCTTTCATATTACATCAAATATCACATTCAAACGAAGAGCAATGGTTTCATTATCTACCAACATCTTTCAAACAGGACAAAAGAACGCTTATCTTGGATTTAGAGGGTGTGCTTCTTGCAACATTTGAGCTTCAATCAAGGCCAACTTGGACCAAGTACATGTGCATTGTAGAAGATAACAATGAGGTGTATGCGGTGTGTCCAGATGCAGAGTATTTCTCAAGATTTTGCTTTGAGTTCTTTGAGGTTTGGATTTGGAGCTTCCATCGTTTACAAAAAGCTCAACATATAATCAAGACCTTTTTTCCTACACAAGGTCACAAATTCAAGATGATTATGGATAACCGGTGCTGCCAAAATTCAAATTTCAGGATCGGTTACAAAAGAGCCTATCACAAAAATCTTTCGACCATATGGAAGCTATTTGATTATTTAGATGGGGGAAACACTATAATATTTGATGATAGTCCATATCGAGTGATGTGGAATATGCAAGGAACTTATATGATTTTTCCAAAGTTTTGGAACCAACCTACTCAATTGCTTCAAAGTTTTTTAAAAGATGAAATTGTTCCATGGTTATGTAGATGGTTGTATGCTAAAGACAAGAGAGACTATACCATAAGAAATTTTGTAATGTTCCATCTTGATCCTGAGACTCACTATGTAATGCAATGTTATATGTCTCAAAGGACTCAAAATCTCAAGAGAAAGAGGCCATTTTAAGTGTACTAGTTAAGTATTCTAAATAGCATCTACCAAGTATTTGGCAATGTGTACTTTTCAAAATTTAAACTTGATGGAATGTTGTGGGATATCTCTTTAAACTGTTTTTTTAATGAAGTGCATCCTATTGTCAGGAGACTTCTCTCATTCAAGTTCTTTGGTTTCATTGTTTGATGCTTCTATGGTATTGTTAACTTTTTCTTCTTATTAATTGTCTTTATTAAGTGATCCAAACAATCAGAATTTCTTGACATTTGGTAGTGTTACAAAACAATGTTTTTTGAACACCCTCAATCTTGGAGATATCATACTCTTTCTAGTTAGTCTTTTGTTGTACATGCGATGAAGACCATCATTTTTATGAAACTGTCAAGTTGGCGGTAATCTTTATGTTTATACTTTATACTATTTTGACATAATCAATGTATACAATTCTTATTATTCACATCAAATAGTGTTTTTAAACACCTCCTTTTTTTGAGACACCATCTCTAAAACCTTTGAGTGAAGTTTTAAAGAATGTACTTGATGTAAAAAATCTTCATCTTAACATTGATTCTTTGGCACAAACTTATATTAGGAGTTTTTATATTGTAGTTTTATGTTAAGAAATAATTTCAAAGTTAGAGTTATGATAGTCTATCTAAGTAAGTGCCTCATCTAACTTTGTATAGTTAAATAAAATACCAAATGGAATTATAGGTGCAATAGATGACATCTTATGGTCTTAGGGCCATAGGATACTCTATAGTATTGTTTAGATTTTTTAATTGTTTGTGAACGTAGATCATAGAGGGTTTTTCTCACTACCATAGAGGATATCCTATGTCTTTGTGGCCACATGGTCTCAATATTGAGCGTAGAGGATTTCTTACTACCATAGAGGGTACCTTGTGGCCCTAGGTCCATAGGGTGCAAACACACAGTATAAAGGATTTCTTACTAGCACAGAGGGCACCCTATGGTCTAAGGCCATATGGTGACAACATATAGAATAAAGGGTTTCTAACTAGCATACGAGGCACACCTTGTGCACCTGGGGACATAGTGTGCCAACATAGAGCATAGAAGGGTTTCGTATTGTCATAAACAACATCTTGTGGACCTAAGACAACCTACATCCTTAGGGACATAGGGTGGCACATAAATAAAGTCCCATATGGCTTTGAAGGACTAGACCTCTTTATGCGTTCGGACCAGCTAACAATCCTAACCCTATGGCATTGAGGTCATAAAGAGGCATATTAAAGTCATAGACATGTCTACAAAGAGCACCATATGGCCTTAAGGACATAGGTACAATAGATGGTATCTCATGGTCGTATAGCCATAGGATACTATATAGTATTGTTTTGACTTTTTAAGTGTGAAATATTAGTTTGAATGTTGTTTAAATTATCGTGTATTTAAAACTTGATAGCATGCTATAAAACCATGACCAAGTATTTTGTTATACATGGATTAAGGTCACCAAATTATGACAAGAATGTTTAATAGTATTTGCCTTTACATATTATCTTTTTTAATTGCCGTAATCAATCTATATGCTACTTTAAAATCATATGAATTGGTTTTTTTGACACCTCATTTTTTGAAAAGCTACTTCTAGAAGCATTTGTTGAATTTTGAAAAGCACTGATGTCATACAAATCCTCTTTCCAAAACATTTTTTGAGAAGCTACTTCTAGAATCATTTGTTGAATTTTGAAAAGCACTGATGTCATAAAAATCCTCTTTCCAAAAACTATATTGGAGGTTTATTCTTAAATTTTATAGTAGAGAAATTAAAATAGACTCATACAATCATGATAATTTATCTAAATTAAAGGCAACTAGAGCTTAGAAATCATTAAATAAAACAATCCTAGCATACACATTTAGAATTTGGGAAACGGGATTTTCCCAAATTATCTAAAATGGTGTTAACTTGTGACATATCCCAAAGAATGGGTAGACCTACAACTGCAGGCATGACTCCCTTAACACCAGTACAACCACTTAGGGTGTTTTCATGAAATGGGGATTGGATTTTATGGGACCTTTCAAGAAGGTTACTCCCAGGAAGAATAGGCATATAGTGATGGCCACCTGCTATGTAACCAAGTGGGTAGATGCTAAGGCTCTTCCTGACAACACAGCCAAATCCACTGCAAGATTTTTATTTGAGAATATTGTTTGTCGCTATGGATGTCCTGTGGAGATTGTGTTAGACCAAGGGACACACTTCATCAATGACACTATGGAGATCCTTCTGGATATTCTTTCAGCCAAGCATCGGAAATCCACACCCTATTATCCTAGATGCAATGGACATGCAGAAATCAGTTACAAGACCATTAAGACTATTCTCACTAAGATTGTGCAGAAAAAGCCAGACCAGTGGGATTTGAAGCTTCAGACTACTTTATGGGCATACAGGACAACTTATAAGGATACTACAGGATTAACACCATTCTGAATGGTATATGGAACTAAAGTTGTTGTCCCTATGGAGTTTGTTATTCCAAGTCTCAGATTGGCTATAAAATATGGGTTAGATTTTAATCACAATCTTAAGAAGCGATTGGAGGAGCTTACCCAGTTAGATGAACTCAGACAACGGGCTATGCTGGAACAGGAGATTGTTCAGGAAAGAAGGAAACACTAGCATTATCGAAGGATTAAGGTCCGGGAATTTCAAAAAGGGGATCTGGTACTCCTATATCAGTCCAGATTGGGTCCTAAAAAGCCGAATCTAAAGATAGCCTGGGTAGGACCATTTGAAGTAGACTGGGTTTTCTCCAATGGCACATTAAGACCTAAAGACCTATCTGTATTACTGGTGTCAGGGGTGTATAATGAAGCTAAAATCAAGATCTACTATTCAAAAGCTAGAGAGCCTTGCCAGGAACAGGGTACTGAGAATCTGGGTGCTAAAGACCAAGAAATTCCAGAATCAGCTATCTTGGGGCTTTTCCATGTGCAGTCTGTTCCAGTTTAAGATCAATACCAGTGAGACCAAGCCAGGCTGATACCAGGACCAGAACAATGGGGACACAATTATCATTTTTTAGGTGACCAACGGTCATATGGAATATCAGTGGTGGTAATCATTTCAATGACGAGTGAAAGTATTGTCCAATGAATGTCTGCCACGTCAATTGTGGTGCATAGAAGTCTAGGAACGGTAAGTGGTGGAGCTTTTATGCCGCGAACGCGTATAAAAGTAAGGCGAGTCGGATTTTTTCCTTGCATATCAACTGCACAAAGATTACCTCCTGCTGTCCACTCGCCATCGCCGAGCTTTGAAGTATCTTCATTGCAGCCGCAAACTTCATCTTCTGAGGAGACCATGGATTTTCATCTAACTCTACCAGCCACACCTAAGTACGGTTTTGGAGAATCAAGTAAGTCTTCTTCTTCACCTGCTTCATCATCTTCATGGTGTATGGGTAGGAGGAAACTGTCAGAAAAGATGGAGGACATTATTGACAAAACCCAAGGTCTTATCACTGGTACAAAGGTAACTCTTCCACTCATTCCGTACAACAAAATTCAACATGATGTGTTTACTAAGCAAGCTATGGCTCTACTCCAACTGTGGGACTTGCGTGTGGTTCTACAAGCCACAAGGATTGAGTTTGACACAGCCGTCATCATGCAAGTCTTGGACTCTTTCAATGCTGAAGATGGCAGTGCTATGATTTATGGCCAGAAAGTGTTTGTCACACCAGAAAGCATTGCTTTTGCATTCCGTATGCCAAACGGGCCCAAGCCATCTGTGGCGACTACGGAGCAGATCAATGCAACTTTGGAGGATGATGCTACTAAGAGGAAAAGGAAAGCCAATCGCTCCCGCTGCTTATCGGTTTGTGGTTGAGGCTGTGAGTCTGAATAATAACCCGACATATGTGTCGGAGAAACTATTTGCCATGCTTTTAGCAAAAATATTGGACTCCAAAGTCTCCATCAACCTCTGCCAGATATTGTTGCACAATGTGCTTCAGCAAACTGCCAAGCTGAAATCTCAAAGTGTATTTAAGGCTTGGTATGTTTGGCAATTTCTGTACTAGGAAACTGCTCCAGACTCTTATGATTAGGTGAGAATGGCTTGGAGTCAGAAGCCGTTTCTAGTATCTAAAAATATCAACTTGTCATCGGATGAAGAAGAGCCAAAAAGTCAGTCAACTCCTACTAGACTGAAAAGGAAGGCTAAATAAGATAAACTTGGTATTTCAAAGAAGCCGAGGATGACACTGACTAAGAGCAGTGCTCTCCTAAAGCAGCTGGAAAGTCACGTCAAAAGAGTGTCTACTGACAAGACTCCAGGTAGCCAGACTGAACAACAAAATGACCATACCACTAGTGGGATCAACCAGTCAGCAGACCAGATTTCAGTAACCACCAGTAGTGGCCCAGATCGAATAGAAAAAGATAATCCTGAGAAATCAGCAGACCGGGTTGATAAGGGCAAAGGACCAGCGTCTCCAAATCGAGTGGGTCGAGTCTCCATCCCCTACAATGAAGAAGCCATGCACCTGACCAAGAAATACAGGTTACAACAGCTGCAAACTCATCCACTCAAAGGACGTCTCCTACTACAGAAATTTGATTATGTTGCATTACCTTATATGGCTCCTGTCACAGTCTATGAGCCAACTGATTATGACCTAGCAACAGTTAATGATGGATGTTCAGTACTCATTCAGTCATCATGGAATACTATTGTCAACTGTATGGGAAAAATGCAGGATACTGCAGCGTCAAAAGATGAAATAATTACGGTAAAAGCTGAGTTGAGGGAGGTCGAGGAGTAGATTGAAAAGCTGGAGCAAGTGAGAACATCCCAGAACTTGCGCCACACTCTCCTTCAAGCTCACTCAGATAGGACCATTCAGCAGTTACAAAGTAAGCTAGCCAAGGTAGACTATGAGATGCAGATCATGCGGGAAGAAAAGACTGAAGCACAACGAGCTGCTGATAGGTCGAAACCATGTTAAGAATGAAGCGATTTGAGTTCAACTCTTCACTGCTCTGCCACAATTCTTTGAAGACCACCCTAACAGAAAGATATATCTACAATAACCTGGCTAAGATCTAGAATCCATCAGGCAATGTTGTTTTTGATATGGAAAACTTGAAGTCTCTTATGGAGACGATGCAATGTGATTTGCAGGATAAAGTTACTGAATATAACAGTGCTCTGACAAATCAAGCTATCCTTGATTACATTGAACAACAGACTACCATTGAAGAAGATGAGGATAAGGAAGAAGAAGCAGAGAAGGAGGAGGATGGACCAGACGAAGGGCATAATGATGATGATGATGATGCCTCTCCTCCATCTCCACCTCCAAGACCTGATACTGGTGGCACAGGGCCAACTGGAGGAAGTCACTCTCACAGGAAGACCAGCCATACCAGCATGAAGGGTAGAGGTCGAGCAATCAGCAGCCAAAAGAGCAACAACCCAACAACACTGGGAGTCCACCGATACACCAGTCACAACAAAGCAGGGATGTTAAAGGGAAAAGCAAAGCTGTGACGGAGGGACCAGCAGGTGATGAGCAACATTCATTACAGCTCATCACATTGAACAAGAGATTGAGACATCAGCAGGCTCTTATAACAAGGTGGTATCTGTAGGATGATGATATATCTCATCTGGAACTCTTTCAGCGAGACTGTATGTCGGAGCCAGGAAAATGGTTGAGAATTGGAAATCAATTTATTTCCATTATCAAGAGGCCTGCCAATTACCTGCGCATCCCAGCACAATAAAGCTATTGGAAAGGGTGCATGAATGGATACTAACTGTTGAAGAGAGAGTAACCAATCCACATTCGCAACGACAATCTACTGTATATTTTCGCTCTCTCGCTATGGAATTAGAGCTGCTGCTCGGAAACAACCAACATATAGATGTATGAAGGATGTCAGGAATCAATTGAAAGAGGTCTTAGTGCAAATGCAGATTGCTAGGGGAGTTTTGGATCAAAGGGTGCAGACCATTCTTGAAGACCAGACTGCCACTAGCACGGGACCTCATACTCGAATGTCAGTGGGAGAACATGCAACCTCTCTCTGAAAAATATTTCAGCTAGTTAGAGTAACCAGAAAAATGATGTAGCAAGAGAGCCAGGCTGTCCTTAACTTCTTAGAATTTGTGCCTGATTCCCCAATTCTCTTGTATGCTTTACCAGCGAGAGAGGCAGAGTTGTCAAGATTTTTTCCAGCACTTTACCCTCAACATCTAGAACCAGTCGATTGGCTCACATATTTCAAGATTACTGATGAACTTCATGATTGGTATGAGCGATCGACCGTGGAATGGAAAACTTGGCAAACATTGTTCAACGACACCCTCCAGCTGAATGATATCCAGGAGCTGAAAGAGGAGGTGCAGAGGATCAAACTGTGTATGGGCTAGTGGAAAAAATTAGACTATAAGACTGATAGTCTTTGTCCATTTGGATCTCCAACCTGCATTCCAAGCCATTCAAGCACTTGGCCGTTGGTGGCCCTTGGCCTTACATTACCCCCCCCCCCGGGAGAAGTGTTCTCATCCTCAGAAAGAAAGGTGGGAAACTTCTTCTTCAAAACACAAATGTTTTCTGACCTGGCACCTTTCTTAGAGTGATCTTTCCACTTGACTAAAGCTTGTCAATGTACATGATGGCGAGTTTGCAAATCATGGTAGTCTAAGATGCACTCACATTGGATGGATACAAATGTGTGCAAGTAATGAGAGTTTGTAGGTGTAATCACCAACTTGCTTGAGTATCTTGAAAGGCCCATGATATCTCGGAGATAATTTAGGTGGAGGCCCAGTCTTCAAACTTTTTGAATGCTCTATCAAGCACAAAAATACCTCTTCCCCTTTTGTGAAGGTAGCTTGCCAACGTTTCTCACCAATATATTTCTTATACCGATTTTGTGCGTGTTAAACATTTTTATGAGCGAATCTCAGCATCTCCATATGATTTTGGATAAAATCCTTGACTTATTGGATATTTTTAGTTAACAACCCCACCATAATGGGTGACCTAGATTGAAAACCATGCACTAGCATGAAAGGACTAAATCTAGTTGTAACATGCTTAGCATTATTTTATGCAAATTTAAGAACAAGAAGATGATTTTCCCAGTTTTATTGCTTCTTGCTAACATATGCTCATAGGTATCCTCTAGCAATTGATTGGCTCTTCGATTTTAACCATCCCTTTTAGGGTGACTTGCAGCACTTAGGTTGAGTTTTGTACCCAATTATTTAAAGATAGCCCTCTAGAAGTGACTGTTAAACTCGGGATCATGATCACTCACTATGCTAATTGGAAACCCCTACAAATGGTACAAATTGTCGACAAATAACTTAGCTAAGTCTAGAGTCTTAATGGTTGACTTACTTGGAATAATCTTGCATAGTTTAGTCGACCAATCTATGATCACGCAGATCCAGTCATGACCTCAACTAGTGGTTGGTAAACCCACAATGAAATCCATAGAGATACTTTTCCATTTCCATTGGGAATCTCCAAAGGATGTAAGATTCCTCCTGCCTTCAGGTAATCTGCTTTATTAAATTGATATTTCCAGCAATGCAAGAAATAATCTTGAACATAACCATATAAACCTGGCCAATAAAACTATCATCGTGTGAGAGTATAAGTTTTAATAATGCATGGGTGCCCTACACTTGGATTTTCGTGACATTCATAAAGAATTTAGTGCCGATGTCCATGTACAATGGTACACATACTCTCCATTGTGGATTAAGTACCCATCATTAATGGAAAAATTCTTTTATCTTTGTAGCTTATCACTCGATAGAGGAGAACTAAGTGTGGAGGTTCAAGACACACTACCAGCATTGGAGTGAGAAGGATACCTCATTTGTACATGGCTTCTGACTTTTGAGTATTCCTCGTCATGCTCACATTCTCCCTTAAGAGATTCCTAAAACTCATGTCGTATCTCAATGACAAGAAAGGAGTTGATCTCAGGCATTCGACTGACAGCATCAGCTACCACATTATATCATCGTTTACAATATTGGAACTTAGTATCATACTCCTAAAGAATCTCATCCCACTGGCCTTTCAGCAATTCAAAATTGATTTTTGGGCAAACCATTTTATGCTTTCATAGTCAGACACAATCTCAAATTATGCCCTATACAAATTGTTATAGAATTAATATTTTATTATTTATTACAGATGATAGGTGAAAAAGACTAAACCGAGCTAGGCCTATGCGAAGGGAAGTATATATATATATATATTGTACATTTTATTATTCAAGTTCTCTATATGAGCTTTGGCCATTTATGACCAGCCGGCCAGTTTGTAATCACTTTGACCATTCAAGAAATCTATAAATGAAATACGTGCAAGAGGAAAATGGTCACTCTTGCACGGGGGGAGATTGCACCCAGTTTCCGCATTCTTCTTCTCTCCTCTCATCCCTTGTCTCTCACCGTGCCAGCGTAGAACTTCTTTCTAGGAGGTGCGCCTGCACGTGCTCTCTTACAGTCTCTCGCTCACAGTCTCTCTCTCTTTGTTCGCATACGTCTTCGATTATGTGCTTTGGGATTCGCTAGGTATGGGGATTTGTTGATTTATGTGTTATATTGTGTTATCTTGGATGATTTGCGGGGCAGCCACGCCTTCGACTGTAGCAATGGCATCAGAGCATAGGCTACTCTCCCAAATAACAGATTTAGACAAACATCAGCTAAGTATTTTGTTCTCTCATGCTTGTTAGTGTTGTTAGTTGCTTTAGCTTGTAGTAATTAGTGCTAATTGTATAATACAGCTAGTCATCTTTGACATTAAAGAGAATTTCTTCTTTATTGTTATGATATAGTAATTACTAGTGTAAGTATGATAGTTAAACGTCATAATTGAACATATTAAATTTTATGAAAATACTCAATAATAAGAAGGGGTTAGCATACGATAGTAGATAGGATATTACAAAAGAATAAATCGCAAATGACAATGTATTTAATTTACCTATGATGACCCTTTATAAATAGCAAGTATAATCGAGTTTTGTCACATAGAACGTCCAAAAAAAGAAGAAATGGTAGCAGTAGATTTTACAATAGATTGTTATAGGAATATACCCAAGCGACCTTGGGTGAGTGTCCGAGTGAAGAAGTAAATGGGAGGAGAATAGGAACTCGATTGTTTAATCTACCTTCTCTCCGCTTAGTGGGAACGACCATCAAATTATTTTTTTGGGAATCATTGAAATCCATACTATTGTCTTCTTTCAATTACTGAATACAGTTGAAGCATAAATCCACAACAATCCATAGAAGGTGGTGTAAGCGAGCAAGGAACATTACCAACGATATGGGGGGATGTGCACTCGGTATGCAGGTGCCACCCACAGCTCCCCAGCTGTCTCACCCCCCCCCCCCCCCCTCCTGCATGCAGAGTTCGACACTCTCTCTCGATTTCTCTCTTTTTCTTGTAGTTTCCAGCCGCCCCTGCTTGATGCCATGCAACGATTCAACTCCTTAATCTCCCTCTCTTTCTCTGGTCCATTGTCGGCCATGCCCTCTCTCTCGATTCAACCACCCAACTCCATGAAGCAGCATCACCAGAATCCTGTGCCACAAGCACTAGACTACCGACCAATCATGCTCTCTCTCTCTCTCTCTCCCCTCTCGTGATATTTCTCTCTCTTTCTCTATCTCTCTCTGGCCGCTAACCACCCTCGCTCTCTCTCTCTCTATCACTCCTTGCAACCGCGTTCCATTGCCTCTCTCTTTCTTACCAGGACTACCACCCACTCTCCATGCAAACTGGTTGAGACCACTTCGTAACTCACCAACTCCTCACCATGCAGACTTCACAGGATTTCTTCTCTCCCTCTTTCTCTGTGCCCAAGCAATTAGCATCTCCTTCCTTCTTTCAGTGGCACCCACCATGCAGCCATCACCCATCTACCCTATGGCCATCCACTTACCACCACCAGATTTCCATGCGTGCGGTGCTCATCTCTGAACTTCTCTCTCTCAGAGACGCCAGCCTCTGTTACGATACCCCCACAAGAAAAAACGGCCACCTCATTACTACTAGCTATTGGAGGTTCATTCAAATATACAGCAACAGACTCTCGCCAAGTGATGCATGTTACTTTAACTGTTATCAAAGCTGAAGATCTTCCCAATTGATGATTGTGCCTTCATGATCCAGCTTCTTACGAGGTGATCCTGCCTCTAAAAGCATCCTTGTGATCTTTTCACTCAATATGAGTTTCACCTTCCCATGGGCAAGCACAGTAGTACTGCATGCATTAACAACAGCTACACTTGATGAATTGATGGCTGCAACTACAGTGAATCACACCCCGGCCTCCGTCATGCTCTACAATTACCTCTCTACCCTACAAGCTACCCTCACATGCAGATGATGAAGTGCAGAGCCTAGTGTTTGTCCACACTCATCCTCACCCTCAGTTTCCAGAAGGTCGTGCATCACTCAACGACATCCTTGACCACTAGCTAGTGCATTGGTACTATTAGATGATCGTCCAAACCTTGAGCATTTCTCACTCATGCTCCAACACCTTGAGGTAGGCAGCAACTTCAACTCGTTCTACGAGTAGTTGATCATGGCATGCATGGAAACCCAGTGGCGATAAGCGGGTGTTGTAGATGGTAAGCAGTAGTCGATATTGGCGTTGTCAAGAGGCAACAAGCCAGCAAACACCTCCAACCAGCAACACACCTTGCATCTCTCTCTGTCTCTCTCTCCCCCCCCTCCCAGTACGCCTACTTATAGAGGCGGGTATTGACAATGCTGACGACACCTTTTCTTTATTTTTTATTTCCTTTACTTCATTTTCATTTGTACCCAGGCATTGGATTAGATTGTTAAATTTACATGGATTGTATCAATTTGGCCTATCTTTAATTTTGGCCTTTTGAAGACGTTTAATACGACATTTCATTTCATTTCTTTATCTCTCGTCGGTCTCCCACTATGATTCCTTATCATGATGGACATTGAGGAAGCTCTTCGGCGAACATTGAGGAAGCTTTCTCAGATAAACGCCTGCTGTCGAGCAACCACGAAAATGGATAATGATGTTGGCAATTTTTAGAATGATGCTTTTAGGGTTTTAATTTTAGTCTTTCATTTTAACTCATCTTATTTTTTTGTACACACATCAAATTGGATTAGATTCACATTGATTGCATGAATTTTGACTCACAATATAAATTTGGCCTTTGAAGGCGTTTAATGTAACATTCTATTTCATTTCATTTCTCTCTCTTTCCCCCTTGTCTGCTGCATATGACACCTCGACAATAGAGTCCCCCCCTCATAATTACATTGACGATATGCCCCATCTACAATTACAATGTGACTAAATATTGACGAATGCTACAAATTTGCGGTGGGTAACAACACTAATTAAGGCAGAAAGTATTTGAAACACAACTACGAAATGATATGCTAGAGACGACCACAATCAAGCTTCATAAAGTGATTGTGATCATAAGACTTAGGTTTATATAACTCTAATATCTTCAATGGATTCCATCGATCACACTATTTGCAGAGATTTTATTTTACTTATAATCTGTGGATTTCTATGGCATGATTTGCATGATCTGTTTTTGGTACGTAGCACAATATTTTAAATCCTTTGCGATACCTAGAAATGTTGTTAGCATTTTATTTTCAGTTGGTTAATGTTTTAATTAGCACAAGGTACAAAATGTTCTATGCTCATACTCCTACCGCCATCTTGCTCGGTGACCACTTTTTGCAACTTCATCTATATAATTCCGGCTAGGCTATATTGCATGCTCTCTCTGCAATTCCTTGTATCGATCAACGTTATCAAATGTCATGCATTCTTGATTGGTGACTTACAATTGATTGCACTTTTAAAATTTTCAAGATTTTCTAGGTTTCCTCCTCTTCGAATGGCACATTGTTATATTTTACTAGTTTTGTTGTACAATAGCACTGCTCAACACCATTACCTTTATTTGGTTTACCACAATTTTAAGGAGATTAAAGTATCTATCTTACTTGACCTTAATCAAATTATTTTTATCATGATCTTCATTTGTTTTTGTTACATTTCTCTAACTCATTTAAATATTTTAAAAAAACCTATGGAGACCATAGTGCGAGGACGTAAGATAAGTCATCTCTTTACTTTATTTTGCAAACTCATTTTTACAGCTTCCCTAATAATCTCCTAATCATATTTTATCCACTTTTTTGATACCCTTCTCCCTTGTTATCAACCAAATATCTTTACTCATCTAAACCTTATTCCTTAGTGGTTGACTATACTGCCTCTGTCATACAAGATTATGCCAAATTCCTAGCTATGTTTCCTGATACCATTTAAAGAGACAACCGGCTCTCTCGACACGCATACTCAAGGACACCCATTCCAAACCCTCGTGGTATGTACCTCACATACGTCACTCCTCTTTTCATATATATCTCATTTCTTTGCATTATGTTCTACTCAGAATACTCAAACACTGTTAAGGTAATGCCATCCAATTGTATTGAAAGAAGATTTGTTTATAAGCGAGGTAGCTACTCATGTGAGCTACAGTGCTCTGGGATAGTGCAAAAGAATTTGTAAGTGCTTTGATATACTGCACTGTGATGTCAACAACATAGTAAACATTTTTTTTCCCTTTATGCCTTGCCTAGTCCATTGGTCACGCACACACAGATTCGCCGATCTAGGCAGTGTGTAGATATTCATCTTGGTGCAGATCTGTCAATTAGGCAGCACATTAATAAATTTCATATCTATGATTTTTAAACAATATCCAATGCAGATCTGCCGATTTAGGCAGCATTAGTGCAGATTCGCCGATTTAGGCAGCACGTTTTATTAGTGTAGACTCGCTGGATGAGGCAACACTGATCACAAAATCATGCTGTAGTGGCTGGCCACCACTGCGACTGGTATGATTTTGCTAACCAGGTATACAAAATGAAGGATATTTGGATTTGGAATTGGTCTATGATGATTTTGTATCACGAGAGTATTTATGAAAGTGAACTTGAGATTGATGAGAATTGATTTATGCAATGATGAGTGTGACCAATGATATCCTGATTCATCGGGGTATGACATAAACTGCTTATTCTAGTGGTATGGGACACTAGAATAGGTAGTATGTGGATGACGGCAGACATAAGCAATGTTTGTCTAAAATTATGGATTTTTCTTTTACTATTTAATATAGATTTTTAATCATTGTTCTTGACAAGTATTGTTTGCAGAATTTTATCTTCGCAACTGAGGACAGTTGCTTTCCAACGGAGAGGTATGTTATAGAATTAATATTTTATTATTTATTTTGTAGCTCATAGATGGAAAAGACTAGACTGAGCTAGGCCTATGGGAAGGGAAATATATATATATTGTACAGTTTATTATTCAAGTGCTCTTTATGAGCTTTGGCCATTTATGACCGGCCGACCAGTTTGTAATCACTTTGACCATTCAAGAAATCTATAAATGAAATACGTGCAAGAGGAAAATGGTCACTCTTGCACGGGGGGAGATTGCACCCAGTGTCCGCATTCTTCTTCTCTCCTCTCCTCCGTTCTCTCTCGCCGTGCCAATGTAGCACTCCGATCTAGGAGGTGCACCTGCATGTGCTCTCTTACACTTTCTAGCTCATAGTCTCTCTCTCTTTGTTCGCATACGGCTTCAATTCTGTTCTATGGGATCTGCCAGGTATGGGGATTTGTCGATTTATGTGTTATATTGTGTTATCTTGGATGATTTACAGGGCATCCACGCCTCTGACTGTAGCACAAATAATGTTTCCAAGTCTTCAAGGTTGACACTATTGCGTAGAGTTCTCTTTCATAAGAAGAATAGTTTTGCTAAGCTAAATTGAGCTTCTGATTTTGAATGAAATTGGCCATCCGTTCTGTAGAAGGATTTCTCCAATAGTGCAGTTATTGCCATCCGCTTCTATGACAAATGGCTTCAAAGAATCCACAATAGGTAGAATAGGAGTTGTAGCTAATGTGTCCTTTAGAGAATCAGAACTTTGTTGTTGAGATGGATCCCACCTAAAAGTTTTGCCCTTGGCCTTCAGTTGGTCTATTACTCAAACTGGAATGTAAGCATAGTTTTAAATGAACCTTTGATAAAATTTGGCAAAGCTCAAGAAAATTTAAAGCTCCTCCAAATGTTTGAGAGAGTGTTGCAGGAGAGAATAATACCGCCTATAAAGTGCATGCAATATGATCTAGATTAAGATAATTGTCAAGCGAGGACACAAATGACATGATAGGCGTATGGAGGTAGTCTATGTAGCTTGTCAGGCTGAGACCATCCCACACATACAACACATTGGAAGGTCGACTAAACCAATGTCAAGAATCTCATTGCTCCCAACTACACCACTAAACCCATATACACACACGGGGAAGGAAACTCACCAAATCATACTAGAATTGTGGAAAACCTAAGAAACACCATCCCCTCACTAGGATACACTTGTCCCAAATCCTCTACACTCAAAATCCTTACTCTAAACCCATCTACAAAAAATGCATAATTGTTAGAAGATGGACACACCCCACGGCATCTAACTACTCGACGGACTATTATTTTTGTAATTATTCATTCATTGAGGAAAACTCAATTTTTCACCTTGTAAATATTGGGACTTACAGAAGTTTCCAGATTGTATCCCAGTTATGATAGTTAGATTGAGTAGATGGTTGATTTTGGAACTTTAGGGTTTGAGAAGTTGTAAGGTATATATACCACTTTTTGACCTTAATGAAAAAAACCTTTTGTCATTTTTAAAAAGAAGTTTGAAGTCTGTTGTTGGAATTAGGGTTGCAGAGAAACACACACAGCTTGGAGAATACGAAGGAAGCTCAAGGCACACAATAGAGAGTGTGTTACTTAGTGTGCAATGGAAAGATTGATAGCCCTAGAGTGATGGGTGTATATACAATGCACGGGGGAAAAAACCTCCTAAAGAGGGAAAAAATGCCCCGGCGGTCCTAGTGTCACTCACACACATCACTACCACATGTATATGGTAACAAATCCCCCCCTGGAGTGATGCGGTGAACAAGAGCTGGCACATGAGTAAAGGGAAGTCCATGCCCTGAGGACAGGATCAGTCCACAAAGGGGAGTAAGCCCAAAGCTTTGCGGAAAGCTTCAAGCTTCTCACGAGACAATGCCTTTGTGAAAAGATCTGCAAGGTTATCTTGTGTTGGCACATAAGCCAAGCCGATCTCTCCTGCTGAGAGCCTCTCCCTGACATAGTGGTAATGCACCTCAATGTGCTTTGTGTGAGCATGAAAAACTGGGTTCCTCGCAAATTCCAATGCGCTCTGACTGTCAGTGTAGATAGTGTTGGCAGTGTCCTATCCAACACCCAAATCAGCCATAAGGCATCTGAGCCATACACACTCAACCGTAGCTGTGAAGACTTCCCTGTACTCAGCCTCACAACTCGAAGTGGCCACAGTAGGTTGCTTCTTGCTCAACCATGATATACATGAACTTCCAAGCATGAAACAAAAACCACTTGTGGACACTCGTGTGTCAAAACAACCAGCCCAATCTGAGTCCGAAAAAGCATGTAAGTCTGGCCGCAATGATCCCCCCTTGGGATAAAACAAGCCAAGATGTAAAGTGCCACTAAGGTAGCGGAAAATCCTCTTGACAGTCTGCCAATGCTAAGACCCTGGGCTATGCATAAATCTGCTGACCTGTGAGACTGAAAACTGAATATCCGGCCTCGTGTTGCATACATAAATGAGCCAGCCAACAACAGTTTGGTAAAGAGTGACATTAGCAGGATCGCCAGCATCATGTAGACTTAACTTCAAACCTGTTTCCATGGGAGTGGCAATAGGTTTGCAATCCTCAAGTCCAAACTTACATAGCAATGTCTCTATGTAACTTTTCTGACACAAGGCAATACCACCATCACACTGCTTAAACTGTATACCCAAGTAATGATGCAACAGCCCCAAATCTTTCATCTTGAAAGTAGCATTAAAATCAGCCTTAAATTCAGCAATATGTGTCTCATTTGGTCCAGTGATCAGCAAATCATCAACATAAAGAACCATGATGAGAAATACATCACCCTCACGCTTTACATACAATGTGATTTCTGTTGGACTGTTACGAAAGCCTTGTTTGACCAAATGAGTGTCATCTTTCTCATACCAAGCACGAGGAGATTGCTTCAACCCATACAAAGCCTTGTTACATTTGCACACTTTGTCCTCTTGTCCTTTTATGACAAAACCGCGAGGCTGCGTTACATAAACTTCCTCAAATATGTCACCATTCAAGAAAGCAGTAACAATGTCTGATTGATGTACATCCCAACCAAAATGAGCTGCCAATGCACATAGAAAACGCACAGTAGTCATAAGACAAGTGGGAGCAAAAGTCTCCTTATAATCTATTCCTTTTTGCTGTGCATAACCCTTTGCAACAAGTCGAGCCTTATGGCGATCAATCTCACCATCGGGCTTGCGTTTCAACTTGTAAACCCACTTCGTACCAATGTCATTTTTGCCAGGAGGCAAATCACATAAAGTCCATGTGTCATTTTCTATAACTGCATCATATTCTGATTGCATGGCACCCATCCAATTTTCTGAATTCTGTGCTTCATCAAAAGATAGAGGCTCCTCAACATCATGTAAACTAGACACAACCAAAGCATAACAATCTGATGCATAGGATGCATGGCGAGAGCCTGAACGAGTACGACTAGACAAAGGTGCATCCAATTTACTGTCACGCAAAGTGTGCACCAGCCATTTTGGCATACCTCTAGCCTGCTCATTTTCAGCCCTTTCCTCATCAAGTACATCATGTACATCTGCATCAGTAATAGGCTGATCTAAAACATTTTCAGAAACCCCCATAGGATGTACATTTGCCTCATTGGAACTTACATTCGTATTTCCATCACTGAGAAGAGGCAACAAAGTGTCATAAATGTCCTGTGAGATTACATTACTGTCTCTAGTACATGACAGCAAGGGCTAAACAGAATCTTCCACAAACACTATATCCCGAGAAACCAGAATATGTTTTGTTTGCGGATGATACAACCTGTAACCTTTGCTTTCAGCACTATAACCAACAAAAATACATTTGACAGCCTTATCATCCAATTTTCTACGCTGCACTTGTGGCAACAAAGCATATGCCAAACAGCCAAAAACACGCATGTGCTCAATAGAAGGCTTTCTATCATGCCATGCTTCATATGGAGTAATAGACTGCAAAGATTTCGTAGGACACCTGTTAAGTACATAAGTGGCACACATGATGGCCTCAAGACAAAAAGAATGCGGTAAAGCTTGACTTTTGACCATACATCGTGCCATTTCCATCAGTGACCTATTTTTCCTCTCAGCAACACCATTTTGCTAAGGCGTATAAGGCACTGTACATTGGTGTTTTATCCCATGACTAGCCAGAAATGCATTAAATTCATGAGACATATACTCCCCCGCTCGATCGGAACGGAGAGTGCCCATAGTACATTTCGAGACATTTTCAGCCATAGCTAGAAATTGTTTGAAGTACATAAAAACTTCGGACTTCGCTTTAAGCGGAAATACCCATGCATGCTTGGAGTAATCATCAATGAAATTCACAAAGTACAGGTAATTGCCCAAGGACGGAGTTTGCATGGGCCCACAAACATCACTATGCACAAGCTTCAACTTGCATGTGGCCCGAACTGAACCATCCTTTGGAAACTTAGAACGCTACATCTTACCCAAATCAAAGCCTTCACAAACGTGTTTGACAGGTACTTCAAGAGGTGGTAAAGAAGCAACCATATCAGATTTCTGCATACGCAGCAAACTGGAAAAATTCAGATGACCAAAACGTGCATGCCAAAGTTTTGCATCTGAAATAGCCCTTGAATCTGCAACAGCATTTGCAAAATTTTGTCCACACTTGTCATACAAAGTGAGCTTATACATCCCACGGCACAAAAGGCCGTATGCAACAATTTCATCACCAAAACTGAGATCATGAACTGTACATCTGTCATCCACAAATTTGACTACAAGTCCAAGTCTAACAAGTGCGGATATAGACAAGAGATTCTTCTTGATCCCAGGTACATACAGTGCATCAACAAGTGTGAAGGAACTGCCATTAGCAGCAGTAAGCACAATCTTTCCAACTCCCTGAACTGGATAAGAGGCGTTGTTGGCACAAGTGACTGAATTCCCATGAGGGACAGACTCGAGAGAGGTAAACAATTCACGACGTGAGGTAATGTGCTTTGTAGCACCACTGTCGAAATACCACACATGTGAATTGGCAGCAACTGACAAGCATTCATCATGGACAGCAGGATTGTAAGTGCACTCTACTCTAAACGCCCATTCTGCATCAACATTAGCAACACAGTCTCCTTTCACAGAAGACTCAACAATGGCTGCATTTGTAGTGGAATGAGTATTTGCAGTGGAACCACCCTCTTTCTTCTTAGCCTCTTTGGCCTTCAACTTAGGACACGACTTGATCAAGTGATCATTGGCTTTACAATAATGGCAACGCATATTCTTTTTTCCCTTATCACCAGAATTTCCAGACGAAGTGCTGCCAACAGAAGCATTAGGAACATAATTTTTGCCACTCACAGCAGAACCATAAGAAGTGGCTGCATTACTGTTACCACCCTTTCTTTGAGAAGCAATAAAAGCCTGTTCAACTGCACGCTGTCTAGTCCTGTTTTCTGGATAGTGACTCTTGCAACAGCAATGTGCATAATGCATCAAACTTGACAACTTCAGGATTTCCTTGGGTCATCAGTCTCCAAGTACTAGCAAAAGTCTCATAGGAATCTGGTAAGGCATCAAGAACAGTCTGCACTAGGGAACTGTCTGAAATGACTTCACCTGCAGAAATGAGTTGCTCATTGATATCCTTGACACTAGCAAGGAAAGTGTCCATATCATCTTCCTCATGCATAATCTTCGACTCTAGCTTTTTACGCAGGAAAGCAAATTTAGCCTCATTGCGGCTTGCATAAAGACCTGCTAGAATATCCCAAGCCTGTTTTGCAGATTTTGCTAAACGGGTGTGAGGAACAATGGTGCGCTTCACAGACAACGCAATCAATGCATGAGCCTGTGCATCCGTAACATCCCAAAGAGTTTGTTCTGTCGTAGGCAAAACAACTCTAACAGCTGCAATCCTTGCAGCAAGACCTGCAACATCCTCAACATCGCCTACATCCTCAGAACCAGGACATACATAAATGCCCTGCACAATGTTCCAGACACCTTTTGACACAAGAACATGTTGCATCGTATAAGCCCACACAGGGTAGTTGTCCCCATCCAACCTCTCCTCAGCAGCAAACATCTTGAACACATCTGTGTTGTTGTTGTCAGCCATGGTAAATGATGCACCTGATGTGAAAACTGCCCGAAAATAGGAGAAATGGAGTGGGAACAACCTGTGCTATATAGCACAAAACGTAGAAGACTATAAGGCACCTATTATGCAGAAAAAGACACTAACAGAAATTCTGCACAAAATGACGAAATAGCCTGTGCAGTACTGCTTGTAGTGGAAACGGAGGCTGAAATGATCCCAAATAAAAATTCTGAGTAGACCAGGCTCTTCGAGCTCGCCCAAAAATTTTGTCGATCTGCGAACATCTGCCAAAGCTCACTGAAATCGGAGAAAGTGAGCAGGCGTGTGCTGGAGCAGCTGACGACTAAGCCGGGGATGACGTGACCTGCTCTGATACCAATTGTTGGAATTAGGGTTGCAGAGAAACACACACAGCTTGGAGAAGACAAAGGAAGCTCAAGCCACACAATAGAGAGTGTGTTACTTAGTGTGCAATGGAAATATTGATAGCCCTAGAGTGATGGGCGTATATACAATGCACGGGGGAAAAAACCTCCGAAAGAGGGAAAAAATGCCCCGGCGGTCCTAGTGTGTTCACACACATCACTACCACATGTATATGGTAACATCTGTGAGTGAGCATACTGTGTATGAGAGAGAGAGTGTGAGCTTCGTCTTGACGCTACGTGTGCTACGGTGGTCGAAATCGAGTGCGGAGAAGTGCAACGTGTTGCCCTCAACTAGAGCTACACGCCTATACCAACATTGCGCGCGTACGGTCCGGCTTTGGGAGCTCCTTCTACGAGCTTCATCGGTTGTTTGGGTGAGCATACGTTATCTAATTTTGCATTGCAGCGTATCCACGCGTTCACATTGAGTAGAACTACACATTACGCACTTCAGATTTTGGAAATGAAGACCTGCAGATTTCGGCTAGACATCCTACGTGTTTCTGCACTGGGTGTTTTGGGTCGTGATTTTGGTTCATAGACCTTAGGGAGAGCGGCCTATAGGTATTATTAGGGTCTCCTTCAAGTTCTATGGTGTTTTGAAAGTGTTTGATGGGTGTTCGGGTCTAGCAAGCGTTGTAGGAAGTTTCCTCTTTTGCACTCTTGAAGGCGGTGACTTAGACAATTGGTAGGGACCTCTGTAGGACTTAGTTAGGAGTCGGTCGAGTGTAGGTTGACACCTTATGCTTGCTTCCACGTGCCTGCGGGTCGAGCTTCGTCCATAGCTGACATTACATGTTAGGTGAGTTCTCGCTGTGCTGACGTCCGTCGCGGCATATCCGTCCAACATTGGCGCCGCTGCCGGGGACGAAAACCTTAGGTAGGTGACTGAGACTAATCCTTGAGGATTGGGATTTTTGTCTTTCCAAGAGTCTCGCTTTGCATTTAGATAGGATCAGCGGGTGGAGGACTCTCTAGGTCTTAGAGGGAGTCTAGGAAGCGTGTGTCTGGCCTAGATCCTTCAACTTAGATAGAGGAGGTAGACTTAGGTATTTTTGGGTAGCAATCTAGTTCTAGAGTAGGAGTTTGAGTGGTAGAAGCGGTGAGAGGAGAGCTTGAGAGTCCGGAGAGGCCAAAAAGAAACCAAAAACACCATTATCACCATTTCTTCATGATGGGTAGGAGTAGAGTAAGTAGGACATCATGATTCAGATCTAGAGCATTTCATGCATGTACACTTGCTTGTTAGAATCATTACAAGTTTGTAAAAGGCGCAAAAGTGTGGTTGAAAGCCTAATTGAAGTCCAAAAGTTACTGTGAGTGTTTCTGATAGATCAATAGAGCATCAGGAGCATTCCTGTGAGAAAAGACTTTAATTTTAAGCCAATAGACATCCTACGCGCAGGATGTCTACAGGCCAATCTGGGAAGAATTTTGGGATTTTGAGTTGACCAGTGTGTTTAGAAGGTAGGGTTTACCCTAATTTCAACTGGAAAGTGGAAATTTGGCTATATCTTGACATGATAGCGCCAGATAGACTGAAATTGCTAGACATCCTACCCAAATAGTACCAAAACATTAACTTGAGACCAAAACCATAAGATGGCTGCATGAGTATGTCTTGCATGATATATTGAGTGAGTGAAAGGGGTTCCACCTCATTTGGGTAAGAAAATTGGGTTCAAAGTGGACTTTGGCACTTTTGACTGAAAAAGCAAAAACAACTGAAGTTTGGGACTTTTGACATCCAAATCAAAATCTAAGCATACCACTAGGATACTGACATCAAGGGGAAGATGTGGGACAAATCTGGGGTCAAACAGGCCAAAAAGACATCCTACGCGTAGGATGTCTTCTGAGTGATTTGGGACCCCAAACTGAATTCTGTGTATACCAAAGTGATCAGCAACTCAAGGGGATCTTGAGCCTTGAGTTTAAAGCCATTCTGAAGAAAAAGAAATCCTACGCGTAGGATGTCTAATGCAAGAAAATGAAGCCAGAATTTGACTTTGAGCATTGTAAGGTGTTATATAGCCTAAGGCAAGCCTCCTAGTCAATTTTGGTCCAATTTGGAGTTGATTAGACTTATCAATACCATCAACAGGCCGTCGGAACAGATTTTTGACTCATTGACTAGCTAATAGGTGTCCAAATCAAAAAGTAAAAACATTTGTAAGCTCAGCACAACAAGGGGCACTACAAGAGGCTCTTCACATTAGCGACGCTCAAAAAAAAAATTCTCAGCGTCGCTATGAGCGTCGCTATGAGCGTCGCTATAAGCGTCGCTATGAGCGTCGCAAATTTACAAAGAAATTTGCGACGCTCATAGCGACGCTCATAGCGATGCCAGCTGGGGTAAAAAAAATAACTGAGCGCGCCCAAAAACTCAGATCTCAGATCTGAGTTTTTCGGCGCCCTCAAGCAAAGAGCAGGTAACGCTCTCCCTCACTCTCTCTCTCTCTCTCTCTCTCTCTCTCTTTTTCTTTTACACACACACACACACACACACATGAGGAGAGGAAGGAGAGCCAGGTATGCTCCTTCCCTCTCCTCATTCTCATGTTCCCTTCCCCTCTTTCTCTCTCCCTCGCTCTCTCTCTCACACACACACACATACACACACACATATAGTGTTTTTGAGAGAGAGAGAGAGAGAGAGAGAGAGAGAGAGAGAGAGAGAGAGAGAGAGAGAGAGAGCGAGAGAGAGTGCAAAAACGCACACACATACATAAACAAAGAATGCACACACACATTGAGAGAGAAAAAGAGAGAGAGAGCATGCATAAACAAAAAACGCACGCATTGAGAGAGGAAAAGAGAGAGAGAACATGCATAAACAAAAAACGCACACATTGAGAGAGGAAAAGAGAAAGAAAACATGCATACGATCCAAAAAAACGCACACACATTGAGAGAGAAAGAAAGAGAAACTAAGGGAGCGTCGTAGGAAACTAATTAAAATTAAAAGACCTAAAGATCTAGCCGACGAGGAGTTGAACTGAAGACCTATTATTCAAGAGAGAAATGGCATAATCAATCTATCATACTTGGCATGGGTGATAGAAAGGTTATACCATTTATCTCTTTTTATTGGCACACACATCCACACACGCGCACACACACAGGAAGAAGAGAGTTATAACGTCGTAGGAAACTATCTTAAAAGACGTTAAAGATTAGGTTATATGTAGACGTACATTAAATTAGATTTAGGTTTATTTTTAACTAGATTTACGTTTATTTAAGCTAGATTTAGATTTATGTTATATTAGATTAGATGCGGGTCTCCATAGACTGCGATGCCTGCATGAAGCGGGTGAAGAAAGCCCTCAATGGAATATAGGGTATTGCTGCCTTCACTCATAGTGGGCTCCGTCGATCCAAAAGTACTGGTGAAATGTCTTCAGAAGATAGGGAAGAAGGTGGATCTTCAGGGCGGCAAGAGTCACTACATCCCCGACACAATGACCATCTAGACAACCTCTAGTCATTAGACTTACGTTAAATTAGATTTAGCTTTATTTTTAGTTAGATTTACGTTTATTTAGATTTACGCTTATTTACGTTAGATCGAGTCCACGCAAGAATTACTTACGGTTTAGGGTTTAGAGTTAGACGAACAGTGAAAAGATCTACTGTGAAAAGATGTTAAGATGAAGTGAAGTGCTACAGCTAGAGAAGAGGCAAAGGGATTTTGTCCACTACATGCAGTATCATGTAGACGTGGGTGTCTAGATTTCTTGTACCCACAAATATAGGTATTGACCAATAAAGACGAGATTATAACCCGGTGGTTCTGATCTCCGTGCACCTCTAGACCGAGGTGTGCGGGGATTGGACATGACTAGAGAATGTGAGGTAAAGAGAGAGAGAGAGAGAGAGAGAGAGAGAGAGAGAGAGAGAGAGAGAGAGAGATAAGACGAAGAATGCCAATAGAATATTAAATTTGTTGTCTAGGTTATAAGTTTTTTATCCTCATTATGAGTAGCGACGAGGATGTGGGACCGTCCAACCGAAACACCTATCTCTCAACGAGGGTCTTATGTCCTTGTAATCAATGCAAGCATGCTGTGCGACGGACAAGACGTGTTTCTTTGCAGCACGTTCGTGAATTTGGCGAGTTCGATCCATCTATTATAGATCGAGTTGTTGCCAATTATAACTCGTCGGACTCTGACGCTGGCCAACAAGCAGCAATCTTGCAACCCAATAGACGTATTCGCAGGCGCTTTGGTCAAGCAGCATATGTGAGGCCACAAGATGTAGCCTCTGACAGCTCGGGGGATGATCATGCAGAGCACATTCCCAACGAGGCAATGTTTGAGCCCGAGATTGATGAAATGATCGAGACGATCATGGATTCAGAAAGGCTTATCTATGATGATATGAAAAGTGAAGCCGATACATCATTGTATAATGGAGCACGTATGTCTAGATTGAAAGCACTCCTGGTTCTTCTCAACATGCAGGCAAAGTTTGGATGGAGTGACACTAGCGTCACAGCGCTTTTCAGGTGATCTATTACAATTAGTTTACTTTAATAGAACTCATGGTGTATAATGATCTGATAGATTTTTACACGACTGTATCATATTTTTATGTTGTGTAGATTGCTGAAAGAGCACATTCTACCAGCTGACAATGTGATGCCAGATTCCCGAGATGAAGCAAGAAAGATTTTGCGAAACTTGGGGATGGATTACAATTCTATCCACGCTTGTCCTAATGACTGCATTCTTTTCAGAGGGGCATACACAGACATGGAGAAGTGTCCGAAATGTGATTCCGAAAGATATCGAGTAGATCTCCACGGGACAAAAATTCCACAAAAGGTTTTGCGACATTTTCCTTTGCTTCCTCGCATCAAGCATTTCTTCGAATGTAAGTCCATGGCCGCCCTAGCATCATGGCATGAGGAGAATAAATCTTCGGATGGTGTGCTACGAATTCCTGCAGATTGCGCAGCCTGGAAACATATAGATGGAACATGGTCGGATTTTGCCAGGGAAGCTTGAAATTTGCGCTTAGGCCTGGCTATGGATGGCGTAAATCCATTTGGTCAAAGATCAACATCTTACAGTGTATGGCCCGTTGTCATCGTCAACTACAACATTCCCCCGTGGTTGACTACGAAGAAGGGGCACCTATGGCTAAGCTTGATTGTGCCAGGGCGATATAAAGTGGGGAATATGGATGTGTATCTTCGTCCACTATTGGAAGAGCTACAACAATTGTGGATTGGCATAGAGGTGGTGGATATGAGCCGACACACAGGACGACGGAATGCTTTGATCAGAGGTATTCTAATGTGGACCATGCATGACTATCCCGGGCTAACAGAATGCTCAGGTGATCTATTGACACTCCTCTCTCAGACACTGTAAATCTTGTTTTTCCCCATAGTTGATCTATTATCATGTGTATACATGCAGGGCTTCAAACAAGCGGATACAGAGCATGTGTCACATGTGGACCTAGACTGAATGCACGTAGGGCACCCTCACTGAAGAAGCAAATCTACGAAGGTCATTAAGCGTATCTTCCGGAGAATCATGTGTTACGCGACGGCTTTTTGGGAAGAGAGCCACCAAGGATGTCTGCACAAGCATGGTTAGAGCAGAAGGAGATGTGCGATGACGGATTGCCTCCAGGGATGAAGAGACTATCTCTATGGTACGAGTTACCATACTGGCCCCGACTCGTGATCAATCACTTGCTCGATCCAATGCACATATTCAAGAATGTGGGTAATCTACTATGGGACCATTTGACCGGCAAGAAAGATACTTTGGGAGCCAGAGTTGACCTTAGAAATGTGGATCGTATGGAGCAATATTGGCCGCAAACAGCGTCTGATGGATCGATAAAACTTCCTAAAGCACCATGGATTTTCACAGGAGCCCAAGAACGCAAAGTAAAAGAGGCCATTCGATCTTTGCGGACCCCCACTGGCGTAATGCACTCGCTCCGAACGTGTTTTACTAAAGAAAGAAAGCTTACCGGTTTGAAGTCACACGATTGGCATAAAATGTGTCAGGTACGTTCATAGTGGACTTTAATATCATTGCATAAAATGTGGACTTTAATATCATTGCTGCACATACTTTACAGTTTATTTTACCGGTTGCCATTGAGGGATGTTTGTCTCTCGACATCCGTAACACAATCTACAAACTTGCAAAGCTGGTGCAATGGATCTCACAAAAGGAGATCGACGTAGACTCCATACCATTCGCCAAACTAAATGCTGCGGAGCTTGTGTGCATGTTTGAGAAACATTTTCCTACTACAATGCTAACCATTCAGGTGCATCTTCTTATTCACATAGTTGATGAGGTGGAAATAGTTGGCACAGTTCATTCCAGATGGATGTTCTTCTTAGAGCGTTTCATGAAAACGCTTAAGGGATATGTGCGTCAAAAGGCACGTCCGGAGGGTAGCATGGCAGAAGGTTGGTTGGTATCAGAGTCCCTAGTGTACATTGGAGAGTGGCTAGACGGATTTGATAAATCCCGGGACACGCTATGGCGAACCATAGATGATGAGCGCATATCTGGGATTGTCATGTGCAATCTCGGTGTTGAGAAGAAGATGACGGAAGATCTAGAGGCTAAAATCAACCGATTTTGCATGCTTCACAATCCAGTGATGCAAAAGTGGATTTCACAATATGAGGATGCAAAGCAAGAGCGACAAAGGGCACGAATCGAGTGGAGACGGGGAAGACGACCACCGATGCACTATCCAGCGGTTCTGGAGAGCCTACCAACCTTCATGAGCTTAAGATGGTTGCACAACCAATTGAAAAGCGCACAACAATGCGGTGACGAAGTGACTGAAGAAGAGTGGGAGTACTCTCGGGGTTGCGCGACCAAGGTAAGTTTGCAATGTACGACTAGCAAGTGACTTTATTTATAAACGTTTGAACGGCCACTCATAATCTTTGTTCGTTGTAGTATAAGTCATACACAGCAGCATGGTGTAAAGGTCGACATTTTAGGGTGGAACGAATCGACAAAAAGCGTCATTGTATTTATATGCGTCATTACGTCATTGTATTTAATGGTCTTTGCGTCATTGTCTACTCTATTCATTCAATATTAAGTTTAAATATTCGTGTGTTTAATGCAGGTATGGATGATGAGGAGTTTCTTTCTTCTTTGTCACCGCAGCAGAGACAGTGGTACGTGGAGCGTCATCGCTCTGGCGCATCATCGCGCGTTCCTACACCATCCGCATCTCCCTCTCTTTCGGAGCATTCGGCGTGCTCCGAAGCTTCGGCGTCGACGAGACGAGCGTCACACTCGTTTAGACACCGGCGCTCTAGTGGTGGCGGTGGCGGTTGTTGTGGGGATTCCGCCACCGATGCCTCCACACTGCCTCGTGTTCGACGAGGCTCTTTACCCTCCCCTTCTTTGCCCGCCCCCACACCAGCCACAGCATCGCCGTCTACGCCAGGTTTTGCACGGCTGACTGTTCCTAGAAGCTACACACCTCTACCTACTCCGCCAGGAGCCACCCCACTCGACACTCCTCGCTTCGGGGCCCAGACGCCGGTGGAGACACCTGACGTCCGTACCCCCATCGACACGCCGCTAGAGACCCCTGCCGGGACACCCAGGTTCACGCGTCACCGGCCAGAGGGCTTGCCTTACTCCGTCGACATCAGCGGCGGCATCATCATGGATGATGACGGCAAGAAGGTGATCTCGCGCATGCGTGGTCTTTGCTCTCAGCTGTTTAGACACTATATACTAAACAAATGGAGTGAAGTACCAAGTGATTTAAAAAACAGAGTCATCAGCATACTTCATGATGAGTTTCCCGTTCCAACACGGGATCAGCGCTTCAATGAAGACCTGATGAAGATTCGAATGCGCGAATACTGCAAACACAAGCGTTCCGAAGTGCAAAAAGCAATCAAGAATGGGTGGAATAGGCCAGATTGGCTGGCCAAAGAAGATTGGAAGAATGCGAAGAAAGCAGCGCGCGAGAATCCCGACAAGTGGAAGCAACAAAAGGATGCAGCCAGAGCGCGAGTAGAGGCAGGGAGCTCGCACCACTTGGGGAGCGGTGGATGGGCATCATTTGAGGCTGATTTTGTAAGTCTTTTCACATTGCTCTTTATGCATGTTCGATAGTTTAGGGTTTATGAGTTTTTTAGTTCTAACATAATGAAATCTTTGTATGTTTTGACAGTGGTCGATGACAGGACGTGATCCCACACCGTACGAGCGCGAGTACGCAGGCAGGAAGGGCTTAAACGCCCTGATGGACATTCTCAGTTCTCGCGGCGGCATGGTTAGTATTAGGGTTTACTCTTTTTTATTTTTTGTATTGTTTTATAAATGTCGTTATATGTTTATATTTACTGAAAACTGTCTTATTGTCTTTTTTTGCAGAATCCGACAGATACGCCGCTTGGACGCGATGAGACGTCTGATTAGACGACGTCAGTTTAGCCGTAGCTAGATAGCATTAGTTTAGGGTTTCTCATAGCTTATGTATCATGAGACGGATTTTATACGTCTTTTTGAACCATGTATATTATTACATTTGTCACCGCAATTCCTTTTGCCAATCAATTCTTTATGCCTATGATGTTGTACAATTGTCATTATTACATTTGCCAATCAATTCAGTTTGTCTATGATGTGTACAATTGTCAATTTTGCAAACAATGCGTCTTGTGGGTGACTATTTTGGGTCTATTATTTACCTTTGCACTTTTTTTAAAAAGTGAATCAAGTACAATATGGTTGATGGGTGGCAGGGCATTCAATGCCCTGCCACCAAAAAAATATTCTCTCAGGCGTCGCTATAAGCGTCGCTATTTATGGCTCTGTAGCGTCGCTATATGCGTCGCTATACTCTTCTGTGAGAGCGTCGCTATAAGCGTCGCTATAGACGTCGCTATGAGCGTCGCTATGAGCGTCGCTATATAGCGACGCCTATAGCGACGCCTATAGTGACGGCTATAGCGACGCATATAGCGACGCTCTCGTAGCGACGCTTTTAGCGACGGTTATAGCGACGCTGGGGGTTATAAAAACCCAGTGTATTTCCGTCGCTAAGAGCGTCACAAGAGCACATAACCTCTTGTAGTGGGGAAACAACAGTGCAAAAATCTAGGCAAAACATAGCAGGAGATATCCTACGCGTAGGATGTCTATTGGGGCATACTGCAGAGAAAACTTGACCTGGCCTAGACAGTGAGGTTCCAATTGACTGAAGGGTTCCAGAACTTCTTTCAGAAGTGAATTTGGACCTTGTTTGCCCATTTGACGAAGCAAGGATCGAATTCAGACTTTTTTGCGTAAATTGGCCAACATCAGGGGGAAGTACTATTTCAAATTAGCAAACCTAATCCAAAACATCAGCAGTGTATAAAATACAGTAGTGGTTGAGATTAACTCTCCAGTTATACCAATCATTACTAAGATAACCTCTAGCAGATAAATGCTTTGATTCAATTGCCGAAATCAAAACTCTTGTGTATAGGTATATTCAGAAACAAAGCAAGAAGTTGTGCAGAAACTGACCCATTGCCAGGTGAGTGGTTGAATTTGTGATAAATTGCATTGATAAGTTTGATGAATTTAAGATCAGGAAGGTACATTGTTAGAGACCAGAATGTGGCAGGTGACCAAGGTAGCTTAGTGTCCACCGAAGAGAGTGTAACTCATGCAAGGCTAGATCCGCTAGCACCGATTATTGAGGAAGGTAGTGATACTGACACTTCGTCAGAAAAATATTTCTTCATGATGGGTAGTCAACAGCCAGGAGGTTTCACCTATGATAGACCTATGCGAGGAGGAAGCACCTCCCAAAATCCTTTGAATGATTCCAGGCTCACGGTGATCTTCTTAGAGGGAACAAACTCAAGAGGAGCCCTAGTCTATTCTGACTATCGAGGCCGCAAGTGCATTTGTATCGAAGAGAGGTCAGCTCAAAGATTGGAGATAATCCGAGTGTATGATGATGGAGATAGATTCAGAGACGAAAAGGGGAACCACTATTTAATAGTTAGCAACCCTAAAGATTACAACAGATATGGAGATAACATGGCAAAAGGGAAAATGGTTTCAGAAACTCAAGAACCGCCACCAACCAGGATTCCAACTTATAACGAGAATGTGGGAATCTACAAACATGAGAGTGAGGGTATTGTCTCTTACTTTCACAGCAAAGAACCATACGTAAACGAACTAAGCAAAGACAAGGTTCTTTATTTATTCTCTTATAAAACTGCTACGGTGAAGGGCATAGTTTTTGTTGATAGATATGGGTGAGAATACCAACGTATTCTCCCCGAGGAAGTAGAAAGAGCAACAGGTCCAGGAGCATCAGCATAGGCCCCTGAGGAAATTCCGAGAGCCGCCCACACCCCAAGCAAGTCAAAAAATCCATTTTCAGATGAGTATGACACTACCTCATATTCCACCAGACCGCAAGCATTCAACAACCAAGACCAACCAGCAAACCAGCCATCATTGCAGGCATGGCTTCGACAGAGTGCAACAATGGAACCAGAACGAAACCGAGATGGTTATCAAGCCGCACGAGGGCTCAGGGATTTGCAAGAACCACCACACTATTCAAGGTATCAAGCCAAAAACACAAGGGTTGACAGAGCCTGGAGGACCACCCATTGAACGAGTGCAAAGATAAGAACCACCTCCAGCGAGAACCGTTAGAAATTATGGCTTAGGAGCACCATTGGGAGAGGAACCAGCCTATTACAGAAGTCTTGAGGAGGTGTATCGACTTGGACGGGGTGATCCAATGATGAGGTTTGTAGACCATCGCAGAATTAGACCTTCTCAAGTGCAAAAATGGGTAAACAAGAAATACACAGGAAACAGAGACCCAAGAGATTATGTAGCAACCTTTGTGCGTGTAATTAGAGCCGAAGAGGTGTTAGATTTTCCTACCCATTTTGCAGGGTTTGGAATAACCCTAGAGGATGATGCTGCAACTTGGTTTGACTCTGTGGAGCGTAGAGACTTTGAGTCGATGGAGGAAGTGTTTGACGAGTTTATTGAGGAATTCTCTCAAAGGGGAATAGCTCATAATACCGTCTCACAAATCCATAAATTCAAACAAAAAGATGGAGAATCTGTACGGAGGGTAGTCCTAAGACTAAAAAAATATGTTAAGTTCTGTCCTGTTGAAGAACTGCCAACTCAGTCCAGGCTTATGATGATATTCATCCAAGGACTAAGGAATGCAGATCTCCAGAAAGACTTATATATGAAGAGGAGCACCACGTTGAATGAGTTGACCAAGGAGGCTCTGTACCTTGTGGACAATTGTGCGGTCTACAAAGAAGGGCAGTTCAAGGACCTTGATGACGATTCATCTTCATAGCAAAGTGGGAGCAAGTCTTCCAAGACAGCACTGAAAGGCGAATAGCGGTAAACCAGGAGAAGCTCGTAGATGAAGTGCTAAAAAAGATCAACTTGTACGCCAAACCCCATGCTAAACAGCCCAAGTGGTGTGCTATTGAACAAAAGTGGACAAACCATGGGACCGAGGAATGTTATTATAACAAGGGATATGTGAGGGAGAGACCTTACGCTCCCCAAGCTCCAGTAGCTTCCCCTCAAGTTCCACTGATGCCCAGATATCAAGTAGGAAACTTATCAGGACCTGTAGGTGTAGAAAGACCACAACCGGTGTTGGGGCAACAACCACCCCTACCAGGTTTACGACCAGTTGGTATAAGATACACACCAACGGTAACTGAATCACAAGAAAAGGCTTTGGTGCCTATGCATGCATATTATGAAGATCCCAATGGATATGCGTCAAATCCTGTCTATTATCCACTGAAAGAACCCTCCACACTAGAACCATGAAGCATGATAGGGAATCAAGGACCACCAATTGCTACACAGGCTGCAGGAGAAGGAAGATATAGCTTAGATGAACGAACATTGTTGTTCATAGCCAATGGAGGCATGGGCCGACAGAGACAGGCTTACCAGCAAAGAGGGGCTCAAGGAGCACCTCAACAAACCAAGGGACCCTGTTACAAGTGTGGCGGAGACCATTGGCTGAGAGACTGTCCTGATGATGAAATCATTAGAGTCAATGCGTATTGCCCAGAATGTGGAATTACTCACTTGATTCCCGATTGCCCTAAAAACTCGAGCAAAGGAGCAAAACCCACCTTGAACATGTTAGAAATAGTACCTTCCAGTGGAGGATTGGAAAATGAAACAATCATACCTATTCAGGCGATAACACGAGCCCAAGCCCAAAGAAGGATGAACGAACCCATAGTAGAAGAACCAAAAACCGATGCCCAAAGTTCAGAAACGAAAAATCAGAGAAGCACTTGGAAAGCTAGAAAGGCGCATAGGAAATCTAGGAAAGAAGGAGAGCAAACAGCCCTATCCGATGAGTTGAAACATACAAAGAACAGATTGGAGCGGTTAGAGGATCTAGCTAGCTTAAGCTCACACACCACAGCAGCCGTAGCACCCAAGGAAATAGCAGAGCCCAAAAGTGCAGGATCAGGAGGATTTGTACTGGCAGACAAGGTAAACGAGTAGCTGGACGCGCTTCTAAAAGCTTATGAAGCTCAACTTAAAAAGAACCAAACCCAGGAGCAAAGGTGGATGACTTATCCATATGCAAAAATAGAAAAATAGAGGTTGGATACGTGTAAAAAGATGATCAAGACGACTCAATCATTGATGGAAGACCCGTTGGGTAAACTGGCAAATTGTCATGACGCAACAACTCCAACCCCTATCCAACCAACATTAGAGAAACATGAAGAAACAAAGGAAAGACTCACGAATGATTATGAGTCCAGAGGAGAGCCTATCATAGTGCCAAATACCACCGATGGGGCAATTGACGGGGTCCATCCTGAAATATTGACAGAAATGGGAAAGGACGGTAACGGTCTAGATGATCTGTGGAAGCAAATCCGAGAGGCCAACAAGGCTAATAGGATGAGTAACCACATGAATAGCACGAGAAAAGAAAAGAATGTGATCTTACCTCCTATTGAAGAATTTGAGGCAAGATCACAAATGAACTTTCAGATACATTCACAAGGGGGAGACCAAGGATCTATTAGTTCGGGGCATAGCCAACCAGACTCTTTGACAACTTTACCCTCTTACCTGGGAGAATATGAAGCTAAGTCAGAAGTGAGAGCAATCCCATCTCAAAGACTTTCTAATAACAAGGTGATGGATTCACAAGGATTGATTGAGCTATTATCCACCCCGGTGGCATGACAATCACATTAGCAGAACTCCTAAGGTTAAGGCCAAACATGTGGACCACAGTAGGAAAATGCCTAGAAAAATTTGGAGTGAAAGACCCCACCTTGAAGCTCCAAGAAGGAATCAGGGAGTTGGACAGACCTAACCTAAACACTAGACCAGTACCATTGAATAAGGTTGGAGAATATTGCGAGGAAGAAGACAGAAATACAACGCTGCCGGTAGAATTCCAAGGAGTAGTTTCCAAAGCTATTCTTGACAGTGGAGCTGGAGTTGCTATCGCCACCAAGGAAATCTGGAAAAAATGGGGAAAACCAGCTCTGAGGGCTACCAGAATGAAACTGCAGCTGGCAGATGGGTTCATGGAGAAGCCTCTAGGACTCCTAGAAAAAGTAATTGTCACTTCGTGCGGAATCGAGTATGAGCATACATTTGCAATAGTCGATTTCGACAAAAAGAACAATTACGAGATAATCTTGGAACGATCATTCATGTGACAACTGAATATGGTCCAAGATTGGGGTTATGACGACATATACCTCAGACATGGCGAGACGACAACTAAAATACACGTGAAAGACCATAGTTACAAATATGTAAACCAAACACCAGTGGAAGAGTTTGATTCGGCTACAGTAGCAGGATCGGAACTACTAGCATGGTTAGGGCAACCAAAAGAGCTATGGATGTGCGGAGCTTCACATTGTGGAAGCTTAATAAAAGAGGAATGCGTCTTAGAAAGAGCAATTGAGGACAAGGAGTATATTCCGGAACCTTTCCTTGAAGATGCCTTGGAACCTTTAGAATGGGAACACATACTAGAAACATTGGATGTTTGTACCATTACCGACAGTCCAACAACAAAATTTTGCGATAAGGATGGCTACGATGTGCTACCCTATTACATGGTAAGCGTTGTACCAGAAAAAGAGAAGGTAGAACCTCCAGAACAAGAAGAGTTTTACAACTCCTCTGAACAATTGAAAGTAAATGAAGATGCAGATAATGAGTGTTCAGACACCTGAAGTGAGCGTGGAAATGAAGCCGAGAATATCAAGTTTTATGATTTTGCTAATCAACACCCTAGACGCCAGAACGCTATAGAAGGAAAAGAGTAGGAAAGAAAGTGAGAGAGAACCTGATACCCAGGATAAAAGGTAAAACTCACTATTTGATGCTTGTAAAAGCAGAGGATTGTGTAAAAGATCAAATATCAAGAAAATTCTCAAAAAATCAAAAAGAAAGAACGTGAGAAGAAATAAAACAGGTAAGAAAAGCTAAAACCGAAACGAAATCACAAAAAACTAAAAAATGAAAAAAAGAAACAACAAAAGACCAAGAGTGGACCAAACTGGAGCGTAAACAGAAATACCAAGAACTGAAATGGTCTTTGAGAGAGATATGGACTACTGAAGAAGATAGTGATGGTAAAGGGGAGTCAGAAAAGGGCAACATGAACATACCAGCACACTATCGGAAATTTACTATCCAAGATAGTGATAGCCATTTTCCGGCTCTCCGTAATTGCCATAGTGAGTTATCCCACCCTACCAAAATCACCCAAACGCTATGGCTATTCCTACCATTTCACTGTACATAGGCGTGTGTGAGTTGAGGGGCTTTTCCCATATCTTCTTAAAAACCCTCAGTTAGCTAGTCACTGGGCTAGTTGAGCCAAAAAAATAAAAAAAATAAAAAAATAAAAGTATATTATGGCCTCTTTGTGTGTAAATATTTCATTGTATATATGGCCTAAATATAGGGATTTTTTATAATTATTTTGGTATTTTACTTAAATATTTCTACTTAGGTGTGTGTTTTATTAAACCTATGTACACCTTCTTTCATCCTCTTACACCATAATTATATTTTTTGCCAATATGTACATACTCTAACCTCATATTTTTCCTTAATACAAATCACTCCCACATTTTCATCTCATCCTCGTGAAAACAAAAAATTGATTTCTACTCATTGGTTACGTTTATTATATTATTTACTTGCATACATTTTTCTCTTTCACCCAAAAAAATTCAAGGAGGGACCATATCATATGATTCCAATATGTTTCCATATCCATAACTCCTCCATATTTTTATTATTATTTTTACTCATTATTCTAACACCATGTGCTCATTGAGCTAAAGTCCATGAATAGTCCATACACTAGTCCCACCATGTATATATTTCTTTATTCACCAATAATCCTCCTCCATGCATGGGTCAAGGGAAACTTGGATGCTTTGTATTATAATACGACAAAGGAGGGGCTCACTCTTGGATGCATTGTACAAATTCAACAAAGGAGGGGGCCACTAAAAGACTTTTGCAGGCATAAAAACAGGCTTTTTGGTGAGAATTTTGGCACCTATCTCCACTCTGAATTTGGAGCAGTGGTCAAAAGAGAAACTGTAGCCCACGCTCTGAATAATCACCTCAAATTTTTTCATGATTTTTGAAGCTACCAACGGTGAGCTATGATTTTTTGAGTGGACCCCAATATGCCCACTTTTCTCACAAATAGCCCTTAGTCTTCTCTCACCCTTCCACACACCTACTCACTCTTACACATCCCTCCCTCTCCTTCCCTCACTCAAACCTGCAATTTCCATGGCTTCTCCCACCCTCTTCACCATTACCCTTCTCTCTCATCCCTATAGTTCTTTTATGAACCTCTACATACATACACCCTCTCCATGTCTCTCTCTATTGCTTCTATGTTACAATTTCATTTACCTCTCCTAAAAATATCTAAAATTCAGCATCTTAACCATGATAACTTCTGCAAATTGAGGATTTTTCATCAACAAATCCTCTTTTCATCGTGGTGGTCAACCGTGGTGGCGGCGTAAAGAAGCGAAGAAGAAGAAGAAGACCAACGGTCATTTTTTCCACAATCTACACAAGGGTGAGTTCAAGTTTCTTCAAAGCTTTACCATCTCCATGATTCTCTTTTAATTCACCCCTCTTCCTTCATCAAATCAACTCATCCTACCCATTGTAAATGTATCACTAACAATTCTAGTGATTATTACCACTAACAACTAACTTCTCTTGTAAAAATGCACCCACACTATCAACATATGGAGTAGGCAACCGCACAAGTAAACCAAATTCACTCACTCCCATGGAAGATTCTCTCCTTTCACCACATCAATAATTCTCTTACTTGAGCCCACATCCATGTGACTCAAGAGATAAGAGAGACCCCATTCTCATTTGAAATTCATAAAAAATCATAATCCTTGATCTTTCCTAATAAAATTGATTAGGCTTAATCCTAATCAAGGCTTCTAAAACCTATAAATAGAACCCATTCCTCCTTGTAAAAGACATCACTATACCATTGCACACTAGATTGAGCGTAGCACACGCTAGTTCTATCTTGGTTGTAAAGAGAGAGTAAGATTTCTATACACCATCACTTTGGTGCATAGAAAAGCTTGAGCTAGTTTGAGTGAGTGCGAGTAGAAGATATTCTTCCTACCATTGTTGTATCTACCTCAACATCAATGAATTGGTAGTTTTGGGTGCAATTCATGTCCAAAGGCTCACGCTTCTCCTCCAATTTGGCTTGGAAAACTCATTCAGCTTCATAAGGTGACTTGTTTCATTGAAGGTTGTTGTTTTGTTGCTTGTGATTCATTGGCTATTGTTTGGCTACCATTGTAAGAGGGTGGATGGTGAGGGGGCTCCCATAACCCTAAGACAATGTGCTAGTGATGCTATAACCAAATCTTGTCACTTAACAAGATTTGGCTACCATTGAAGGTTGTTGTTTTGTTGCTTGTGATTCATTGGCTATTGTTTGGCTACCATTGTAAGAGGGTGGATGGTGAGAGGGCTCCCATAACCCTAAGACAATGTGCTAGTGATGCTATAACCAAATCTTGTCACTTGATTCCGCAAGCTCTAAGTTCCTTTTTGTGCAAAATATAAAGTTGAAGCTAAGTTGTACACCATCTCTCTCTCTCTCTCTCTCTCTCTCTCTCTCTCTCTCGTGTTTTAGTGTATGAGAGTGTTCCATTGGTGTTAGGGTTAGTGTAAATTCCTTGCTTGTTTGTGGGTTGCTCTAACGATTCTCTTCTTTTGCGTCCTAGTTTGCTCTTAAACTAGGTGGTGCCCCTTGTGTAGTTGGGATTTGGCTGTGGGTTTGTTTTTTTGGTTTGTGTTGTGTTGTGCCCCAGCCCTATTGAGCAGCACGGGAGCCTTGAAGGGTGTCTAGAGGTTTCTCTTCTTGTTGCCCGCCCTGGACCGCCTCAATAGAAAAATCATCATGACACCACCAATCAGGGAGAGAACCAACCAAGAATCTTACGATGGGCCTGAAAATGCAAAAATAATAGACCTCGCAGAACCAGGTGAAAATCCTCAGCCGGTCTATATAGCTACTGATTTAGAGCCTGAGGAGGAAGCACAACTAACACAACTTCCCACGAAGTATAAAGATGTGTTCGCTTGGTCCTATAAAGACCTCAAAGGAGTTGATCCATTGATATGCCACCATACAATTCCTTTGAAATTGGATGCAAAACCTAGCAAACAACGTCCTTATACATATAATGACACATTTGCTAAACGAATCAAGGAAGGGATTGATAAACTGATGGAAGCGGAATTCATCTATGAGATTGAACATACAGATTGGGTGTCACCCATTGTGTTAGTTTCCAAAAAGAATGGAAAACTGCGGGTGTGTGTAAACCTCAAGAAGGTGAATGCAGCAACCATAAGGGATAATTATCCCTTGCCAATCAGAGAACATGTACTGGAGCGACTGGCCAGGAAATGGGCTTATTCCTTTCTGGATGGGTTTTCAGGATACAACCAACTGGCAATAGCAAGGGAGGATAAACACAAAACAGCGTTTGCCATAGGATGGGGGATTTATGCATATCGAGTTATGCCATTTGGCTTAACAAATGCACCAGCCACTTTCCAGAGGTTAATGACTCACGCTTTCAAGGAATACCTAAGAATATTCTTACAAATTTACATGGATGACCTGTGTGTACACTCTCTTCTGCGAGAGGAACATATTGACCATTTGAAAAAGGTCTTTGAAAAGTGCAAAACATATCGAATCTGTCTAAACACGGAAAAGTGTGTATTTATGGTTAAGCAAGGACGAATCTTAGGACACATTGTCTCAAGAAACGGCATAACCACAGACCTAGACAAAGTCAAAGTCATTGTAGACCTGCCTAGGCCTACTAATGCGAAACAAATGCAATCCTTCATGGGGCACTGCGGATATTATCGAAGATTCATATACATGTATGCGGTTATCGCACAACCTCTGTATCGTTTGCTAGTCAATCTTGAATGGACCAAGGAGTGTGAGACCTCATTCCAAAAGCTGAAGGAAAACCTTATATTATCACCTATACTAAAGGCACCGGATTGGGAAAAGATATTCCATGTGCACATTGATGCTTGAGCATATGCAATTGGAAGTATTCTAGATCAACCTGGAGACGGAACAATGGATTTTCCGGTTTGCTATGCGAGCCGACAGTTAAACAGTCCAGAAAAGAACTACACAACCACCGAGAGGGAAGGGTTATGAATGATTTATGTTGTAAAGAAATTTTGGCATTATTTGCTTGCAAACAAATTTTTGTTCTTCACGGATCATCAAGCTCTTTTGTACCTAGTAAATAAACCTTGCAATATAGGGAGAATCGTATGCTAGTTTATTATATTGCTAGAATTTGACTTCGCAGTGGTGGTCAAAAAGGGTAAAAACCATCTGTGAGCAAATCATCTTTCAAGAATACACAATGGGGAAGCTCCTGAAGGAGTAGATGATGACATACCAGATGCTTATCTTTTCAACATTGAAATGGTACCCAAATGGTCTCAGGAAATAATTAGAATTCTCTCCTTCGGAAGTGAGTTTGATAATACGGGATGCAGATCCAAACAGCAAACAATTCGACAAAAAAAACCTTCCAGTTGATAGCAGGACGGCTGTATCATCTTGAATCTGCTGGAGCTATATATGGCTCACTCTACTGAACTTGGTCTCACGTATATATTTGTATCTTGTCCTCAATATGAATCAGTCTTTGGGAGTGTATATGGTGTGTCTCTTGTCTCGTCTCTCTCTCTTTCTCTCTACATCTCAACATGGTATAAGAGCGGTAACGATCACGCGCCGATTCAATTCATGGTGACACAACAGTATGTGTATGCGATTCGCATGTAAGATTCAAAATTGCTACAAATTTTATTTTTGAGCGTTGATTCTTGTTAACTGTGGTTGTTTTGTGTTAAGAAGAATATGATTAGTGTTTTATGTGGTGTTTATTTCTAATCAATCTAATTGTTGATTACGTTTTCTTGTTGATGACACCCTGAACTTCATCTCAATTTTTCTTGTTGTTCTGCTCAAAATTTGGAGAAATGGAAAAAGCGCAATGACTATTTTCATCCAAAACTTGTTCGTCTCCTCGAGCTCTTCGATTTGAGTTCTAGGTTTTCGTCAATCGGAGTTCGCAGCAGAAAGTTATGCTGTTTTTACACCAATTGAGCTTGACGCAGCTTTCTTCATCCTACTTCTTCGTGAAGAGTCCGCGATTGTTTTTCTTATTTTGGCGTTAACTTTTTCGAGAAGATTTATCTTTTTGCTATTCGTATTGTGGCCGTCAATCTTGCGTCTCACGCCACTCTATTTTGAGGACTCTTTTATATTAACGTCTCCTTTACCTTGCCTTTCTTGGGTGACGTCTCTCACATCTTTGGACGTTCCTTGAGCATCCTTCTTATGTTTATCATTGACAAAACGCAGTACTCATATCTCTCTCATTCTCAATTGCGGCCTTCACCATATATGGTGTGCAGATTCTGCGATCTTATCTTATACATCTTCTCGCAACAAGATATGGCTATGAATATTCTCGTCAACGGCTTTCCTTCTGGCCAGCGTTCTTTTCCTCCTTTCCAAGGTCAAGGATTTCCAGGCTGAAAAGAAAAGATGTTGTTAATTCTTGAAGGCGATGAACTCTCCGATGTTGTTCTTGGAAATCGTGTTTGTCCGCCTCAACATGTTGATACGGATAATGATAACGTGCTTATCACTGAAGGACCTATATTTGAAGATTGGAATGTTGCCTATACGGATTGGCAACGACATGATAAAGCAGCTCGTCGGTATATTCTTTCTGCTCTTACTGATTCCCTTTTGCTCGATATGTATGAACTACCTACTTCCCACGACGTATGGAAGTACCTTATTGCAAACTTTCAGAAGAAATCTGTTACAGAATACTTTATTTGAGAGGGTTTCTTAACAAGTTACAATATGAAGTTGGTACTGCCATGACGGGACATATTGAATCTTTCAAATCTATTATTAATCAACTTGCTGCTGCCCGTGATCCTGTTCCACAAAAGCAACTGATTACACTTCTCCTTCATACGGTGAAGGACTCTTCTTATGATAACATTGTTACTATTCTCTCTAATAAAGATGGTCTTGATTTCGACCAAGCCTGCATGTCTTTAATTGAATACTCTCAACGTCAAGAACGTCGGAATACTGGTCACGATACAGCTATGATTTCACAAGAGGAGACTGAGTCACAACAGATGAAACGTGTTTTTTATGCTCAAAGGCGTCCATTTCAACGAGGAAACCGCTTAGGTGGCCGTCGCGGTAATATTTTCTCTCGTCTCAAATTTCCTAATAAGCAATGTTCTTACTGCAACAGAAATGGCCATACTAAAGATGATTGTTGGGCATGTCAATATGATGAAGAACACAATATTACCACAAAACAACCACGTTTATCTAGAGACTCTTCTTCTTCTTCTTGTGAATATTGAGGATGATCTAATTATCCCACTCATATGTGCTGTAAGCGTCGATTCGACACAGATCGGAATAGAGCATATGCTACTGAACATCGAAACAACATTGTACCAGAAACAAGTTGCGTCCTATGTTCAGTTACTCCAGACAGAATACTTCATGTACGTGATGGATCACTTTTTATTGTCGATTATGGTGCTACAGGAAATATGACATATCAATCTAAGTGGTTCCATAACTATCATCCACTACTAGTTCAACGTGTTGTTTATCTTGCTGATGATACTACTTGTCAAGTAAAGGGTATTGGAGACTTATATCTTGGTATTTTATCTTCTTCCACTTGAATTTTGCGAGGAGTATTACATGTACCAGATCTTCAAGGTAATCTTCTTTCAGTTGCTAGACTTGTTGATCTTGGTCTGTTTGTTAGATTTGATCATACCAAATGCCGAATTGAGAAAGATGGACAGACTATAGCCACTGCTCCTCGAAACGGTAATTTATTTGAACTCTCTCTCAACGATGCTATAACAAATATCGTCACTGCTCCACGTGATCATGATTGCAAAGTATGGCATCACCGTTTTGTTCATGCTGATTTCTCAAAACTCCTTGATCTTCAATGTCGTGATCTTGTTCATGGCACGGATCTTAAAGCCCATCCCCATATGGGAATTTGTGAATTTTGTGCTCTTGGGAAACACAATCGTAAACCCTTTCCTCTTTCAAATACAATTCATTCTCATGACATATTGGATCTTGTTCATATTGATATATGTGGACCTCTACCTTCTTCGAGACTCACAATATCGCTACTTCATTACTTTCATTGATGATTTCTCAAGGTATACGACTGTATTTCTACTTAGACAAAAATCTGAAGCCTTATCAGTTTTCAAACAATTCCACAAGGCTGCAGAACTTCAAACTGGTCGTCGCCTTAAGAAGCTTTGTAGTGACAATGGAGGCGAATATGTTTCTCGAGAGTTTGTGAGTTACTGTGCTGACAATGGAATTCATCATGAACACACTATTCCATATTTGCCTCAACAGAACGGTGTTGCTCAACGAAAGAATCGCACTATTCTCAATGTTGTAAGATGTATGCTGATTCATTCTGGCTTATCTCGTGCTTTCTGGGCTGAAGCTACTTTGACAGCAGCATTTATTCAGAATCATCTTCCTACTACTGCACCCTCTGGTAAAATACCCATCACAACATGGACAGGTGACATTCCTTTTGTATCTCATTTTCGAACCTTTGGATGTATTTCTTATATTCATGTTCCCAAAGAAACACGAACAAAACTTGATGCTCCTGGTCTTAAAGTTATTTTTATTGGATATTCTCACACTTCCAAAGGCTACAAATTCTATGACCCTTCCTCCAAGAAAGTAATTTTGAATCGCGATGCTACTTTTAACGAACAGCTTATGGGAGGCTCATGGTCCATGGATGATTCTGATGATACTAAATCATTGCTTCAGGCTTTTCCATTTCTTTCAGAAGATGAAACTCTTCCTATAGACAAACTTTTCTCTTCACAACCATCCATTCCAAATATTGCCAATGATGATATTGATATTTTTGTTGATCTGCCTATTGATTTTGAACATGGCTCATGTCATGTTTATGATGACGATATTGCTGATAATGCTTTTTCTACTTTTGAAGATCCCGTTACTTATGATGAAGCTATCTCTTCACCACAAAAGGATCAATGGCAAGAGGCTATGGAAGCAGAGTACGATTCTCTTATCTCTAAAGGTACATGGATACTAACTGAATTACCTCTTGGTCGTAAAACTATTAAATGTAAGTGGGTGTATAAGACAAAAGTAAAAGCAGATGGATCTTTTGACAAGTTCAAGGTGCATTTAGTTGCAAAAGGTTACTCCCAAGTAGCTGGTGTTGATTATCAAGAGACTTTTTCACCAATTGTTTGCATTACAAGTGTTCGAGTTTTATTGGCATTTGCTGTTCAATTTGATTTAGAAGCTCATCAAATGGATGTGCAAACTGCTTTTCTTAATGGTGACTTGGAAGAGGAAATTTATATGGAACAACCAGAAGGGTTTGTTATTCCAGGTAAAGAAGACCTTGTTGCTCAACTTCATAAGGCATTATATGGTCTCAAACAAGCTTCGCGAGCCTGGTATACAAAATTTGATCTTTTTCTCACCTCTAAAGGATTCATCTCTTGCTCGTCAGACCCCAACTTATACATAAAACGCCAAGTTAGCAGTTTTGTGATTCTTGCTCTTTATGTGGATGATACCATCCTTGTTTCCAATGATTTGGGATTTCTTTAGCAAGTGAAAAAGTTATTGTCTTCTGCATTTGATATGGTGGATCTTGGAGAGATTCACTCTTGTCTTGGCATTCAAATCGAACGGAACCATAAAAAAGGTATTTTATTCCTTCGATAGTCAAAGTTTATTGAAGATACTATTCAAAAATTTGGTATGGAATCTGCACATTCAGCCAACACACCTTGTCTTATGATCTCTACGAAGAACACTTCTGACAATGGCGGTCAACTTGTCACAAATCAACCTTATGCTAACTTGATTGGATGTCTTCAGTTTGTTGGCATGAACACTCGTCCTGATATTCTGTTTGTTGCTAATTATCTTGGACAACATCTTGCATGTCCTTCTCTTAAGCATTGGTCTGCTGCAAAGCGTGTATTGAAATACTTAAAAGGCACTACAAATTTTGGTTTAGTCTATCGACGACAACTCACATCGGATTCTATGCAATCTCTTTCTCTTTTGGGTTACACAGATGCAGACTGGGCAAGCTCACATTTATCTATGCGATCTACTAGTGGAAATTGCTTCTTTATAAATGGTTGTCTTGTTTCTTGGACCAGCAAGAAACAAAGTTGTGTTGCAGTTTCTACGACTAAGTCAGAATATGTTGCGGCATCACTTGCAGCTCGTGAGTTGATTTGGATTCGACAAATGCTGGTTGATATTGGTCACTCTCCTCTTTCTAGCACACCCTTGCGGTGTGACAACCAAAGTGCTATTAGTCTTGCAAAAGACTATGTTCAACATAATAAGTCAAAGCACATTGCTGTCCATTATCATTATGTCAGGTATGAAGTACGCAAAGGAACCATTATGGTTGAACACTGTCCAAGTGACCAGATGATTGCAGACATTGTCGAGCAGCTCTGTTTCCATGATGAGAAAAAGAGCAGAGAAATGCAAGCTAAGCTTCTTTGAAGCGTACTTGATTAATGGTCAGTGATGAGGGCTTGTTAACAGGCCAAGTCTAATGATTAATGTATGCCAGATGCGGCTTTAAAGGGCCAATTGATGCCTTAATGATGCCAAAAAGGATTATGGATTGAAGTGAGCACAGATGGAAGATTATGATCTAGAATTGCAGTGCTTGAAGTGCTCTACCGGCTTGTCTTTACGGCTCGTCGATTGGAGCTACGGTGAAGAAGTTATGGCACTTTGAAGTTTGAGTTAATGCAGATCCGTACCGGATTGGGCAACTGCATCTGAGGTGAAAGAAATGAAATGAAAGCACGGGCCTGAAGTGCTCACTTTGTGGAGCACGTCGGTCTTTTCAGATCAGCAATCGGAGTTACGGTTGCCAAGATATGGGCAGTTAAAGATTCACCGGGGGCCGGTTCCGTGCTAGTCAGGTCCGCTCGGTCGGAGTGCCATCTGAGAATTTTGGCTACCTCAGTAGGGTTTGTACGCATTTTATGCAGTTTGAGAAGTCTAATGGGATTTACGGCTTGGCATGCAGAGTCCGGCTTGATCAGATAATACGGCTTGAGGCCAGTGACAGTTGCCGACACGCTAAGCTGGGTAATTTTTGCATTATTCGAGATGCTGATATGGGCAGTAAAATTCATGATGAAATTGTCACTTTAGGGCTCTCATCCTCGTTTGGCGTGTATGCCTAATGTGGTGCCGTTACGAAAGCACAAAAAGTTCTTGATGAACTCTTCATCCGAAATGTCGGCCCATGGGACATATATGATTGTGGGATATGCTTAGCGGCCACTGGGCGTGCTTGGTATTGTTTAGTCGATACGTATGCCAAATCTAATGCTTGGCAAAGCCTTGGTCGGCATGTATGCTAAATATGGTGCCCAACAAAGGCCAAGGGCCGCCCAACGGACCAAGGTTAAGGCCGCCCAAGGTTAAAGGGTCATGGCCAATGGCTGCCCATTAAGAAAATAAGGGCTTTTGTGTGTAAAGGCAAGTAAGAAAAGAGAAAGAGATGGCGAGTAGACGTAGAGGGGCGCAGGGATGTGAGATGAGCTCGCAACGAGCTGGGGAAGAGTCTGGCAGAGACGGCCTTGTGGCGAAAAGTGCTTAGCTCGCCATGGTGCATAAAATTGGTGTCACTCCCGCGGAATTCTACGCTGCTCAAAATCCACCTGGACACGTCAGCAGGGGATGACTTTTATGACCTCCCTAGCAACGACGGCGCCGTCGTTGCTAAGGGAGGGAGGGAATTATAAATAGGGCTTTTTTTGCATGATAGGGGACTCGAGCAAGTGAAACGAGGGCAAGAAGGAGGAGAGGCACGAAGATAAGGCGGGGAGGGCTCAGAGCATGTAGAAATCTCTCTCTCTCTCTCTCGCTCTCATGCTCGGCAAGACAACGAAGGAACAATCCTTCTTTCTCTCGCTCTCATCCTCAAGCGAAGCAAACGAGGGCAAGAAGGGGGAAGTTCTTAGGTTGGCAAGCAGGAGACGAAGAGAAAAGCCGGATGCAAGAGCGGGTCTCTCTCTCTCTCGTAAGCAAGAGAGGCTCTCTCTCTCTCTCTCTCTCTCGTCCTCGTACAAGCAAGACGCTCTTTCTCTCATGCTTGAGAGAGCAAAGAGCCCAAGAAAGCAAAGCACCTGGGAGGAAGTCAAGATCACCAAGCTATCTTCCTCTCATACTCGGTAAGAAGCAAAAGAAATCTCTCTCTCGGTTTCGAGCTAAGGACGAGGCCGAAGGAGCTTGGACGAGGAAGCTTGTCCCAGCAAGCAAAGCAAAGATGAAAGAGCATGAACTTTGGTCGAAGGAGCAAGAAGCCGGAGGAACTTAAGCAAGAGAGCTTGTGCAAAAAGCTTGTTAAGGCTTAAGCAAGCCGAGGCAAGAAGACATTCCAGGCGAGGCTAGAGCAAGCCAAAGAAGAGAAATCAGATCTCGGTAAGGCGAGTAAAGCTTGGCAAGAGCAGATAAGAAGATTTCGGCAAGGGAAAGACAAGGAGAGTGAAGTTTACCAGATATGTACGTCCTAATTAGCTTCAAATGGCTCTAATGGAAGGCATAAGTGAGAAATTTACAGTCGTAATCTAATTTGAGAGCATTAAACTCTCATAACACCATCAGTGCCGTTAACGGCAAACATTTGTAATCAAATTTCACTTCGGCTAATCATTAGCAGCTTAAAACATTCCGGTTGTCAAATTGTTAGCATTTAAGGTGTTTTTCGAGTCTTCTGCTTTGTGTTTGGCATCCACACTCTCTCGCACCTCCCACAGCCAGAGGCCCTGCGCCTGCCCGGCTCACGTAGAGAACACATATCCCCCGACAACATTTTGACCAAAGGCCTCAATGAGTCACGTTTCATCCTCTTGCGCTCGGAGCTTGGAGTTGCTTCGGCCTCACTCTTTCTAGATTAGCTTCTTTGCTATTGTAATAGCTTTGTACATAAGAGATTGTAATCTTTTAGGTACCATGCACTATGCACACTCCACATTTGCACATTGTGATATCTAAGTCACTTGAATATTTGTACATAGATGCACAATTCACTTTCACATCATCACCGCTGGTTCATATTTTCACATTGTATAGGGGCTTGGGTTTTTCCCTTGAACTCCCCAAGGGTTTTTTCATCCAAAGCTAGAGACCTTTGTTTGAGTGGGGGTGTTGGAGCTATATATGGCTCACTCTACTGAACTTGGTCTCACCTATATATTTTTATCTTGTCCTCAATATGAATCAGTCTTTGGGAGCGTATATGGTGTGTCTCTTGTCTCGTCTCTCTCTCTTTCTCTCTACATCTCAACAGAATCTAACCTAATCCTACGATTATGTATAAATCCGGAAGAATTCGAGTGCTACCTTGAAGAGGCACATGTCCAGGGTTGTGCATTTCATTGTTCCACAGTGAAAACACACCAGAGACTGAAACAGTTAGGGGTTTATTGGCCAACTATGTATGCGGATACACATTCTTATGTTCCCAATTGTACAGTATGTAGTGTCAAACGACCAGTGGATCACGCAACTTTGTTTCAGGTGAACATAGCACCTGCATGGAGTCAATATATCATTGACTTCCTAACCACTAGGATGTTCCCTGAGAATATTACAAGAGCACGGGAAAAAGATATAGAGCTGGAAGCTCGTAATTTCCAATTAATTGGGAATCAACTCTATGAGCGGGGAAAGGACAATCAACTTCATTAGGAGAAATATGGACTTTGCATGGGCCTTGTAAGGAATCCTAATTTTTAGGGATTAAGGCTAATGTTGTGTAGGGCTAAGGGGACAAGGGCATTCAAGAAGCTAGTTTTGAGTAGACTTTTCTAGCCTTTTTTTTAGACACATGTAGGATGTGGACCTAAGAGGTCACTTTCTCTCTCTAGCTTTTGGAAAGTGAAGGGAGTAAAGGGGTGTGGCCACATTAGCAAAAACGTGGGTCACTAAGAGTCAAAATTTGACTTTTTTTCAAAAAAGTTATTTTTATTTATTTTTGACTTAAAACTCCCTCCCAACATATATACACATCAAAAAATCGTTTTTTGACATTTTTTTAAACCTACAAACACTAAAAGTCCACTTTTTCAAAACCAAACCCCTCCCCAAAAAAATAACCTTTGTTCTCTCCTCCTCCTTCCTCCTCTCTCCTTCTCCTCTCCCTCCCTACCCCCTTCTCTCCTCCTCCTCCCCTCTCTCTTCCTCTCCCCTCTTCTCTCCTCCCATGTTCCTCTCCTCTCCCTCCCTACCCCCTTCTCTCCTCCTCCTCCCCTCTCTCTCCCTCTCCCCCTCTGCCCCCTTCTCTCCTCCCATGTTCCTCCCTCTCCCTCCCCCCTCTTTCTTTTCATTCTTTGCTTCCTCACGCAACAGCTGCCATAGTGCTCACGGACATCACAAATCGTATGCCTCCACCACCATGTTCTCCGCACAACAAAAGTGCACATATTGCTTGTCCGCGGTGTTTGCACCGAAGGCCGCACGTGAGGGTGAGCAGAGGTCATCCCAAGATCTTCATACTGTCGGTGAGACGAATGTGTACGGTTCTTCAATATCTTGGGAGGGGAGAAGTAGGTTTGTTAGGCTATTGCAATTGGTTGTGTATGGGTGCAGGTGCTTCTTTGCACTCGTGGATGCACGAATGTCAAGCTCTTCAGCTCAAAACAGTGGCATTACAAGAAACAGTGGGTGCAGGTTAGAGAGGTCAAGTGTCACCACTTTTCCTCTAAAACAGCCTTCTTTGTTACATCTTGCAGGTAGGTGCTTCAAATCCATCCTTATTAGAGGTGGGTAATTTCATCCTAATGCAAGAATGGCTCAAGGAACTAGCATAACATAAAGCTTTTACGGTGGCGCAAAGCTCTCCTCAAGCAATGTGGCTCCCACTACACCAAAAATCACTATGTTAACATGGAGAGATCCCTAGTATGACAACACAACAACTTTTCATCAGCAGCACACCCTTTCCTAACATGAGGGCACCCCCACCAGAGATATTTTTATATGATAGGTCACCCCATGAGCATACCATGTCATGGAATGGATGTAAGAACTATGACTGTACTACCCCTTGGAAGTTGTTCACGAATGTATGTTTATCAAAGTTAATGAGAAAAAGTTTGGACCTTTTTGTTTGTTGATGTGTAAGAGCACTCTTGGTCTACCATACTTTAGATTGTTTGATAAGTTAAATAAGATTTGTAGTCATTTAAAGTGTCATGTTTTTTTTTGGTAAGATTGTACATGAGAAGACATGATAAAGTACAAGAGATCTTGACGGAATAAACCTCGATGAGATTCCCACCATGCACTTGTGACACCATACCTCTCCTTGAACCCTTTGACTTCTATCGTTGTGGGGAGTCCAATGGGGGGCTATTTTCAAATTTTTAGCATAACATTTTTTTGAAGGAAATTTTGGTTATTCTAAAGTTTATGCATAGTCTAGGAGTTCATTCTGATTGTTTTTCTTCAGTTTCAAATTTTGACCGAGTACACTCCTTGGAAGCCACTTTTGAAGGTGTTAGGGCGAGATTTTGGGAAAGTTTTGTATGTAGGAAATACAGTCCTTAACACAATAAAAAACAATGGTTCTTTGAGTATTTTCAGATGCCATGGTTTTAATGCTCGTTGGAGCCCGTAGATTAAGAAAAAAGAAAAAAAATGTATGTTTTACATCATTTTTAAATAAATTGTCAACCTGCACGTTGATTTTTGGAGAATGCGAGCAAGATATGATTTTTTCTCATCACATGATGGTCGAAAAACGCGATGAGATGAACAAATTCATGTGAAACAAGCCCAGACAGATTCGGAGCCGATTGAAATCAAGAAGCTGTTGAAAACAACCGAAAAGTTCAACACTTCCAAAAAAAAAAAAAAAAACTCAACACTTGAATCATGGCCATGCATAAAAAATATGCTCACACGGTGAAGGAGGTGCTTCAAAGCTATGGAAATCAGTATAAAATGCAAGCAATAGCGTTGGAGGCTATTCAAGAATTTGTAGAGGCTCACATCATTTCAGATGACTTTGCAATGACAAAATGATTAAGAGTTGTGTCTACTGTCTCCATAGTGATTTGGATTTTTGGTCTATCCATGTGTTTTAAGTTAAGTGGTTTTGGCCATGAAGAGTTAAATTTAAATCAAATATTAACATTTTTGCCATCCTAAGGGGCAAACAAAGCTAGAAAATGCAAAAAAAAAGGGTGTCCACAAGGGCGCGCAGATGGCCCATCCAGCAGTTTTGGATGGCTCATCTGTGCGCCCTTGTGGCCACCCTTTTTTTTTGCATTTTCTAGCTTTGTTTTCCCCTTAGGATAGCAAAAATGTTAATAGCTGATGAAACTAGATGTTTATGTATCATGAGACTAGATTTTTATATTATCCAATGTGATTTGGTCTTTTGGTGCAGGGAACTAGTAAGTTGAGTTGAAGGAAGGCATAATGTGCTTGAAAAGTGAAATTTTACATTCATCTCACCTTTTCCAAGGTCCTGGAGTGAAACAATAGTCTAATTATGCAAAAAAAAGGGTGGCCACAAGGGCGCGCAGATGGCCCATCCAACAGTTTTGGATGGCTCATCTGCGTGCCCTTGTGGCCACCCTTTTTTTTGCATTATATGGCCTTGTCTGCCCCTTATAATAGCAAGAATGTTAATATTTGATGAAACCAGATGTTTATGCAGCATGAGACTATATTTTTATATTGTCCAATGTGATTTGCCCTTTTGGTGCAGGGAACTAGTAAGTTGAGTTGAAGGAAGGCATAATGTGCTTGAAAAGTTCAATTTTAGGTTCATCTCATCTTTTCCAGGGTTCTGGAGTACAACAATAGCCTAATTATGCAAAAAGAGGGTGGCCACAAGGGCCCACATATGGCCCATCCAGCAGTTTTGGATGGCTCACTACGCGCCCTTGTGGCCACCCCTTTTTTTGCATTATATGGCCTTGTCTGCACCCCATGATACCGATTTTTTTTAGATTAAGTGAAAGCAAATCTTTATGCAACATGACAGTACAAATTCCACTTCTTTTCACTCAGATGTAATTAGAGCTCCCCCCCCCGCTTCTTTGTGTTCAAAGGTCCAGAGCATTCACTATGTAAAATTTTCCTATATCACGTGCATTCACTAGAATGGATTAAAAGTACCCCTTATAGGCCTTATCTACACATGTTTTTGCAACTTTACAAGAATATAAAATCCCTTCTGTTGAACACATGTGCTATGTTACATATACTTTAGTGAACTCCCCATGTCAACGGCCTCACAAATCCTGTGCACTAAACATTAAACACTAGAAATCGACCAAACAAGGAGCCAATTTTTACTTCCTTGTGTCCACCTAGTGTTCTTGTGAAACATTGCTAATGATATATATTCAACATCCCCAAATGAGGACATCTTGACAAAGTTTATGATCCACTTTAATAAGAATAACCATTAATGATTAAACTGAAATCAAAATATTGCTTGAATTTCTTCAAGGTGGAGTGATTAAGACTTACGACTTGAATCATCGTACAATTCAACAATTAAGTTCACAAGGTGATAGCTATTGGTATGATCTTTAGCAATACCAAATAAATAGCTACCAATAGCGAATGAATAGGGATATTTAAGAAGGTTTGATACCAAAAACTTGTCAACACTACTCAAAAAGGTGGAAACTCAAAGGCTTTATAATATATATGATGAAACAGCAATCAATAATAAGTCACCCCTATATATCTACACCTCCATCTCAAGTTGACGTCATTTCTCTAAGTCAAGCTTGGCATTGGCATAGTATGGAAACAATAACATTTTGGAAAGCAAGAATTTAGCTTTCTCAACTTTTGAAATGTTGCTATTGACAAAGGTTATGATCCACTTAATAAGAATAACCATTAGTGATTAAACTAAAATCAAAATATTGCATGAATTTCTTCATAGTGGAATGATTAAAACTTGAAACTTCAAACATCTTACAGGCAAATCAGAATATCCAAAAAAATCAACAATATTTCTCAAATCTGTATGAAACTCCAGTAATCTAAATAAAATACTCTCACTCAGTGCGACCCATTTAACAAAAAAATATATTTATATTGCATTTATAGAGGAATCCAGCCTCAGAAAAATAATTACAAATGGAGACAATGTTGTTGCTGTTAGGCTTCTCTTACAAGTATTTGTCTTTCTCATCTACAGATTCATATACACGAGTATATGTGTGTCTATGACACTAGGGAAGATAGTAGTACTATAGGGATGGCTTTTCTAAGAGCTCCTAGAGAGTACCTATTGGTTCAAGATTCTACAAAAATCCTATTATTCTTATCAAAATCTTTTAACACGGTAGTGAAAGGTTCCTCATGGAACAAAAATAGGGTGATTTCCATCTCTGCACATGGTTGCTTGCTCATGTCCTCTCAAAACAAGTTGACTCTGTAAGTAAACAACAGATTATGTGAGCACAAAGTTATAAAGTACTGGAGGTGAGAGAAGGGAGAGGAGCTAGCTTGGTGTGGAACTATGTGGTGGGCAAGGGGAAGAGATGGAGGAGAAGCTTGCTTGGTGCTACAATGGAGATTGGAGAAAGCTAGTAGAGAGATAATGTTGGACTATAGGGGGTGCAGGTGGTTGTTGCAGCCATGGAGAGCTTTGAAAAGGGTTTGTAGACAGAGAAAATCACTTTTAGCTATAGAATAGGTTTGGAAAGACTTTGGAGGGTGGAAAATGATTTTTTGAATTTTTTTGAAAAAAAATAATTTATTGGAATTTTTTAGTGCATGTTTTTGACTTTTGGAGGTCAAAACTACTTTTTTGACCATGAAATAGGTTAGGGGACCTTTTAAGGAGGGAAAACTTGAAATTTGAAATTTTTAGTGTATTTTTAAATCCGAGCCAAAAAGTGGGGGAAAAAAGGTCAAAGTGGTCCCCCCGCCCCTCCCTTTCCCCTAGCCACCTCCCTTACCTTCTCACTAGGTAAGAGGCCATTAAGAGGTGTAAGGCTACCTTGTCCCCCTACTTTTTTGAGGGTATAGACTATGTCCACCACCCTCTTCCTATTGGCTGGCCTCTAATTAACCTTAATCCCAAAGGGCCCCTAGAGGGTTCATATTTTTCCTAATGTAGAATCTGTGCAAGTGAAAGCGAATACCTGCTGATTCTAGAACATGCACGTAGCGGAATAAGTGGAGGCTATTTTTCGGGCGATAAGAGGGCAAAAATTTTCTTAACCGCAGGAATTTGGTGGCCTACATTGCACATGGATGCCGACGAGTTTTAAAGCGTTGTGATGCGTGTCAATGCACCAAGATACCAATAAAAAGAGATGAGATGCCATTAAGGCCAATGATGGGGGCAAGGGCATTTGCAAAATGGGGCATTGATTTGTTAAGTATGGAGCCTGATTTACCCTTGTAATTTTATGTGGTAAAAGGGCACATTTGTAAGGCTCCCATTATGAGGAGAAGCCATCGTGCGTAAAGGAAAATCACTCACCGGAAACCAAAATTTTCAAGGACAAGAATCAGGGGCAACTTTAAAGGCCTCGGGGGCGGAGGCCCCCGAGACTATTTTTTTCGCCGGAATATTATTTTTTGTCGGAATATTATGGCCGGACGGTGGTCAGAAAGTGGTCGGAAAACAACAGGTCGGTTGGCCGGTGGCTGGTAGTCAATGGCCGATGGTCGGTGGTCGGAAGTCAATGGCCGGTGGCCGAATTCAAAAGCGGACTTGTCTTCTCAAGGGCGGCCACACATGGGCGGATTGGAGGGTCCGATTTGGACTTATTCGCACAAGGGCGGCTACACATGGCTGTCTCTCATAAGAGAGGGCAGCCCTTTTGGCCTATAAAAGGAGGCCATTTCTACACACATTTCATAGTGTGAAGTTGATGCAACAAGGTGAGTGTGAGGTGGTGAGAGTGAAGCAAGGCGGGAGCTCCATTAAGGGTATAATCCCTTTGTAAACTACTTCTTGTTTTGAAGTACTAAAGCCATTGAGTGGCTGCTTTCCCGTGGACGTAGCCCACATTGGGTGAATCACGTATATCGTGTGTACTCTCTCTCTCTCTCTCTCTCTCTCTCTCTACTCTATAATCTCGTGTATATAAATCTGTCTCTCTCCATTAAGTAATCTACTCAATTATCTATTTAGCTACATCTTATTTCCTAACATGATTTTGTGGGACCTATATCACCCCTGCATATCGCACCCATACCCAATATATCATTGTGGCTACGGACTATCTCACAAAATGGGTTGAAGCCAAAGCAACACAAAAAGCTGATGCACGCACCACGGCACAATTTTTGTATGAGAATGTTTTTGTACGTTACGGGTTACCAATAGAAATTGTCAGTGACCGTGGAACACACTTTCTCAATGAAGTCATTGAATATCTGCTAGAGGAATTCATGGTCATACATAGGAAATCAGCACCATACCATCCACAGGCCAATGGGCAAGCTGAGGCCACAAATAAAACACTATGTACGGTTCTCACTAAAATAGTGTCAGAATCAAGAACAGATTGGGATCAACAACTACACTCAACACTATGGACATACGGGGTAGCTTACAAAACATCAATAGGAACAACACCATACAACATGCTGTTTGGCCTAAATGCTATACTACCCATAGAGTTTTTAATCACAACTCTACGAGTAGCAACAAGCTTGGAATGGACACGGCATGAACTCTCTTCAAGGATTAATGATCTTGAAAAGCTAGATGAATTCCACTTGCGAGCTGTCACTTCAATCTATGCTAAAAAGAGAAGACAAAAGGAATTTTTTGACAAACATGTGAGTACCAAAGAGTTCAAAACAGGTGATTACGTACTTATTTATACCTTGAAGCAACATGCCAAGAAACTTAAAAAGCGAGGGATGGGACCATTTGTTATTAGTGATCTATCACAAAGTAGAGCTGCCAAGCTTGCTCCATTAGCAGGTGAAGAAATGCCAAACTGGATTAGTGGGTGTCGACTGAGGAGATATCATCTACCACTCACACAGGAGATGCTCCAACAAATTCATCAAAGAAAGCAAAGAATGAAGGAAAAAGAGAGAGTATGGGAGGAAGCTCAAGCTGAAGCACAAGAACGCATTGCAAAAAGACGGATTCTACGACAACAACGACAAAGTGGACCACTATTGAGAATCAATGCCATTCGACTGATAAAGTTGGAGGAGGAAACAGTGGAGACAATAATTACAGTCAAAGTGGGCAACAATCAAGTTGAATCAACAGCTTTGCTTGATTTGGGTGCTCAAGCAAATTTGATCTCTTACGGATTATACCAACATCTCAAAGTCACAGATCAACTTCATCCTACTCCCCAAGTGCTGGAAAGGAGCAGATCACACCCATTGAAAACATTAGGATGGACTATATTGCATGTACAGCTACATCAATATATTTACCCACACAAATTCTATGTGGTGACAGATGAAAGCACACAACACCCAATGATGCTAGGGCTACCTTGGCAAAAATCATACAATGTCCAGATAGATTGGAAAGCAAAGGCGGTCAAAATTCAACATGAACATGAACAACAAGTGATAGATTTTGCTCAACAATACCATCATGATCAACTGTAAGCCATGAAATCACTGGCAACAAAGACAAAAGCACACATGCCATCAAAGAACAACATGAAACCTGAGGCCAACAACCAGGTAAAAGCCAACCATGCTAATTACAGACAGCCAACGTCACCGGTCACAATGCAAAAATCTAGGCTACCAAAACAAGGTAAACAAGTATGGATGCGGAAGGATAGAAATGCAATGGCAGAAAAAAACAATGTAACAACCGGATTCCAACAAAGCAGACAGTTCAACCCAAAACCAAGGTCATAAAACAGATGTGGATCCCAAAGAAAATGCTTAGCCATAACCCAAATGTCACTCACATTTGGATACCAAAGCAAAAGCCAAAGGAACTCCCTACGGTACAAGCAACAATGGAAAGCAGACATCTGCATGTCAACAAGGAGAACCGATATATGTGGATGCCGAGGAAAGACAAACCAGTGGCAAACAAGAAAGTGCCAAACCATCTACAAAAGTCGGCAGCAACAAAATACCAATGGAAAGCCAAGGCCATAAGGCCCATAGCTATTAAATCCCAGTCAATTCTATCCTCAGAAACAGCTATGACTCCATCAACAGTGTCGGCAAAGCAATTGCCTCTTGCCAAAAAGACAATTAACAGAGATCGGTAGAGTTACAACTGCTACTTGCAAAGAAAGCAGGAAGCCTCGACGGCGAATGCCAATAAGCATCTTGCTTATTCCCTTCTCTTGCACAACATTAATTTTTCCATGCATTGACCTAGTATGCATAAAATAGGGCCACATTAATCGGCCAGCCATTAACACAACTTTTTCAACCTATGCACGGCACATACTCCGAGGCAAAACAAAGTCACAAACGGCTTGGAGGCTCTGAAGTCCACACAGGGAGTTATACTCTATCCATTTGACATTTTTGTTGAAATTAGGCTCAAAAGGGACTTAGGGAGGCAAAGGGCAAGCACTGGGAGCACTAGCACTAAAAAAAATATAACCAAAAGACATCCTACACGTAGGATGTCTCAAGGGCACTTTTTGGCACAAACCTCATCAATTTTTGTCATGCACATATTCTGAATGACATTTACAAGCCATACACCAAGTTTCATTACATTTGGACATATTTGACCTCATATGCATGGAAAAACGCAAAGTTAGGGCATAGAGGTAATAATGGGCCAATGACCTACCAAATCTTGTCAAAATCTCATGAAACTTGCACAACACATTCACATACACATCAACAAAAAATCTGTGTGGTCAGGGAGTCAAAATGATGAAAAAGACATCCTATCCGTAGGATGTCTAATGGACCTTTTTGGCATGGAAGGGATGTTTTGTTATTCCAGATCTAATTACCTCATCATCAAGAGCCCATATGTCAAGTTTGAAGCCATTCTAATCACTCTTGACCCCCAACACCTTCAAGATACACTTTTTGAGCCCAAAAACACCTCACAGAGCCCTACAAGCATCAAATCTTATCCAAATTCAAATCTAAGAACATGGCCATGTTCCATAGGCCAAGGACAACCCACAGAACAAGTTTCATGCAATTCTGATGAAAAAAACATCCTACGTGTAGGATGTCTTCAGCATAAATTTAGCCTTCTATGCAAGAAATGACATCATAGGAGCCAATACCATGGTGCAATGAGCCCATATACCAATTTTCAACCCATTTGGACATCAATTGCTACCTATAATGGACATTCTACCCAAATTGTGACCTAAAGCCTGAATCAGCCCAAAAATCCACTTTTTGATATCCAAATTCAAATCCAAGCCTATAGCCATGCTCCATGAGCCATACACTACCTGCATGTCAAGTATGAACCAATTCTGAAGAAAAAGACATCCTACGTGTAGGATGTCTAGATGAAAATTTTTGGCCAGATTTGCACTGTGAGCACATGCACAGCTTCACAAGTTCCTTTTAAGCTATAATTTCAATTTTCAAGTCATTTGGATAAGTAAAACTCAATTTCGCAGCTAATATGGAAAAAACGCTAACTTTGGATTACTGAGTGCAACGGGATCTATGGCAGCCTCAGAGTCACCGGCAAAGAAGAAAAGAATGACAATCAAAGATTATCTGGACGAGGTGGAACCTTTTGTCATTCGAGAGGGAACACTAAATCCCACCAGCATCTGGATACAAGAAGATCTGTTAGAGTCAAACGACCTAAAGATCTACCAGGGAGTGTTCAAAGACAATGAAGGCAATGTAATAGAGCTACCAATGCTTCCAAGAGAGCTCAATGAATTTGTACAAAGCAAAATGGCCGGCTACTTGGAGAAAATTGACCTCCATAACTATTTCGAAGCAATACCAGCAGGGGTGTACATCAAAAGAGTATGGGAGTTTGTAACAAGCATCAAAGAGGATGGAGTGGCCAAGGTGACAGATTTGCAAGGCAGACCCGATACAGAGATCATAATCACAGAGCGGGTTGTAGCCCATGCACTAGATCTCTCCAATCAGGGAGACAGTGTGACAAAAAGAAGGGATGAAGTCAAGGTGTACAAAGAGAAAAAGGCAAATTACACCTTTGACAACATTGCCAACCCAATTGTGGCAATCATGAGCCAATTGTACAACCAGTACTTCCACATGTGCACGAAGAGGCCAGAGAAGTACAAGATGCCGCCAGGTGCAATTGCCACAACGTTTACTTGGGCAATGACAAAGGGCACCCCAAAGATAATCAACTATGTGGCATACATACATGACAGCTTGGTAAAAATGGGCAACAAAAAGCCAACCTACATAGTGCTAGGAGAAATGATAACCAAGGTGGTTTATGCAGCACTACACGCTAAAGGAAAGTGGCCTGATCCCCCATCTCAGAATGATTGGCTAAGGGTAAAAGAAGAAAAGGAGGATGAGCCACAAAGAGCACCAAGGGTGGCTACGAGGTTGAAAAGACGGCTAGACCCAGTTGAAGAGGAGCAACCCGAGCAGAAGAAAGGAAAGAAGGAGTCTGCTCAAGTGCCGGCCAAAGAAACCAGGTCTCAGAAAGCGGCAAGACTCGAGAGGCCGGTGGAGAGTTTTCGAGCAGAAAGAGCCCTCAAGGGTGATTTGAACGAGCTCGGGGCGCCATCTCTCGAGTCTATGTCCGTATCATCAAGAAGAGTGCAGAGGGACCGCTTTGAAGATTATATCAAGAATTTCAAGATTCTTGATGCTGCAACGGAAAACATTCCCCATGTCCCTTTCACCGAGGAGGAAGTGGAGCAGATAAGACAGACACTGCTAGATGAACAAGAAAGCCAAGAAAGGGAAAGGAAAACAAAAGCAGACAGGGACTTAAAGGAAAAACCGGCAGTTTTACCAGATATCCCTTAACCTAGCCCACAGCCATCACCACTGCCTAGCAGCCCTCCACCAGAAGATAAGGAGGCTGAGGACAAACAAGACAAAAACCAAGCTGAGGAGCAAGAGCAAAGGCAAGAACGTGAGCCAAAGGAAGAGGCCAAGCCTGAGTCTGAACAAAAAGGACTAGATGAGGCCTATTATGCATTTTTGGACTTGCTAGCTACAAGCTACACAAGGAAAGAAGCCGCCATAGTCGCATTCGACTTGGCAACGACAGGGCGTAAAGAACAGATGCCAGGCATCCGGCTAGTGGAGCTAAAATAAATTGCTATCGACATGGTAGACCCGCACCCACCCTCTAATGACTGGGACGTGGTGATGACAAAGCTAGCTAGAATACGAGCACAATCTATGCCATCAGAGAAAGAAATGATAACTCTAAAGGCCACCGAAGAAAAGACCAAGATAGAAAGGGATTCTCTGCAGGCACAAAGCCAAGGGCAAAAACTCTACAAAACTGCCAAGCAAAGGAAGAAGCAAATGAGGTAGCATCAAAAAGAATACAAGCAACTGAAGAAGAGTGTCTGCAGCTCAACAAGTCATTACGAGATGCTGAAAAAGAACGGGATAATCTGACATTACAGCTGGCAGAAGAAACAAAAGAAGTAGAGTCCATGAGAAATGCCAAGGAAAAAGAAGAGATAGAACAAGAATCAAGCCTGGATCAAGTCCTTGAGCTCAAGGACCAATTAAAAGTCAAAGATCAAACCATCCAGAGGCTGCGAGCATCACCTGCTAGAGTTAGAGCTACGAGCTCGACTCAAATCATTTCTGAAAGTCAAATATATGAAGAGCAGATGCAAGAAATTTAGAAGGAGCTGACTCTCGAGAAAAAACTGAGGTTAATGATGGCTGAAGGTTCTATAGCAATGCAAACAAGAATGGAGGACAGCCAAAAAGCCCTACAAGAAGAGGTGGAAAGCATAAAGAAAAAGCTCGAGGAGGCGGAAAGAGTACACGCTGAGCTTAATGACCTCCTCGTAAATATGGGCGGAGAAACTGAAGCGGAAAAACAAACACTCCTTAGGCAATTTCAGGAGTTAAAAGGCCAGCAACAAGCAGAGGTAGAAAGCGGGCCAGCCGCCAATGAGGGCATCGACCTCGAAAACGTGGCAGATCCGGTGGACACACCCATGCAAGAGGAAAGCATAGCAAGATCCTCTCAAGAGCCGCAGGATCTAACACAAGAAGAGGAGGAAAAATTGTGTAAGGCAATAGAGGCAGAGCTAAGAGAAAGCACAAAGGAAGCCTTGAAATGGGAGCAGAGGGTCTTCAAATCTATGACCATTCAGAAGATTGACGCCAGCGATCTCAGGTGTGAGTGGCTTCAGCCCTCTCTCCCATATCCATTGCTGAAATATGAGGCATCAACAATAAACAGGCAAATCAGAGAAGAGCCAATAGTCCCTCTCTACAATGTAGACACCTCGATGCCAGAAGGAGTTAAGCTCATAGTGGTTTCTCAGCCAAAGTGGAGGAAGGCTTGGCTTACCAAGTACCCACAATACCTAATCCACTTGGTAGAGGCACCTAAACATATCAGAGACAACCTCAGCTTCTGTCCTCTACCAAGGGTTAGGACGTGGAAGGCACAAGAAATCTTGCAAAGAAGCCAACCCACTTGGCTGAACTACCCAAAGCTGCCGGGCGTGAAGGCAGGTGAGAGAATAAGTGTTCGATACATGGTGAAAACCCTCACGGGCACCATAAAGTTGTTCACTGGCTCACCTGAACTTACATGCATTATGATGAGAAAAATCTGTAGAACTATCCTAGCAGTGTTCGAGACCTTCAAGCCAGGCCAGGTGACCGACAACATATTCTTCTTCCAGGACACATACAGATGTGCTTATGATCTGTCAGGTCAGCCTTCCAAGGAGTTGATACATGCGTTGTATCAAAGAATTATGTTTCTACTATCCTATCACCTCCAATCTTTTGAAGAAGCATTCTATACGGGGTTCTTCACCATGAATACAGATTTATTTGGCCCCACAATGCTGAATCTACATGCAAGGTACGAATCTCTGCTAAAGATGCGGGAAACGATAAGATGAAGCAGCTTATCAAGGCCATGTCGGGGACGACATGAACAAGGAGGGGGGGGATGTTAGAAGTTGGACACACCCCACGGCATCTAACTACTCGGCGGACTATTATTTTTGTAATTATTCATTCATTGAGGAAAACCCGATTTTTTACCTTGTAAATTTTGGGACTTACACAAGTTTCCAGATTGTATCCCAGTTATGATAGTTACATTGAGTACATGGTTGACTTTGGAACTTTAGGGTTTGAGAAGTTGTAGGGTATATATACCACTTTTTGACCTTAATAAAAAAAACCTTCTGTCATTTTTAAAAAGAAGTTTGAAGTTTGTGAGTGAGCATATTGTGTATGAGAGAGAGAGTGTGAGCTTTGTCTTGACGCTACATGTGCTACCGTGGTCGGAATCGAGTGCGGAGAAGTGCAGTGTGTTGCCCTCGACTAGAGCTACGCGCCGATACCAACATTGCACGCGTACGGTCGCGCTTTGGGAGCTCCTTCTACGAGCTTCATCGGTTGTTTGGGTGAGCATACGTTATCTGATTTTGCATTGCAGCATATCCACACGCTCACATTGAGTAGAAATACACATTAGGCACTTCAGATTTTGGAAACGAAGACCTGCAGATTTCGGCCAGACATCCTACGTGTTTCTGCATCGGGTGTTTTGGGTCGTGATTTTGGTTCATAGACCTTAGGGAGAGCGGCCTATAGGTATTAGTAGGGTCTCCTTCAAGTTCTATGGTGTTTCTAAAGTGTTTGATGGGTGCTTGGATCTAGCAAGCGTTGTAGGAAGTTTCCTCTTTTGCACTCTTGAAGCCTTTGACTTAGAAAATTGGTAGGGACCTCTGTAGGACTTAGTTAGGAGTCGGTTGAGTGTAGGTTGACACCTTATGCTTGCTTCCACGCGCCTGCAGGTCCATCTTCATCCTTAGCTGACATTACATGTTAGGTGAGTTCTCGCTGTGCTGACGTCCGTCGCGGCGTATCCGTCCAACAATAATGAAGACATAACAAAATCTCTAAAGTGCCCAAAAGTGAAATCTATGAGTACCTATGTGTAGCTTATGTTGCCACGATTGTAATGACTACTTGCACACAAAAATAGACATTGTTTGATGCATGTACAACCATAAATATCTTGTAGAAGTGTTAGTGTGTCGATATGCATGGAATTCTTTGCATTGTTGCGTAGCTCTCTCCAAGTCTATTGCAATGGTGCAGTCAAATCTCCAGTGCGATGAGTGAGCAGGGAGTAGCACCAAGATGAAGCTCATGTTTTCTCTCTTTTTCTCTCACACACATTCGAGGATAGCTCAAAACTTTGATTAAGATCAAGTTCTCCTTACAAAATGACCTAGGTACCTTATATACTGAGGCTACCATAGGTTTAATTAAAAAAAGACTTCAACGGGTCAAATGGATTTGTATTTACAATCTGGAAATGCCATCGCACCCCAGCTTGTACAACTAGAATAACTAGTCATTACAAATGATGTTTTTAATCATAATCCGTATCATTTCATAACTCTCAAAGAATAAGGCTTTGGTACAAAAATTGAGTTATGACATACTGTTTACAGATGGGTCAACACTCCCCCCCTCCGAATTCATGTCGTCGCTGACATGACCTAATTGTCAATGTCAGTGCAGTCTTTGTTGTCATTTTTGCCCCATGTTTTTCCTCCATTGCTTCTACTTTTTTCAAAACACAACAAGAACTATGATCCATTAGAGCTCAGGAAAACTTGATCACAACCTCTTTTTGTTTCCATAAATACGATCACTTTACTTCCATCCATCACATGTTCCAGTAAATCTGCCAATTTTGAGTATTTCTCATTCTCAAAAACAAATTCTACAATCTGTAGACGTGAATGATTGACTTTCAGATATTGTGAACCAATGACAACTTTGTAAGGGTTCTATAGAAATTGCATGGCTAAACCTTTAACTACTTTAGTCCAAGTTGCACTCCAATACAAAGTCTATGTGTCAGGGCAAATCTGAGAGATAATTTGTTTGATTTGAGCTTCAAAACCCATGCATGTATAGCATTCAATCCATCTCATCAAGGACAAGATATGTAACCCTGCGAGAGTTGGTTTTTGTACCATTGAGCATATCAATCAAGTATCTTGGTGTCTCTATGACTATCTCTGCACCTTTTGAATCTCCCTTATCTACAGTCCCTTTGGTGCACCTCCGTAGACACATGTATTCTTTATCTTCGATGAAGCCCCAAACTTTGTTGCCTCTTGTTGTATTTGGATGGCCAGCTCACTAGTGGTTGCTAAGGTAACATCAATCGAAACATCACCTAGTGACAGTGTAGGCTGGGTATTGATATGAACAATGGTTGGTAATAGGTAGAAAAGTGTTTTCCCTGACCTGGTCATTTAAAGCCCAAGAAGGTCCCTTCCTTTCAAAGTCGTTTCCCAGCCCTATGCTTGGATTGTTTTTGGTTCTTTGAAACTAGCTCTAAGAATACCTCAAAGAACATAAGAGATCCTCTGTTTACTTTTGTGTTTTCTCTTCTTCATTCGGACTTCTTTGTTCCTGCATCTAGGTGATCAAAGTCGCATTTTCCACTGTTAGCTTTTGTGTGTTTAATCATCATATTTCTTCTGCCTGATACATGAATTCATCAAAGCCTGACAAGTCCCAATTAATTTCCCAAGTTAGTATCTTGCTTCAAAAAGGCCTTATTTGACATCATTTGTGATCGATGATCATCTATGAGCTATCATTGTCCATTTGTCCTCAAAACTCATATACATGATGTACAGGGTATGTAGATGGATATCATGGCTTCATATTTGAAAAATTTCATCTCTGGCTAGGGGTTAGACTTCTATCCTTTTTCAATTTTTCTTCACCCTTAGCTTGTATTCTCTATTTAGCCAATTGACAAAGTTTGGCCTTATTTGGACTAGTATCTGGCTTTCTCATCTAGCTTTTTGTGTTTAAGTCTTGAAAATGATTGATGGGTATCTCTGGCACCTTTTGGCTACCAAACTTGAAATGAATTATACCATGAGCATCGTCTAAACATGTAGAGTCAATATTGATCAAAAAAAATTTTGATCCCTAGTTGCTTCTGTAGACATCTATCATGACAGAAGACGGAACTATCATTTATGCCCCCACCGCCCCCTGCCTCCCCTTCTTGTTTTTTGGTCAGTACTCTTAGTCCCTTTTGTTTGCTTGTCCTAATTAAGTCACATACAAGATAGAATATTACTATAGAAAGATCTACTTTATATACGCGGCCTTGTAGTTGCATGAAGTGTCTGATAATAAACTTTACACTTGATGGGTGATTTCGTTTAGTCGCATCACCAACTTTCTTTGTTCTTGTAGGCCATCCTCTAGTTTTATGACCATTCTCACTCGTTTTTGGCCTCATATTGTTGTTGAAGAGTGATTAGCATTATTGTCTTACCTATGACATTATAGCCCTTGTGAAAATGGCTTTTGAGACATACCTCATGAAGTTTTGTCATTTTCTGTACCTACTTTTTGTACTGTTCAGGCACCTCTTTAGTATTTTTTTCATATGGATTATGGATTTTTTCCATGTTTAAAATAAAAATAAAATCTCAAAAAATAACTAAATAAAACAAAAAATGAGCTCATTAAAAAGCAAAAATCATTTGAAAAAAAATTTGAACGCTATGTACAATGTACACATATCCCTAGGGGCTCGTAACTGGATTTTGTTTCCGTAATCCTCCCGTAACATTATTATGAGAGCGTATACTTTGATTTTTTTCAAAAAAAACATCACAATCAAACGCAAAAGCTCACTGCAGCTCACAAAATATTGCCCTCTAATATTAATAATATTAGGTCCGCATTTAGAATGGCTCCCCCCTCCTATTTGGAGTCCTCTTGGATGATAGGGTATCGTTAAGGGTATGATATGCTTGGGAAAATAAAAATTGTGCCAATGCATGCCTTGTAATGTAGCCCTATTATGCATACACAATGAATGCATATAAAAAATCTATGATGTGCAAGATGTGGGTATAAGCAGTTTTCTTATTGGCATTTGTTGGCAAGGCTTCCTATTCTAAGAAATGTGATTTTCTTTGATGCTCATGTGTCATCTGCTTGATTAAAGGTTGTAGAGATTTTCCGAAGCTGGCTTACTTATTTTTTTGATGCTTCTTTGGGATTCATTTTAGTCTTGTTGTTGGTTGTCGTGTTTGGCATTGTTCCTCAAGAGTAGGTTTTGGCGTGACCTTTGATATCCATATGTATTCTTGATTAGCCTGTGCTCTGGCCAAATTCTTTGGTAGTCAATGTACTTTGCTCTAATTTTTGGAGTCCACTATGATGATCTTGATAGCTACATCTTCTATGGAGTGGGTTTGCATGACTATGTTGTAGGGCTGGCTTGTTTGGGGATCCAATTGTATTCTTGACTTTTTTGTGCTTGGATCACGTTCTATAAAACCCATACATGTTTGTAGAATCCACTTTGTGTTGAAGGTTTTAGCTTACTTGTTTGGGATTTGGACTTCCTCTTTGGTTGCCTCAAGTTATTTTGTTTTCGAGCTTTCTTAGTGCATTCACTTTATCTCCTGATCTATAAGCCTTGTGTAGCATGCAGTGTTGAAGTGAGTCACTTCCTCTATTCTAACTGCACTATAACCGTAGAAGGAATTGAAAGAATTCAAGCGATGGTGTGGTGACAGTAGTTTTATCGGTTCCTTTGATACCCACTTCTTTGTGAATACATGTTGTTTCATGAATGATGCTCATTTGAGAACCCATATTTTCCATGCTTTATTTGTGTTTGAAGAGACTACTTTGGGGTCCACCTTGTCTTTGTGTGAGTCAGTAATGGTCTTTGCTTCAGCCCTCGTACGCTTGGTTGGGAATGAGATTTAGAATTTGGGAGTTGATACTTTAACTACTTTAGAATCTAGATAAACTCCTAACCTCTTTGTGCTTGAATCAACTTCTTTGGAGCCAAATTTGAGCTGCAAAAGCTTGCAGCTTTTTGAATTTCTTAGTTGTTCTTGCATACTTCAATTGTTTTCCTTTTGGTGTTGGATCTTGTGATTTTTTGTCATAGATATCTACTTTTGGCCAAACTCGCTCTTTGATATCTAGCTTTGTTGATCTTTTTGGTTTTGACTTGTTGTTCTTTTCTTTCGGTCTTCCTTGGTTGTTATTGAAGTTTCTAGTGATGGTGATGACCTGACTTCTTGGTAGGGGATGTCATAAGAATTATCACCATCACTACTATCCTCAGCAAGATTGATATTTGACATTTTCCCTTTGTGGTTTGGTTGGTTATGGAAAGTTATTATCTATTTTCTCTTGGATTGTTTTTTCCAAAAGGACTTTTCTAATCCATTGATTAGAACGTTGTTCATTTCCATCGTCGTATTCTTCTTGATTGAGTCTTTTCTTCTTGTATAGGAGCCACGTATGAGGATGCTTGTTGCAGTTGCATCACCACCGGGGATTTTGGAATCCACTTTTGATGCAATTTATTCTTGTAGAGATGACATTGGTTCTTGGGTTTTTATATGGAAAATCATAAAATCATGCATTAGCTAAAGTGTCGTTCATGTCACTCGTTGGGTTGTCTGGATCTTTCGTTGTCCAAATCTTCTTGAAACTTCATCCCGGGAACTTGTTGATGCTTGATTCTCTTTGTTTTCCTTTCACGATCACTACAAGATAAGGAACGACATCCATGCCATTTTTATCACAAAACTTCATTATTGGATTGTCTTGGGTAGCACACACATTTAGAGTATCCAAGATGTGTTCCCATTCTAGTGGCTCTAATGCTTTTATAAGAAATGGTTCTAGGATATAATCCTTATCTTTGATTTCCCTTTCTAGGATACATTCCTCTCGCATGAAGCTTTTGCATTGCAAGGTTCCACATATCCACGGTTCCTTAAGCTTACCCAACCATGCTAGAAGTTCTAGTTCTGCTATCGTTGTAGAATCAAACTCCTCCATAGGGGTTTGATTCATGTCCTTGTAACTATGTCCCTTAAGATTTATTCTTGTAGTGTTTTCCATGTGTCTTTGGTAGATATGGTTGTATCCCAAATCTTGGACCATTTTCAATTTTCGCATGAATGGTCTTCCCAATATTATGCTGTAATTGTGGTTCTTGCCAAAATCAATAATAGAAAAGGTATGCGATACTCAATGCTGCAAGAAGTAACAACTACCTTCTCTAGGAGACCTAGGGGTTTCTCCATATATCCATCATCTAGCTGCAACTTCATTCATATTTCTCTCAATGTTGGTTCTCCCCATTTTTTCCAAATATCTTTTGTTAAAATGGAGACCAGCTCCACTGTCTAAAATTGCCATGGTGGTGACACCTTGGAACTCTATAGGGATGATGCTCACCTTCACAATACTTTCCTACCTTGTTTAATGGCACTAGCCTAGTGTTTAGCTGAGGCATTTCAAGCTCTTTGATCCCTCCCTCGATTTGAGTCATTGGTTTTTTATGCCAAATTTCTATAAGCATTTTTCCATAGTAGTCCACCGGTAGTCCACATGTTTGGTCTTATTTTGAGCAACTCGGCTAGCGTTATCGTACTGGTGACTTGGGTAGATAGAATATCTATTCAACCTTCTGAATTGATGACATCTGACTTGGCCTAGTAATCTCCCATATAGGACAATAGTGTTCTCAACGATTGGGGTTGATTGTCCATAGACTGTACAAATCCTTTGTCTGCCAGATACAATTGCACTTATAGATTCATTTGAGATCCAATATCAATTTCCTCTATTGGCAGAAGAAAGACTCGTCTTCTATCATCGGTATGGTTTACTCGTCTACTTAGATCATTCGCCTTATTTGACTCTCTCAATTGTTTCCATAGTTTGTCAAGACCATCTATTTATTTACAACCCTTTGGTATAGCTAGGTGAAATCACTCAAAAGAGTTATCCGTGGTACTCAACACTATCCTTGGTTCTAATTTTGATTCCTTGAGCTTTAGTCCATGCTCGTGACTTGGCTCTCCTTGTTCCTGGTTTGGTGGGATTACTGGTGTAGGTGGGACAAGGATCACATCCTCAGGTTTTTCAACCGGTGGTTCTAATAAAGCTTGGGATAATCGAACCATTTTCATACACATTTCAAGCCTATGCTTTTCTAATCCCTCATATGGATATGTCATCCATCTCTGTTCTTGGGTTTGATTGTTTTTGAGCCGTGTGTCATAGGATTTTCAGAGAATATCTGAGGGTTCATTAACCTTCCTGACCACAATACTGATCCTCTTGAACTAGCACTTCTTGGTTTCTCTTTTGTGGATGGTTCTTTTGGAGGTTGAGAAGTCTTCGTAAGAAAAGGTGAAACCCTTTCCTCATGTTTATCTTATCTTATCTTTAGCTTGGGTAGGCTCCTCAGCTAGGGGTTTCTGCTCTTTCTCCCTACGTGATTTCATCCTAGCCTTTCTAGCTTTGCAACTATTCCGTAGCTCTTGGTTTTTTGACTAGGTGCATCAATCTTTGGTTCACTCGTCTCTGGAATCGTGTTAATTTTTTTTTTCTTTGTCTCTTGGTTCTCATTAGATTCCTTTTGAGCTTGCGCTCTTGTAACTACTTGAACTGGTATGACTTTTATGTTTTCAGAGCTACCAGGTAGCTAACAATTTGAGACATTCGTTGTGATCTTTATGACTTCGTTTGGTTTTTTGGACAATCAAGGATCAAGTGAATGACATCATATTCAAGACAACAAGCATTTACTTGAGTGATCCCCGTTTAAGGACATTGTTTGACCAAGTGGTTGTCAGAACTTTTGTGATAATCTATCTTCGGTTGAAAAGGTCCTTCTTATATTTCCTCTTGATTGTAAACAGGCTCTAACCTAGCTAAGCCAATATTCACAATGAACCACAATGTCCTTTTGTCCATCTCATCCCTCTTTCTTCAATCAAAATGTAGGATGTGTAGTTTGTACATGCCTCACCACTCCATGTGTTTCTCTCATCTTCTATCGCTTCAAAGGGTAGTACCCGCTTTGGTTGCTACAATATATTGTGGTTGGCACTAGAACTTGTTTATTAGATGCTTCCATCATTGGTATGTATCTCATGTCTACATGCATTCTAGCCCCTGATAGTGGAGGTTGTTGCCCTAAGATAGTTTGTGGCCTTGAGATTCGTACTGGACCTTGTGCATTCCCCATAATGTATCTAGGTGGAGTAGGTGCTACTAGGACAGGTTTTACATACCTCTTCCTAGAATATTCCACACTATAGTAGCACTCTTGCCTCGTATGGTTTGTGCATTTTCCCTCAGTTTTGCACCACTTAAGCTCCTCTAGATCAAAATTTACAAGAGGAGTTAACCTCTTGACCATTTAATCGACTAAAAACTTTTCTTGATCAATAGGTGATGCTGGTTTTGCAATGGACTCACTCATCTGTGAATCACTCTACTGAGAGGATGTGCTGTCCTCTTGACTCTTACAATCCTTTTCTTTATATTTTGTGACAGTTATCCACCAGATAAAGAGCTTCTTTAGTCAATTCGTTTAGTGTTAGACTCCTTTTGAAGACCTGCATGTATCATTCCCTAGATAAAGATCAACATCAATCATGCTTGTATATGTAGTTCCACTCTTGAATAGAGCTTAACATATCTTTGAGCTGTAATGGCGCATTGCGTACTCATTTGCCTTCTTTCTCCTTGAATCTGTAAATTTGTGAGATTGTATTGTGAGCTATGCCTTTCAACAAGAACTCTTCGATGAATTCCTCAAACATGTCATCTAGAGTCTCAAAATCATGTCTTTCCACTGAGTCAAACCATGTAGCAACGTTGTCTTCCACAATCAGTTCGAATCATGAAAATTGTATCACAAAATCCAAACATTCCTCTTCTCTAATTACTCTTCTGAAAGTCGCTACATGATCTCTTGGATCTTTATCTAAAGAGTATTTCCTGTTTACCCATTTTTGGACTTGGAAAATCTAACTCGTTGATTGTCTACAAGGCTGACCATAGACTCTCCCAATCCTTCTCTCACTTTAGGCCTTCTACTATGCCTAAGTTCTTCTTTGATTTCATCTTCTAGTTCATATCCTTGTGAGTGTTTCAAAATAGGTGGATCGTCTCAAAAATCTCTCTCGATTCTTACTCTTTTTGCATAAGGTAACCCTATTATAGTCGGTCTAACGGTTGATCTTTGACCTTCACTCAAATACAAATATGATGGGAATAGTGGTGGTGCACTTGGTCCTAGTATAATTGGATAACCACCTCTATTGATATCTTGTCTTGGTATGGCATCTTGATGTAGCCCATATTGTAATGACTACGATGTATTTGTTTCCATATTGTTTGTTGGTGAATAGATCGGCATTTCCACTCTCCTTGTCTGGTCCGATTGATACCTGATTGTATATTGGTCTTTTTTAAAGGGATTGGTTGTTCTCTTGGAGATTGTTCCATTAGGGAGATTCCCTTGAGGAGGCATGTCTACTATCTCTATGATCATTTCATCCCTTGTTGTGTCTCTAGAAGGGAATCCAGGTGGCTCCCTTTTTAAAATTATCGTAGGAATTCTCGTGTTTGGGAGTTATCCGTGGTCCTTCATTGACCAAATATCCAGACATTTTGAATTTAATCTATGGAATAATTATGTCTACATATCTGTATCCTTGTCCATACTTGTCAATAACTATAGATTTCAATTGACAATTGTATAAGGTCTTGTAATCCGTCAGATGTTTTGGATATGGCTCTAAGAATCTATACAGGTTGACCTCACTACCATCAATGTATCTATAACATCCTTCACTCTCATGACCTTGTTGGGGTATAAAGCCCAATGTGGTCGCCCAGGTAAGTGGGCGGGCCGCCAGGTATGTACACATATTCTTTTGTTAAAACCTAATAAGAACTCACTATGCTCTACACATTACAGTAGAGCGAGTTCACCATATCGTCGTGCTCCTCTTCTCGCACTCTCTCTCGCGTCGCACTTCCGCTCGTACTCCTTCAACTGGTATCAGAGCTCAGATCGAGGCTCGGGGCAGCACTGCAGGAGGCTAGAGTCACCAACTCAGATTGGAGTGAAATTCGACAGGCAAAGACATGGCCCCAAATCTCGTGGGAGAGCCTGAAGGACTTGGTGTTGTCAGAATTTCATTCTGAGGTCATCTCGGCCACCGTTCGGCTTCGACAAAGGTCTGCGCAAGCCATTTTCGACTACGTGGTCTCGACGGATGCAGATCCGACTCTGCAAATTTGGGGTTTTCGGCCTACGACTGCAGGTGCTGAGGATATCGACACTCCCAGAGTGTTGATTTGTGGCTGTCTACACATCGAAGGACGGCTCACAGTTCTTGGAGGCGTGTCACATACGACACGGGCGTATCTACACACAGACTGTAGGCGACATCCACTAGTTCATCAGGTAGCTTGTGTTTGTTGTTTGATATTCCAGATTTCATCCTCACATTGCAGGTACTTCCACATGGGATGTATTGTCAGAGATGATGTATGTCTGTTGAGGGTTTGCTGGCTGTCAGTCATGCAGCAAACAACCGCCGCAGCGGTTACAGCATACAGTGGGAAATTTGTGGATGTATGACTTTGTGGGAAGTCTATGTACTATCAGATTTACTGCTGCCTTTGTTGAGGGTCGAGTGAGGTTTTATTGAGCTGGGGGATTCTTGAACGTTGAGATACTTTTGGTGATACAGGTCTTGGAGCGATCCCTCGAGCACCCTTAGATAGGCAGCTAGGATGTATTGACTGTGAGTTAGACAGTTGGGATTGCATCTTTGGTTTACTGTCGTTGAGGGATTGTCGCACTCTATGCTTACAGGACAGTGACAGAACAGTCAGAGACAGTACAGGTGCAAAACAGGTTTACCCATAGCTTACAGTGTCAGAGAGACAGTGTTTTTGAGCTGTTTTTTGGTCTGTTTTTGAGTACACCAGAGCCATTTTACAAAGGATACTCTGCCAAAATTTATGCAGAATCTGAAGCTTTCTTGGTTCATTTGACAGGTTGATATTGGTTCAGAGGTCAGTTTACAGGGGAAACTCTGCCGAATTTTTCCCAGGAAAGTAAACTACTGTGAAGCGTAGCTATGGCTGGATCACAGGACACTGCTCTTTACAATATCAAGAAGCTGGATGGAACCAATTTCCCATTGTGGAAGAAGCAGATTTGTCACGTGTTGGTACAAAAGAAGCAGATAAAACCTATAAAGCTCAAAGGGATAAAACTAGAAGATATGGACGAAGATGAATGGAGCGAAATGGATGAATTGGCACTTTCTACCATTATACTGACTTTGGCAGAAAGCGTTTACTTCAATGTAGGAGACGAGATGTCGGCTTATCAAGCATGGTTAAAGCTGAGTGATCTTTATGAGAAGCAGAGTGCAGCTTCACAGGTATACTGGCTTAAGAAGCTTGTTGACTTGAAGATGAAAGAAGGGACACCTATGTCCAATCATCTGAATGAATTCAACACAATCTATAGTCAGTTGTCAGCTCAAGGTGTCAAGTTTGATGAACCTGTTAGAGCTATGTTCCTGTTGATCACATTGCCGAAAAGTTGGGACACTTTTCGCACAGCTTTGAGTAATTGTGCACCTCCAGATCGTTTGAACATAGAAGGTGTAGAAGGAAGTCTGCTTACTGAAGAAACCAATAGAAAGACAATGGACAAAGGCAAAGGAACAGCCTTAGTTGTCAGGGGAAGGACCAAAGAAAAGTACAAAGGTGGAAAGAGGAATCAGTCTCGTAGCAAGTCTCGAAGTGCTAAAGGCAAGAGTGACACAGAATGCTACCATTGTGGCAAGAAGGGTCACATGAAAAGAGATTGCAGAGAATGGAAAGCAGAAAAAGGCAAAGAGAAAGCTGAAGACCATGGTGAGAAGAACAACTCCTCAGTGAAGATTCAAGAAATAAATGTGACAAACACTATTGCAGAGGATGACAGTCTAGTGTCAGGAGACATCTACTTCTTGAAGAATACAATGGACTCAGCTCTTCTTACAGCATCTGATGGAAATGCACCGAGTGACTGGATTATAGACTCAGGGGCGTCACTTAATGTGTCTCCAAACAAGGAGTGGTTTACTTCTTATGTGACCACTAAAGATCATGTTCGGCTAGGCAATGGGCAGACATGTGAGATCTTAGGTGTTGGAGATGTTCAATTAAAGTTTTAGAATGGCTCTTCTTTCACGCTGAAGAATGTGAGACATGTTCCCGCAATTACAAAGAGCTTGATCAGCACAGGTTTACTTGATGATTCTGGCTACGTCACCACTTTTATGACAGTAGCACATGGAGTAAAGTCTGGAGTACTTTACATGATTTATGTATCAAATGTCTCTAAAAATGTAATCAATGTAACCGAGCAGCCGAACGTTTCTTTGTGGCATAGCCGGTTAGGACATATGTCCAAGAAGGGAATGGAAATCTTGTCTCGTTCTGGTTATTTTCTTGGCTTTTCATTTAATGATTTTGAATTCTGTGAACATTGTCTGTATGGTAAGCAAACACAGCAGCCACATAAGCATAGAAGCAGTAGAAGAGATACACAGTTGGCACTTGTTCATAGTGATTTGTGTGGACCTATGCCTAACCTATCTCTAGGGGAAGCTTCTTACTTTATGACATTTATAGATGATTACTCGAGGAAAGTATGGGTTTCATTTCTCAAGAACAAGGATGAAGCGTTTAGTGTTTTCAAAACGTTTGTGACACTTGTGGAGAATCAGAGTGGCAAGAAGCTTAAATGCTTACGCACTGACAATGGTGGAGAGTATGTTTCAAAGGCCTTTCAGGACTTTTGTGAGTCAAAAGGTCTAAAACGTGAACTTACTACTCCTTACAATCCTCCTCAAAATGATGTTGCTAAGAGGTTGAATAGGACCATACAAGAGAAGGTCAGAAGTATGTTGTCTAATGCACAGCTGCCAAATGGGTTTTGGGCTGAAGCTGTATCAACAGCTGTTCATCTTGTAAATGGATCTCCTAGCAAGGTTTTGCAGAAGGATTCAGTGCCAGAGATGGTATGGTCAGGCAAAATGCCCTCATACAAGCATCTCAGAGTCTTTGGCTGTGAGGCATATACTCACGTTCCAAAAGAATTTAGGAACAAACTTGAGCCAAAGAGTAGAAAGTGCATCTTTCTAGGATATGGTAATTCTGGTGACATGGGGTACAGACTTTGGGATCCCGAATCCAGAAAGGTTGTCCGCAGCAATGATGTTCACTTTAATGAATCCAAATATCATTCTAAACCAGAGAGGGTTGAGGAGATTAGAATAGTTTTCTTCCAAGAAGATGGACCTGCACGTGCAAGACAAAATGTCAGGGCTCAAGAGGAGCAAGGACAGAATAGAGTGGAACCATAGGTTGTGGCTGAACCTGAGCCACCTATTGTGTGTAGATCTGGACGTATCACGCGACCTCCTGATAGGTTTTTTCCATCTATGAACTATGTCATGTTAACCGATTGCAATGAGCCTTCATGTTACAAGGAAGCAGTGCAAATGAAGGACTCCGGGAATTGGCAATTGGCAATGCAGTAAGAGATGACAACTCTACATAAAAACAAGACATGGAAGCTAGTTAAATTACCACAGGGAAAAAAGGCTCTACCTTGTAAATGGGTTTACAGATATAAGATCACCGCTCATGATAGTCAGCCAAAGTACAAAGCAAGGCTTGTTGCCAAGGGCTTTAAGCAAGAACAAGGCATTGACTTTGATGAATTCTTCTCTCCAGTGGTCAAGATGACTACATTGAGATGCTTTCTTGCATTGGTTGCCATATTAGATTTGGTGTTGCACCAAATGGATGTCAAGACAGCATTCTTGCATGGTGATTTAGATGTGGAAATTTACATGCAGCAGCCAGAAGGGTTTGTTGAGAAAGGCAAGGAAGATTGGGTATGCCAGTTGTTAAAGAGTCTTTATGGCTTAAAACAATCACCGAGGGCATGGTACCATAAATTCCACAAGTTTATGCTTTCTCAAGGCTACAAACGTAGTGAGTTCGATCATTGTCTATATACAAAGAAGGCTAAGGATGGCAGTTGGCTGATCCTTATTTTGTATGTGGATGACATGTTGATTGCTAGCAAGCACTTGGAAGAAATTTGAGCTTTGAAGTCAAAGATGGCAAAATCGTTTGACATGAAAGACATGGGTGAGGCAAGTCATATACTTGGTATGCGCATTGAGAGAGACAGATCAAAGAAGTTGATTTGGTTATCTCAAACAGAGTATATTGACAAGGTTTTGCAACGTTTCAATATGGACAAGGGAAAGGCACTGAGTGTTCCATTGCCACCATATGTGAAACTTAGCAAACAAGATTGTCCTGTGTCTGAGTAAGAACAGGCTGAAATGGATAAGACTAGCAAGCACTTTTATCACCTCAAAAATCACTTGACCACCAACAACTACTCTAATCTACAACTAATACTACAAATCCTAAGTAAATATATCTGGTCGCAGACCCTCAGCAAGACACACGCTTCCTGACTGTCCACTTGATCTCAGAATATCCTCTTCCGGATCCACTTAAGAAACATGTTGTCTTTAATCAAAACTAAAGCAATAAATCATCACATGAATGTCAGTATGATTACCTGCTCAAGCCCTTGTGTCCTTGGTATTGGCGCCAATGTTGCGGGAGCGCATCACACCACCTATATGCAACATTACCTAGATCAACATAATTGTCAATTGAGGACACAAATGACACAATAGGCCCACGGAGGAAATCTTTGTAGCTTGTGAGGCTGAGACCATCCCACACATACAACACTCTTGAAGGCCAACTTAACCAAAATTAAGAATCTCACTGCTCTCAACTACACCACTCAACCCATATACTCACAAACGAAAGGAAACTCACCAAATCATACCAAAATATGAAACATGAGAAACACCATCCCCTCACTAGGATACACCTATTCCAAAGCCTCTACACTCAAAATCCTCACTCCAAACCCATCTACGAAAAATGCATATGAAGACATAGAAAAATTCTCAAAGTGCTTGAAATTGAAATCTATGAGTACCTATCCATAACTTATGCTACCATGATTCTAGCGACTACTTGCATGCAAGAAAAACATTGTTCCATACACTTATGACCGTAAAGGTCATAGAATCATTATCATGTGTGCTCCGCTTGACATAGAAGGATTGGCATTCTTGTGTAGCTCTCTCCGAGTCTATCACAATGGGGTAGTTGAATCTTCAATATGATGAACAAGCAGAGAGTAGTGTCACGATAAAGCTCATGCTCTCTCTCTTTCTCTCTCACACAATGAATGGCATCTCAAAACCTTAATAAAGCTCAAGTTGTCCTAATGACCTAGGTACCTTATATACTAAGTCTACCCTAGTTTTAACCTAAAATAGAGTTCAATGGGTCAAATGGCTTTGTATTTACAATCTGGAAGTGCCATCACACCTGGATTTTGCAACTAGAGTAACTACTAATTACAAATGTTTTTTCTAACCATAATCCTTATCATTTTATAACTCTCAAAGAGTAAGGCTTTGATACAAAAATTGCGCTAGGCCGTTTTGTTCACACATGGGTCAATGGAGAGGTCCACCTCCGAATGGCATCCACTTTGGATTGATCAATGTGCAATCCGTCTATTGAATAACATGCGCTAAATAGTGAATCTCCTCCTTGAGGAAATCACACTTTCATTCATTGGCATATAGCTTATGTTCTCTTAACAACTCAAACACTTTCTTGACGTGTAGTAAATGCTCTTCTTCAGAAGCACTATACATAAAGAGGCTAAGAAGAAAGAGAGTGGTTTCATTGCAAATTGTGCGTGTATGTCGCACGTGTCAATGCAAGGAACTTTCCGATACACCATGTGCGAGCCACAAATGGCTCCAAGAACACAATAAGCCTAAACTAGTAAGCTCAAAGAAGGCGATGGTGTGTCACTCACCGCTCTACGCTTGCTTTGTGGAGGATTCCTCGCCGTGAAGAAGAAGGAGACACCGCTATGCCACGCTCAACCGCTTCACCACCGTCGTGCCTTCGTAATGCTCGATCGCCCACACACTCCCTCTCTCTCCCTCTCTCACTCTCTCTCTCTCACACACACACAAAGAGATGAAGAAGAAGAAGAAGAAGATGGAGCAAGAGCACTCTTCAATTGCACAAATGAGAGAATGAGTGAATTTTAGGTTTAGTTGACTTTTATATGAGCTCGCCCCATTCACACTTGGGCGCCCATGCTTAGCCAACTAATCCCTTGAATGTTCCAATTAGAGTGCGCCTCTCATCGGCGATCACTCTTACCCTTTTGCTATAATTGGACCGACAAGCCCGGTACCTGACTCTACCAAATAAATAATACAATGTCTACCGTAGGTTACAACGTCCGTCGTAGGTGATAAGGTGTCCGTGAGCCGTGAGGGTTAACATGTCCCCCTTCCTGATGTAGATTCTGTCCTCGAAAGCTATTGAGTTGAAGCTTGTTCGTCGAGGTGGAAGAGCATTTGAGATGAATGTCCTTAGCCTTGTTCAGTGATTGAAAAATCAAACAACATTGGCACAGTAATTGCATTCTCATAAGCAATTAAAAATCATATGCAATTTAAGGCAGACATATTGATCGGTAACAGAATTTTAAACAATTTGTCAGCAATAAAAATTAAATTGCAATGTAATCAAATGCATAAACAGATGTAAAGATAAAAAATTAAACAAGTCTGGGGTCGCTAATTTAACGGTTGAAAGGCACTAGAGATCGACTATTAATACCATGGGTAAGCTTCTTACTTTTATCTGGTCAATTAAGTTGTTTAATCACGAGAGCCAAGTATTTCATGTTCGAGGGCTGACTAGAGGCTATACCTAGAAGACCTTGTAGTTAAGCTACGATAAAAGGAATTTCTCATGAAATCATCGCCTAGCCGATTACCTTTTCTTTGACCCCCCAAAGTCTTTTCACAGTGATTCAATTTTGATGTGTGTGCTTATTTTGTATGCCTTGGGTTTTTTTCTTTTCAAGGAAAAGCGCCCACACTGGGAACCTCTAGGGCTCTAGTACCATAGGCGATACATGTGAGTGAAGTACCCAATCAAGATGAGATTTCTCTTCCAGCTTAAGATTTTACATTGTGGCACTTTGATTTTTTGTTCATTTTCAGCATTTTAATTTTGTAACTTTGGGGGGTCATATAACACTGATACACCTCCCCAGGCTCATCACACAAGTAAACTCCCTTTATAATACTTAAGATAAAGGTCAATAGGGATAGCCCACTAGAAAGCCCTAGTACCTTTCACACAATGCTACCTAAATCGGATTAAGAACCTAAGTGACCATTAATTATTAGGAAGGAATTCCCCATGGTATTAAGAGAAGATCTCTAACGCCTAGCTTGGTCAAACTAGCTTAGTCGGACTGCTTAATTTTTAATCCTAGACAAGTGATCATGACAAGAAATTACATAGAATTAAATGTTTGATACTGAGCAAATGCGATGAATATTATGCTACCAATCACAATTAAAGTAGACAAACATGGATGCAAAAAAGATAAAGGGCAATGCTAATGGACAAGAAACACCTGTTTGTGTTGATGGTCGCGCTTGATTTGAAGAGTGAATTGAGATAAAGATTCCATGAAGGTCCAGATCCTAACAACAGCAACACGCTCCTGTACACACTAGGAAACACAAATAATACCTCTAGGAGGCACATCAGTGGGAAAAAGGACTTTGCTAATCACTCAACTCTAAAACAGAAACACTCCTATCGTACTAATTCTACCTACCCTCCATCACTTGAGTGATGAGGATCAAAGGTGTTTAATGACATAGGTTTTCGTTTCATGTACCGAATGTGAATGTGTAGGTTTGAGTCAATGTTTTGACTTTTATTGTGCATACTTGTTTGCTAATTGCTCTTGCTCTTTATTATTTTTGTTTTTTGTGGATATAAGTCTTTATATGTACATTCCCTAAGATTGGGATATTGAGAGTTCAGGGAGGAAGGTTGAGAGGGAAGCAAGTGAATGATGGATGTCAAAAAACACTCCCCCCTTCCTTGGGTAGATCATACCGTTTGAAATGAGCTCGTCACCCTTTGAAACCAATCGTTCCTGTTGGTAATAGGTGAGGATTTTTTCCAGTAGTTTTCTCTTACCCTAGGTGCCTCATCAAGTTGCAAGGGTGGTAAGGTACTCTCCCAGGATCGAACTTGAAGTGGTTCATCAGATGATTCTTGAACACTGGGAGGTGTGGATTCCTTTGTAGCTTCATGGAGGTCCACTATTGTAAGTGGAGGTTGCGAAGAAGCTTTTACCTCTATGGATGCATTACATGAGGAGCTAGAAGCTTTATTCATTTTTTCTATGTTTGAGTTGAGCAAAACAAGCCTCTCTCGCTTGGGAACCCATACTAGCTCTGGATCCGGTGTATAGTGTTCTGTGATTTTTCCTTTCCCATGATCTTTCATCGGCTTTGTCGTCACAGGGTTTGACTCACATAGGTCAGGTGACAGGTAAGAACACAATCTACGTTTTGGTACCCATATTTGATCATTTCCGTGATAGTAGCCTTGGGCTTCCAATAGTCGTTTAGGAATCCACCGCCACGTTTCTTTACATTTCTTGGAGCGAGTGGTATGTTTCTTACAAGGCTTTCGTTTTTTTGTACTAGCCATGGTCGCTAAAGAAGCTTTAGGGACCCACTTGTATGTTCTTTTTGTTATATGAGGATGAGTCTTGTCAAAAGCTATATGCATTGCTTGTAGCATATTTAAGGGTACGTGTGGTGGCATTTCATCCCCCTCAGGTGTTACCCAGGTCGTCCCCCTGTTTCCCCAAGTGTCTATGGTTGCTGCTAAGTGGACCCAATCCACATTGTCCGACTCAGTCATCTCAGGTAGTACATCCATATAAGGAGAATCTTCCCCAACATCAGTGTCCGCTTTACATGTGTAACAATACTGCAATGGGGCCGAGTGAACTGTGGTGTCAGATTTATGATCAATTATAAACCTGTTTCCTAGAGGATGTGCTCAACCCGTCACAAGATCCACTCGAATTACAAAATCTTGGAACTGCAAGTAGACATGGTTTTTAGACCAGTCATGCACCATTTTGGCTTCCCTCATGAAAGGACGTCCTAAGATCATCTTCGATGCCATAGTGTGTTTGGAGAAATCCATAACAATGAAGGTAACTCTTATTTTGTGTCCAAATACCTTGATCTTGAGATCTTCTAGCATCCCAATAGGTTTAACAATAGACCCATTGGCCATCTTCACTACTATGGTTGTGGTCACAAGGTGAGGTCTTCCCATAGTTTCCCAGCAATTTTTAGTCACAATGCTAACCCAAGCGCCACCATTAAGAATTCCCTTCATAGTTAATCCCTTGGTAGTGATTGGTATGGTTGCATTGGATTCATCACCCTCAAAGTATTGTCCCAACTTGTTAACATGTATTTCTATAACAAGGTTCTCATCTAGGTTGGGTTGTGGATCTATGTATTCTTCCTCTATTGGCATCTCCCCAGCTCCATCCATCTGTGAAAATTGTGGTAGCCCAAACTTCAGTTCTCCATTGAGGAAGGCTCGAAGAGCTGAGACTAGCTCGGGGTCTTTATATAGTTTGGACATGATGGTGGTTCTAACTTCTGAAGACATGAAATCCATCAATTTGGAAATGTTTAACGGCACCTTTTGTCCTTGAGCCCCTTGACGTGGGGAAGATGGGATATCCATTTCTTCGATAGGACCAGGTAGTCCCTCTGTAAACATTCTTTCCATCAAGAAGTGAGTACGCCCACTTTCCCATGACTTTAAGTCACTTTCTTCTTGGATGACACTAGGTATGTCAAAGGGGCTATGGAATTGGTGAGGTTTTTGTTGCGTAGGGAACACGGTGTATGTAATTTGGATCTTCCTAGGTGCTGGTTCTAGATCCCTTTGGGTATCTTCTATCAAACTCCTTAATTGCTTGACTCGCTCAATCTCCTCTGTAGGGTTTGGGTAAGTTCCTATCTTCTTTTTGGATCCTGGCCATTGTGGCTCATGAACATCTTCCTTGTTGGTTTCTATGTTAGTGGTCGTTTTGGTCTCCATGGTTTCACCTGAATCAGAATCTTCTTCAGTGTCGTTCATATATACGGGGTCGTCACCAGTCCCTATGTTGGTCTTTAAACTGGGGTCTGACATCGCTAATTTTTGCGATCTCTTTCTTCGTGTTTTCTTCTTTTTCTGAGATTGGGCAATTGATGCCGTGTCTCTTTCCTCAAGACTATAATTTTGTTTTTGGAGCATCGATCATGTGAGTACGTTTACTAGTACCACGGGTGTACTTGGTGATGGCTCCTCGGTAACTTCAATCAAGTTTAATGGCATGATCTTCGGTGCATTTGGATTATTTGGACATTGGGCAATCAAATGATCTATGCCACATCGATTACACATGAGTATCGGCATTGTAGACGTGCTCGCTTAATTGGTTTGCATTAGTGCGGCATTCTTTTGTATCCTAATAGGACACTCCGCTACACGATGTGGACCTCCACACTAATAGCATTGAAGAGGTGGTCTCTTAGCAGTGTAATTGATATTTTGGCCTCTTGCCGCAAGAGTAGCTACTTGATATACAGGTTTGACTTGTCCCCAATAGTCCTCCATGTAGTATTGTGGACTTTCTTCAAGCACATCCATCCCATAGGCGATATTAGGATCTATATCTTCCTCATAGCCTTCCAAACAAGAAATAGATGACTCACAACCCACTTGATTCATAGAAGTGATTCTCAGATGTGGTGGTTGCGGTCCTAGCACTGGAGGTGGTAAGGGTGTTGTTTGAACAACATTTTGGGCCCTAGGGACCATGTGTTGTGCTGTTTGTTCAAGAGGTGGGGCCGACATCAAGGCAGGCACTCGAGTTGTTTCAGTCCATGCTAAGGTTTTTCTATTGGTCATCGCATGATTAAATACTATGAAATCCTTAGCTTGATGACCAGACCTCCCACATGCATTGCAGTTCCCATTGAATTTTACTCTAAAAGTAGGGCATTCACTCGTACTATGCGGTCCATAGCATACTGAGCACCATTGCTACTCCCTTCTTGGATACATATGATTGTTTTGCGAAGCACGATTGTCTCTAAGACTCTCTTGAATAGCCTTGGTGAGATCTGCTAAAGTCATCTCAGATATCTTTGGCTCCTTAGCAATAGCTAGGCTTTAGGGTCATTGGCTGATGCCCTGATGCTTGCGAGCTAACAGATTTAGGCTCAACAGACACTCTTTCTCCTTGAATCATTAAATTATCCTCCAATTGGATTGCATTGGTGGTGACTGCTTCCCAAGTGGTGATACCTGTAATGACTAGGCCATTGTAGATATCCTCATGTCGTAACCCCCTAATGAATCTATCAAGAAATTGGTTATTATTGAAGCGCTCATTTGGATTACAACGAGAATTCAAATGCTTCAAGCGACTTATAAAGTCTCTCACCGACTCTCCTTCCTCTCGTTGGGCTTTCTGGAGTTGAGAGGCTACACCCCAAAGCACTCCCTCTCGTATGTATTCCTTTAAGAACAGTCTCCTAAGAGTAGGGTAAATCGTTTTTTCTTCCACCCTTAGGGTTCTATACCAATCCCTAGCCTTTCCACTTAAGTTTAGGCTTAAAGCGTTGCTCTTATGTAGGTCATTTTGTTCTCCTAGAGAATCGCATATTTGTTCAAACACTTCGATATGCTTTCTCCCATCCCCGTCTCCACTGAATTTTTGTGTGAGCTTGGCTATTTGTATTGCCTTACTTCTAGGCTCTCTATTAGTCGCGTTATGCATATTATCAGCAATAGATCGACCGATAGCTTGAGAAAATGTTTCCAAGTCACCTAAGTGAGCAGGCATAGTGGGTGAAGGTGCTCCAGAGATTACATGTGGAGTAGGTATTGGCATTGGGCTTGGTGCATAGGAAGCCATTGGGTTCCACGTTGGGTACGATGTTGTGCCATGTGGTGGTCCATAGTTCATATGAGTGGCCCTAGGCATAGCAGACGTCGGATGTGACATACTTATGCTAGCCGGTATAGTCCCATGGAAATAAGAACTTGTGTATTGTGGTTGTGGAGCATAGGTAGTTGAAACAATGGGAGGGGTAGGGACAACATGAGTACGTGGACCCATAGGTGCATACGATTGGTACGCACTTGTAGGTACTATTGCAAGCATTGAGCTACCATGTAGCGGTGCTTTACTAACAAACGAGGTCCATGGCGTGTTTCTTGGCATGCCCATCATTGGGGTAGGCATGGTAGCCGTGGTGTCATCAACGGAAAGATGAGCTAGACTTGGAAAAGTAAAGCTATCACTTGTGGGCTCAGATTGCATTGAGACCCCTGGCGAAACAACATATGGGGGATCGATGGGACTCACTGGGGGAGTCTCCATTTGTGATAGAGTGGGTTGTTTCCCTTTGCCCATGTCTAAAAATCACATAGGACCCATCGAAGGTATGTTTATTCCTCGATTTTGCCTCTCGGACTGGATAATCCTATGGATGACATTGCAGATCATGTGTTGTTGTTCCTCTAGACTAGTGGCACTAGATTTAGATTGTACAACTTCTAACCAACCCACATGGTATGTGTAGCCCATGTATAGGTCGGTCAAAGTCTCTGTGTGTAGGTCATATTCCCAATTTTCATTGAGAAATACCCCGTCCAAACTTGGTGTACTAGAGCGTTGATGTGAGGTGAATGCAATGTTACTTCCTGTGTTTTGACTTTTAGTCACCGCTACCTTAGAGGCGACTTTGGAAGGTGGTAGCTCGGTAAGGCTCTCATTAAATGAGGTAGGTAGAATGTCTACGTCGACACTCTGAGGGAGTGTGGGGTCTACAAGAGATGTGAATGGTGATTCTACTTCCCCACCCCCTTCATTTACTTCACTAGCCGTAGGTTCAGAGCGTGTAGCTCTACTAAAAGTTTCCATCAAACAGCTAAAAACACTAGTTCCAGGTTGTTGGGACCAGCTAGGTACGGTTTCATTTGTTCCCCCGGGGCTTTGTGTAAGATGCTCTTCCATAATATCGTAGTCAGAGGAAGAGTCGCTAGCTGCTATATTTGGGTCTTGGGTTGCACTACCTTGGGTCCCCGCCGAGGGCGTAGACCCTAGCGTGGAAGGATAGTGAGTACCCCCGTAAATCGAAGCACTAGCTAGTTGTTCGGACTCTAGCACACGACCAGAGCGTAGATACATGTGCTTTGGGTGCCCTACAAGTGTCGGCAAGTACCCTCAAAGGTTACTTGCTTTGTTTTGTGGGTGTTTTGCACCCCGCTTTCTACTTGATTTTTTCTTGTTTTTGATGTTTTTTTTAATGTTTGATTTTTTTGATTGAAGTGTGTGATAGCTCAAAACGAGCGTATCACTTAAAGGGTCGCTATGTGCTTTACAACACAATTTTCGGGCATCTGACGTTCCGTTGGTCCTCAAAAATCAATTTTTTGCTACGTGTGAAGCTAAAATTCGTTTTTTTTTTAAAGGTGACTGAGGCCTAGGCCTGAGCGTGAGCTTGGGCTTGGGTCTGGGAGATATTCCCGATCCCGGTCCTACCTTTAATTTTTATTATTATTATTATTATTATTTTATAAAGGATAAGGCCGCCGTGGCCTGTGCGAGAGCACACACACACTCTCTCTACCTACTTCTAACTAATACACCTACTCTTACACACTAACACACTCTATTAACTCTCACTAATCTACTTCCTACTTACTGTACACAGAAAACTAACTACCTTAATACACACAGAATAAACACAGAACCTTTGAAATCTCTATTAACAAAGAAAACTAACTACCTTAATACACAGAGAATAAACACAGAACCTTTGAAAACTCCATTAATAAAAAAAACACACAATATAACACCAAACCTCTCTTCTCAACACACACACACTCCTTCCTTACCTTTCCTACAATAGAAATTGCACCACGGAGAATCAGAAAGTGCTACTCGAGCTTCATGTATGGCACTCCCCGACAGCGGCGCCAAAAATGTGCACGTATGTCGCACGTGTCAATGCAAGGAGCTTGCCGATACACCGTGTGCGAGCCACAAATGGCTCCAAGCACACAACAAGCCTAAACTAGTAATTTCAAAGAAGGCGATGGTGTGTCACTCACCGCTCTATGCTTGCTTCGTGGAGGATTCCTCGCCGCGAAGAAGAAGGAGACGCCGCTACGCCGCACTCAACCGCTTCACCGCCGTCGTGCCTTCGTAATGCTCAATCACCCACACACTCCCTCTCTCTCCCTCTCTCACTCTCTCTCTCTCTCACACACAAAGAGATGAAGAAGAAGAAGAAGAAGATGGAGCAAGAGCACTCTTCAATTGCACAAATGAGAGAATGAGTGAATTTTAGGTTTAGTTGACTTTTATATAAGCTCACCCCATTCACACTTGGGTGCCCATGCTTAGCCAACTAATCCCTTGAATGTTCCAGTTAGAGTGCGCCTCTCATCGGCGATCACTCTTACCCTTTTCCTATTGGACAGACTAGCCCGGTACCTGACTCTACCAAATAAATAATACAATGTCCGCCATAGGTTACAACGTTCGTCGTAGATAATAGGGTGTCCGTGAGCCGTGAGGGTTAACACAAATGCTGGTTCCACTTCAAATGAAGCCGTAGTTGATTCTTTTGTGAAAGGAGACTCTGATGCTGATGTTGATGCAGAATGGGATTTTAGTGCAAAGCACACTTAGAATCCTGTCATCCATGATGCATGCATGTCATTTGCTATAGATTCACATGTGTCGCATTTCGGTAGTGGTGCTACAAAGCACATTACCTCACAACGTGAATTCTTCACCTCTCTCGAGTCTGTCCCTCATGGAAATTCAATCACTTGTGCCAACAATGACTCTTATCCAATTGAGGGAGTTGGAAAGAGCATTGTTACTGCTACAGTTCTTTCACACTTGTTGATGCACTTTATGTACTTGGGATCAAGAAGAATCTTTTGTCTATATCTGCACTTGTTAGACTTTGACTTGTAGTCAAGTTTGTGGATGATGGATGTAGAGTTCATGATCTTGGGCTTTTATGTTGTGGGCTGTATAAGATCGCTTTGTATGACAAGTGTGGACAAAATTTTGCCAATACAGTTACAGATTCAAGGGTTATTTAAAATGAAAAACTTTGGCATGCATGTTTTGGTCATCTGAATTTTACCAGTTTACTACGTTTGCAAAAATCTGTTATGATTGCTTCTTCGTCACCTCTTGAAGCACCTGTCAAATATGTTTGTGAAGGCTATATTTTGGGTAAGATGCAGCGTTCGAAGTTTCCAAAGGATGGTTCAATTAGGGCCACATGCAGGTTGCAACTTATGCATAGTGATGTTTGTGGGCCCATGTAGACTCCATCCTTGGGCAATTACCTTTACTTCGTGACTTTCATTGATGATTACTCCAGGCATGCATTGTTTTTTTGTGCTTCAAACAATTTCTGGCTATGGTTAAAACTGTCTTGAAATGTACTATGAGCACCCTCCATTCTGATTAGGGGGGGGAGTATATGTCTTATGAATTTAATGCATTTCTAGCTAGTTTTTGGATAAAACAACAATGTACAGTGCCTTATACACCTCAACAAAATGGTGTTGCTGAGAGAAAAAATAGGTCACTTATGAAAATGGCGTGATGGATGGTCAAAAGTCAAGCTTTGCTGCATTCTTTTTGGCTTGAGGGCTTATGTCCTAATAGGTGTCCTATGAAATCTTTGCAGTCTATTAATCCATATGGAGCATGGAATGATAGGGTTGTTTGGCATATACTTTGGTTCCACAAACACAGCGCAGAAAATTGGATGATAAGGCTGTGAAATGTATTTTTGTTGGCTATAGTTCTGAAAGCAAAGGTTACAGATTGTACCATCTGCAAACAAAGCGTATTCTGGTTTCTCGAGATGTAGTGTTTGTGGAAGATTCTATTCAGCCCTTGCTGTCATGTAGTAGAGACAATAATGTAAGCTCACATGACATTTATGACACTTTGTTGCCTCTTTTCAATGTTAGAAATACGAATGTAAATTCCAATGAGGCAAATTTACAGCTATGGGGGTTTATGAAAATGTTAGTAATCAGCCTATTACTGATGCAGATGTACATGATGTACTTGATGAGAAAAGGGTTGAAAATAAGCAGGCTAGAGGTATGCCAAAATGGATGGTGCATACATTGTGTGACAATCAATTGGATGCACCTTTGTCTAGTCGTACTTGGTGAGGCTCTTGCCATGCATCTTATGCATCATATTGTTATGCTTTGGTTGTGTCTAACTTACATGATGTTGAGGAACCTTTGTCTTTTGATGAAGCACAAAATTCAAAAAATTGGATTCTTGCCATGCAATCAGAATATGATGCACTTATAGAAAATGACACATGGACTTTATGTGATTTGCCTCTTGAGAAAAATACCATTGGTACAAAGTGGGTTTACATGATTAAGTGCAAGCCGGATGGTGAGATCGATTGCCACAAGGCTCAACTTGTTGCAAAGGGTTATGCACAGCAAAAAGGCATAGATTATGAAGAGACTTTTGCTCGCACTTGTCGTATGACTACTGTGCTTGTTCTATGTGCATTGGCAGATCATTTTGGTTGGGATGTACATCAATCAAATATTGTTATTTCTTTCTTGAATGGTGACATATTTGAGGAAGTTTATGTTACAGAGCCTCGCGGTTTTGTCAAGAAAGGACAAGAGGACAAAGTGTGCAAATGTAAAAAGGCTTTGTATGGGTTGAAGCAATCTCCTCGTGCTTGGTATGAGAAAGATGACACTCATTTGTTCAAACAAGGCTTTTGTATAATAGTCCAATAGAAAGCACATTGTATATAAAGCGTGAGGGTGATGTACTTCTCATTGTGGTTCTTTATGTAGATGATTTGCTGATCACTCAACCAAATGATAGACATATTACTGAATTCAAGGCTGGTTTGAATGCTACTTTCAAGATGAAAGATTTGGGACTACTGCATCATTACTTGGGTATACAGTTTAAGCAGTGTGATGGTGGTATTGCCTTGTGTTAAAAAAGTTACATAGAGACATTGCTATGTAAGTTTGGACTTGAGGATTGCAAACCTATTGCCACTCCTATGGAAACAGGTTTGAAGTTAAGTCTACATGATGCTGGAGACCCTGCTGATGTCACTCTTTACCAAACTATTGTTGGATGACTCATTTATGTATGCAACACGAGGCCGGATATTCAGTTTGTAGTCTCCTAGGTCAGCAGATTTATACATAGCACAGGGTCTAAGCATTGGTAGGCTGCCAAGAGGATTTTCCACTACCTTAGTGGCATTTTATATCTTCACTTGTTTTATCCCAAGAGGGGATCATTGTCGCTAGACTTACATGCTTTTTTGGACTCAGATTGGGCTGATTGTTTTAACACACAAGTGTCCACAAGTGGTTTTTGTTGGGATTGCTACTTCACGACTTTGGAGTACAGGTACACAAGCCGATTATCATTTATTGTGACAATCTTAACAGCATACAGTTGGCACAAAACCTAGTGTGTTCCATGCTAAGATAAATCACATTGAAATGCACTACCGCTTCATTAGAGAAAAGGTCTTGGTAGGCGACATCCACCTGGAGTACGTGGCGATGAATGAGTAGGTTGTAGATATCTTCACAAAGGCCCTTGGAGAAAAAAAGATATGATGATTTTAAGAAATACTTGGTGTACGAGAAATGGCTTTGAGCTTGAGGGGGAGTGTTGAGATGTCAAGCTCAACATGTACGACTCTTGGATGACTACCATTGATATACATTGTCACTGGTGTGCCTTGGTGGAGACGCATATCTTCTCCAATGATACTACAGCTGGAATATACTGAGTTGGTCTACTACCAAATTGATGGGATGCTTATCTTCTCACCTCACTCACTAACAATTTATACTAGACCGTTGTACTAGTTCCCTTTTTTATGTTGTATTTTCCCTTATGTTTTATAGACCTCTTATCCTGAGTCTCTGAAGAAGAAGAAGTACAATATTTTGCCTCTATCTTTGTGTGTGTGTGTGTGTGTGTGTGTGTGTGTGCTTGCATGAGCTCTATATCTCTCCTTCTCTATCTCTTGACATCAAATTGTGATTTTCTCAAGGAGGAGATTCACTATTTAGGGCATGTTATTTTCGTTAATGGGTTACACATGGATTGATGCAAAGTGGATGCCATTTGGAGGTGGCCCTCTCCCAGAAAGCTTGAAGAACTTCAAATCTTTTCGCCATTTGGAGGTTTTTATTGAAGGTTCATTAAAAACAATGCTCATGTTGCAGTTCTAATGACAGACCAACTAAATGCCAAGGGAAAAACTTTTTAATGCGGTATATCTTAACAAAAAAGTTTTGATGCTCTCAAGGATGCACTAGCTATAGCTCCTATTTTAGCTATTGTGGACCCTTTGAAGCCATTCATTTTAGAAATGGATGCCAATAATCATGCTATTGGAGTAGTCCTTCTATAGAAAGGAAGGCCAATTTCATTTGAAAGAAAGAAGCTCGATTCAATTTAGTAGAATTATTTTTCTTATTGAAATGGATGTCAATAATCATGCTATTGGAGTAGTCCTTCTACAGAAAGGAAGGCCAATTTCATGTGAAAGAAAGAAGCTCGATTCAATTTAGTAGAATTATTTTTCTTATGAAAGAGAACGTTATGCAATAGTGTCATCTTTGAAGACTTTGCATAATTATTTGTATGGGGCACAGTTTGAGATTGTGTTTGACCATGAAAGCATGAAATGGTTTACACAAAAACTTGATTTGATAGATGGACTGAGATTCCTCAGGAGTATGATGCTAAGCTTTGGTATCATAAAGGAAAATATAATGCTGTAGTCGATTCTCTTAGTCAAAATCGTGCCATTAACTATCTCCTCTTTACCAAGATCTAAAAATATTTTTTAGAAACTCTTAAGGGAAAATGTGAGCATGAAAAGGGATACTCAAAAGTGTGGAGCCATACGTAATGAGGGATCCTTTTCACTCTAATGCTGGTAGTGCGTCTTTAACATCCACACTCGGTTCTCCTTTTCTGAATGATGTTGTAGAAATGGAAGTTTTTTCAATAAATAATGGGTACCTACTCCACAAGGGGGGAGAATGTGCACTGATGGATGCGGAGATCCGGAACCAAAATCTTTATGAATGTCAAAATAGTTCAAGTGCATGAAACTTGGGAATTAAGAAAATGTACACTCTTGTACAAGGACAATTCTACCAGCCAGGTTTATATGGCTATGTTATAGACTACGTCTTGCATTGTCAGAAATGTCAAGTCAATAAAGAAGAGTTCCTGAAGGCAGGAGGTCTCTTGCATCCATTGGAGATTCCTAATGGTCATGGGAAAGCATCTCTATGGATATCATTTTGGGTTTACAAACTTCTGTATGAGGTCATGACTTGGTATGGGTGGTTGTAGACCGATTGACTAAACTTTGCAAGTTTAGTATAGCCAAGTCAAAAAATAAGATTCTAAAATTAGCTAAGTTATTTTTGGACAATCTCTACTGCTTGTATGTATTTCTAAATAACATTGTGATTGATCGTGATCCCTAGTTTAATGGTCATTTTTGGAGGACTATGTTAAGACAATTGGGTACAAAATTCAGCCTAAGTGTTGTAGATCATCCTACAACGGATGATTAGACTAAATGAGTCAATCAAGTGCTAGAGGATATGCTACATGCATACGTTAGCAAGAAGCAATTACATTGGAAAGATTATCTTCATATTCTCAAGTTTGTTTACAATAGTGCTAAGCATGTTACAATTGGGTCTAGTCCTTTCATGCTTATGTATGGTTTTCAACCTAGGCCACCGGTCACGGTGGGGTTGGCAATGAAAGAGCTCCAGCAGGAAAAGTATTTTCTCCAAGACCATATGGAAATGATAAGACTGGCTCATCATAATGTTTGACAAACACAACATCATTATCAGAAGTATGCTAATGAGAAACATTGGCAAGTTACCTTCACAAAAGGAGAATACATATTTTTATGTGTGCCAGAGCATTCAAAAAGTCTAAAGACTGGGCCAACACCTAAATTATCTCTGAGATATTTTGGGACTTTAAAAATACTCAAGCAAATTGTGATATTTCCTACAAACTCCCATTACCTGTGCACTCTCATATTTATCCGGTATTTCATGTAACTCCTTTATGTGAACGCTTGCATGGGAACAAAAATGTCATTGACCAAAAAAAAATTGGTTGATTTCATTGAACCTCCAATCTAGCCCCATGAACCTGAATGCATCTTAGACTAGTATGATTTACGTACTTGTAATAATGTGCATTGACAGGTTTTAGTCAAGTGGAAAGACCGACGTGAAGAAGGGCCACTTGGGAAACCATTAGTGTTCTTAAGAAAAAGATTCCCACTTTTGTTTTTGAGGACGAAAAAACGTCTCCAAGGGGGGAGTGATGTAAGGCCAAGAGGAACCGAAGGGATTCATGGAACCATGCCAAGGGCCAACTACCTAGATGTGGACAGGGAATCCTAAACATAGAAGGAAAAGGGCTTATAAATAGGCTGATAGGGTGGATGATTCTCATGGAAATTCCCAAGGGGTCTTTCACTTAGCCCCAATTGCAAGCAACCATGGCCTCCCTAAAATGATAAGGTAAGCATTCTCTCGTGATTTCATCACAAAGAAATCAATAAGACATTCAATTTCCATAGTCTTTACCTTCATGTTTTGAGCCACTCCTAAACATCTCACTTTGGCATGGTTGGCCATCCTCATTTGCACATTGGATCTAACCACAACTTTAATACATATGTCCTTCATAGAAACCTCTATAATCACCCAAACATGTGATGTCATAATAAGCAATATCTAATTCTCCTAAATGATTTTCTCATATTAAACTGATCATTTAATGTGGGGAAGGCCAGGGGAGAAAAAGCTAGAATATTGGTTAAGCTAGCAGACCGGCCACAATAGGGATCCAAAGGAGGGAAAATAGGGATCCAAAGGGGGGGCCATCTGCAAAAGAGCCATGTGTAACAATGGGCTAAAACGACCCTAAGGTTCAGCCCATTAAGACTTCCAAAATGCTAAGGTTCCAAAATTCAAAGGTTGTGTCCAAAGGTCAACTCTAGGGAAAATTGGATGCTTTGTGTGTGCCCTAAAAGTCTTTGCACATCCCTACATGGGATGGGGCAAGCCCTAAAGGTAGGGGATGACAGAGAAAGCCACACACACACACAGGCTCCCTTTACACAAAGGGAATGAGGGACACATGTCAGCTCCCTAGGCCAGATGCCCACAAGGTGTGCCCAATTTCTATTGGATGACCCTTGAAGTGGACCAATGAGAATTAAGCTAGAGTAAATCTAGTTTAATAAATTTAAAAACATTGAATAAAAGAAACCAATGAGAATTAAGTCTCCTAGAAGACTATTGGGCAGTCTCCCAAGGGGTCCAATGAGCATTCAGGAGCCCCATGGCTTGCCTGATTCCTATTGGCCAGGAGGCAAAGGGGTCCAATGAGAGTTTAATTTAATTATTTAATTACCTAAAGATCTCACAAAAGGGGAAAGGGGGACACATGTCAGAAGGCTATCATTTATGCTGCTTAATTGTAATTGGCTTGACTTGGGGAGGGCCAATGAGGCTACAACAAGAGCAATTAGCAAGAGGGCTCGCCCAAGAGAGAGAGGGGGCTGATTTTTGCAAAGCATTATCACACACACACTCACACAAGCTCATGTGTGAAGAAAGAGAAGACTATCTCTTCCCAAGCTTTAATGGAGAACTCATCACCTACTCCAAGCTTGTGAGATAGAAGCCTACATCAACACTCTCTTGGCATGTGGATGCAAATCCAACCAAGAGCCAAGCTTCAATGCATGCTCATCTCCTCTACCAAGCTAATTACTAAGATAATCTATACTACATATTGATGCATGGTTTTTAGGACCCCTTCTGAAGATGCAATAAAGGCACAGTCAGTTGTTGGGGAGATGAGGATACTCTAGTCCAAGGGATCTCGAAAGACAAGAAAAATCTACTTCACAAGCACCAAAGAGTAAAAAGTGCCATGGACAAAAGATACGTGGGAACGAGCTCTTATGCATGCCTACAACCTATATCTTATAGAATAGCCCATTCTAGGTGTGAATTTCTAGTGAAATTTACACGAGGATGTTCGTGTGGACTCACAGCACAACATACTCCGTTTTCACTTTTTTACCGACAGTAAATATTTTTTACCATAGTAAATATTTTTTACCTACAGTAAATATTTTTCACCTTCATGGTAAATACAAATCACTTTTTACCTACAGTAACTTTTTTTACCCATGGTAAATATTTTTTACTGCACCATAAGTATTTGGTAGGTAACAGTTCACCGTTACTAGAAGCAGTGATTAGGCATCAACAATGCAGATATAGGAGGAGAAAAGGAGAAAATCTTATGGTAAAGGTGAGTCAACAGGGATAAAGACTTTTGAGTTGAAAAGAGACATGCTGATTTTTTCAAAGAACACATGTCAAAAGAAGCCATGGTTGAGGATTTTTTGAGAATTTGATATTCAGGAGGACCCAGCAGGTCCCCCCCCCCTGATTTTTTCAAAGAACACATGTCAAAAGAAGCCATGGTTGAGGATTTTTTGAGAATTTGATATTCAGGAGGACCTAGCAGGTCCCCCCCTGACATGTGCAGAACCTCTAGTTTCAACAGCCACCTTACCTGCTCTTAAATGTTGGTCGATGCCTTATCCCCATGTGTCACAATCAGAAAAATCAGCATTTACCCTCCCCTCTCACATCACTCTAGAGAATATCTTGATAGTTACATATCAGGTGACCTCAATCTGTTGACCACCCTAAGCAAAAAGTAACCCCAATCAGCGGATTTAATCATGTTTATCCCTAATCCTAAACCCTCTCAGAAACCTATATAAGGAGGCCTTATCTCACTCAAAACCAACACTTCACCCACTTCACCAAGCAACAAAGCTATGACGACATTGCTCACAACGAGGAGCTATGGATGGAGCTCTACTCTCTCTCCCTCCCTCTCTCTCCCTCTAGTATGCTACATTACTAGCCCTAAAACCTAAATAAGGAGTCTTCTCTCATGCTCCATGGCCACCATCCTCGCCATCATTCTCTAAGGTATTGATGTGTTGCTAGTAGGATGATACCTACTTGCTGGGTTGATTGTTTTTGACAAGGGATTATGTCATCCTTGGCTTGCTTTTCTATATCCTTGTTATGTATGATCAGATGCCGTTGTATTGTTAAGCTGATGTCTTGTGTATATATATGCTACATAAGGTCCCTAAGCTTCGTTTCTATATGTTTTGCCATATGTTTTGATGCCATCATAATGCCAAAAGTCTCACTTCCCTATGTGCACTATGTGTGAGGTCCCTAAACCTCTTAATTTAGGGTGGTGCCCCCTTTGTTTTGTTCTTTGCTTGTTTGCGTGAGGCGTGGTTTGTGGAGCGTGCACGAGTACATAAGCCACCCGATTGCACTGCTCTTTTTCTAGCTATCATTTTGGTGCCCCCACTGAGGAGGGCTACACAGACCTTCAGTCCACAAGCAATGAAGATGTGCAATCTACAACATGGACGAATGGCATGAGGAGTTTGCAAATTGGAGAACAGAAGAGGAGGAGGCTTTAGAGGCCTTAAAATCTTTCATCGAGGTCTTGTTACCAGGTTGCAGTGTCATTGAAATTCAAGAAGTAAGTTCTTCTACATGCCTTGTTCGTGATCGTCGCCAACGAAGGAGAGTTAGAAGAAGAGCTTGATATACCTCTCCTATCAACCTATGAGTGCTCCAGAAACCTCCAACGCACACGAGCTTGAAATATTCTACATCAACATACGCGAAGGTACTGTGACACACATTAAGGGAAGAGAAAGCATCACCAGACCTCTCTTTCCTGAGGAGCCGACTAAGAGAAGGAAGATCACCTCTACACCTAAGTGGCCCAAAGCCGCAGCGCGTGCTCAAGCGTAAGGTAACATTTGGCTTAATCTCATTAATAAGGGATTACATGACCACTACAGGCAAGAAAAAGGCTAGTGAGCAACCAACTTCAACCTCCAACTTGCAACCACGACTCTCACCCCTAAATCCTCCTGAAGCAAAGAGGCGAAGGCTTGCCTACAAGATTGCCGCCCGTCTGCGAGTGCTCCTAGTGCACTTTGTGAATCCAGACACCACCAATCCCAAGCCAACCTCCTGTCCGCGTGAAGATCACTTTGGATATTTTCCAAAGTGCTTTGGAGACCGGGTGAAAAACCTCCCTGCCCTACCTTTACTGCTAATTTTCAAGAAGTTATCTCAATCTAAGGAAACTATCTTAGTTGATGATGTGCTGCACATTAATGGTGTCACTTTCATTCGTCATGCTGATTATGGTAATAGCATCCAATTGTTGCTTGCTAAAAGGCTCAGCATTGTACAAAGTGTTGCCATCACGCCTTACCTCTTCACAGATGCATCAGGAAGAGTCGAAGTGATCCGAGGTGCTGACCTTCTGTGGCTGATCAGGCTCATTGGTTCCAAGGTGGTGCAACTAAGCTAGGCTCTTGTGTGTAAGTATGGATGCCAATAATGAGAATGATGATCCCCGCATGTTTCCTTTCCATTTTGTGCGTCATATCCGTGTGAATATTTGTATTGATAGAAAAATATTTTATCAGCAAAGAATAGCCCTGTTGTTTGGAGCCGAGAGACTTGGGGAAATCTTGCGCTCTCCTCATCCTGTCATTCTACCCTTACTAGACTATTACCATTCCTTTGATGTGTCGATCTTCATCCTATTTTGAGCTAAGTTGTGCTAAAGCTCCAAATTGTAATTACCATACTCTATTTTAAAATAAATTGGAGCTGTTTGTGTAATTGTTTACTCTCTCACTTATGGCCTTCCCTAATTTTTATGGTAAGCCTGGGGAGGTTGCTCCAGACTTTTTGGATAATTTGGAAATGGCCTTTCTGGTATCGGGAAGGGATGACAAAGCTACTAAGTTAAGGGCCTTTCCTTTGGTCATGAGGGAAGGTGCAAAATTATGGTATCAAACTTTGGCACTTGAAGAAAGAAGAAACTGGGAGTCCTTAAAGATGGCCTTCATCGAAGAATTTTTCCGCCATGAGCCTCCAGAGGAGATATGGAGACAGCTCTTAGAGCTACGCCAAACATCATCCAATGACTATAGAAGCTATGAAGGAAAGTTTTCCAACCTGTGGGAGAAATGGTGTGCATCACTAGGTGAAGGAGAAAGGGCACCAGAATGCCTAAAGAAGGACTGTTTCCTGGCAGGGCTTTACCCCATCCTTCGAGAAAAGGTAAAAGGTAAATTCCCAGATACCTTTGATAAAGCTATGACTTATGCAAGGGAGAAGGATAGGAAGTTAAAATTCAAAGCTCAACTACAAGGGGGAATGGAGCCTCCACCGCTAGCTCAACCTACGGCAAGGGTAGTAGCAGGGACAGGAGCAACAGACCAAGAGTCCTCTCAACAAGAATTACTTCAACAAATCACCAATCAACTAGAGAGCCTGTCCATCAATCTGGTTCAAGGTGTTAGGGCTCCCCAACCAGGAAATGAACGAAATAGACAAGAAGGACAAAGGCAAGCACGTGAGTACATTTGCTACAAATGTGGAGAGGTAGGTCACGGCATGTATTATTGCCCCCATCCACGACTCTATCAAGGAAATGGTAATCAAAGACGGCCTCCTCGCCAGCAAGTCACTCCTCCTCGAGCTAGGCCACTAAATGGACAAAATGCACACGTGGCTCCACCAATCCAAATATTGAGACCCCCTCCTCCACCACCACAAGCACCAACAGAGATCCCTCCACTACCATTGGGAGGGGAGGACAGGACTGTCTCTGTCATAAGTCTTGACAATGGTAAGGATAAAGGGAAAGAAAAAATGGAGGAAGCTGTTGCCATGCCAATAAAGAGAGTTAGGAGACAAAGAACTGATGAAATGGAACCTTCAGAGCCGGATAAAGGGAATGAGGGTTCCTCCCAAGTGATAGGAGACAAGAAAAGGAAGAGTAGGTCAAGGAGGCACATAGGAGTAGAAGACTTTCCACTTGGGGTAGGATCCATACCTTACGACCTGGTAGCAGATGTGAGTAAGCAAGGACCAAAGATTTCATGGCAGCAACTCCTCCACCTTTCCCCAAAGATGTGTAGAACCTGGTCTAAGATGGTCAGCACCAGGAGGGCTAAGGCAAAGTCAGCTGGGTCTATTAGTACAAGAGGCATGAAGGATATCGTGCCAGTCATTGATGCATAGATTAAGAGTAAGCGAGTCTCCAATGTGTACGTAAATGGTGGAGCCGAGATTTGTGTTATGACAGAGAAATTAATGCACAGGTTGGGTTTGGAAGTAAACGAGAAAACTTCCTTACAAGCTAAGATGGCAAATAATGTAAGGGTGGCTTGTGTGGGAAAGGTTAATGGAGTGAAGGTTTCAGCTTTTGGTGTTGCAATCTCAATTGATGCTTATGTGATCCCAACTAAGGGGGAGGGCTATCCGCTAATCCTTGGAAGACCTTGGCTTATGGCTATGAAAGCTAGGCAAGATTGGGAGACAGGTTCCCTTGAGTTGCGACCAAATCATAAGGTAGGTGGCAAGCAACAAAAAATTGTGTATGACATGAAGCAGGGTAGACAACAAGACCTAGAGATGGAGACTTCTATGGATGAATGGAGCACAAGCAGCTGCTCTTCATCTGAGGATGAGTCATCTGAGGAGGATGCTAGCTCTTTGGAAGTCATGGGTATAATACTGCGAAACCCAGAAGGAGAAGGTGATAAAGACTCTCTAAACAAGGAAGAAGCCACATGCTTAGAGGAGATGCTAGCTAAGGACCTACTAGAAGAAGAGAGAGAACCCTATTTTCAGATACTAAAGAATCATGCTGGCCTCTTTATAACTGATTACGAGCACATTAAAGGAGTGACGGTAACCCAACACCATATCCAATTAAAGGAAGGTGCGAAACCAGTGGTGCAAAGGCTAAGGAGATTAGGGCTAGTGCAACAAGATGCACTCTTAAAAGAAGTAAAAATATTACTCAAGGCAGGATTTATCTACCCAGTGGAAGATTCTGAGTGGGTGTCTGCAGTTGTGGTAGCACCAAAGAAAAACGGGAAGTGGAGGGTATGTGTGGATTACAAGCCTCTAAACGCAGCCACAAAAAGGGACCATTTTCCTTTGCCTTTTCAAGATGAAATACTAAATGAAGTGGCTGGTCATGAAAGGTACACAGTGTGTGATGGGTACTCAGGCTACTTCCAAATTAGAATTGCAGATGAAGACCAAAGAAAGACTACCTTCATAACACCTTGGGGGTGTTTTTCTTATAGAGTTATGTCTTTTGGTTTAACTAATGCCCCAGCTACTTTCCAGAGGTTTATGAACTTGGTGTTTCAACCTTACTTTGGTAAGTCCATACGAGTCTTCATTGATGATTTTTGCATTTACAGCTCTAGGGAAGTACATCTGTCCAAGGTTGATGAAGGTTTCACCCGTCTGGCCCAATTGGGTGGGCAATTGAATAAATACAAGTGCCACATAGGTGAGAGCAAGGTCACTCTACTAGGCCATGTTGTGTCTCAAGATGGTATTAAGGCTAACCATGAAAAGGTAAAGACATTGTTAGCTTTACCTACTCCTTCAAACGTGAAGCAACTAGTCTGCTTCATTCAAAAGGTTCGCTACATGGGACGATTCATACATCTCCTTTCTCAGGCAATCTATCCCTTGTAGCAGCTCACTAAACACACTACATTGACATGGAGTGAGGAGGGTGAAAGGTGCTTTCAAGAAGTTAAAACCATTTTGAGCTCATTGCCTGTCATCCTACAACCCACATGGGGTGAATTATTCTATGTAAATCCTAGTGTAGGTCCAGAAGCTCTAGGAGCTGTCTTGATGCAAAAAGACCCAAAGACATCTCTCATGAGACCAGTCTACTTCTCTAGTAGAGTGATGACAGCTGCTGAAAAGGGTTTCAGCGCAACTGAGCAATTGGTGCTAGCTCTTAAGTTTGCGGTGGAGAAGTTTCGGGCTTACTTACTTCCGAGACAATTTGTGGTGATCACAACTGAGGAGGTTTTCCCATATGCCCTACAACACATGGAATTGTCTCAAAGAATAGCAAAATGGGTGGTGCAGCTTCAAGAGTTTGACTACACACTACAAGTAGAGGATTCCACCCGTGCTTGTTTGGCAGATGTCCTCACACAAAGGTGTTATGAGAAGGCCAAGAAAGAGGCACCTAGTAAGGTACCGCCTATCCCGGAGCCTGAAGTTCTACTGGGAGCACACAGTCTGTATTTTGATGGGGCTTACAAGAGGACCAAAGATAAGGCATCAGCAGGCATAGTAATATTAGGTCCAGAGAAGGATAAGATCTTTGCAAAAGGGTTTCATCTAAAAGAGGTTCATTCTAACAATGAAGCAGAGTACCATGCCCTTGTTTTAGGGTTGCAATGTTGTCTTTCTCAGGGCATCACAAAGCTAAATGTTTTTGGTGACTCCATGTTGATTGTTAAGAAATGGTTGGTATATGGGTCTGAAAAAATGACAAATTGTCTGTTAAGATGAGGGAAGCAAAGGCCTTGTTGAAGGGTTTTAAAGAAGTTCGAGTGCACTTTGTACCTAGAGATCAAAATCGAGAAGCAGATGCCTTAGCAGGTGAAGAAATACAAACTCTCATAGTAGGTGCTATCCTTGTGAAAAGTCCTTTATACCAGGGAAAGGAGGAGCTGCATGATTTACTTTACTTTCTTGAGTATTGGGAAGCACCCTTTGGTATGAGTAAAAGTGAACGTAGGTGGTTGGCAAAAAAGGCTACCAGCTATAGCTTAGTGAATCAGGACTTGTATTGTAGAGGGAAAGATGCTGTCTTCAGGAGAGTTCCTGCATCCCAAGAGATAAAGGATATTTTGTTTAGTTGTCATGAAGGTGTGTGTGGTGGCCACTTTGCACAAGAGATTACTAGCAGAAAGATTTTACAAGCAGGGTTCACGTGGCCAAGCCTCCATCGAGATGTACAACATTGATGCCGCACATGTGAGGTTTGCCAAAAAGCTGGACCAAGGCATCTTACCCATGAAAATCAGCATCCAATCAAAACATATGGGCCATTTGAAAAATGGGGGATAGATGCAATAGGGCCATTACCTTGCACTCAATCAGGGAAGGAATACATCATTATGGGGATGGAGTACATGACCAGATGGGCAGAAGCTCGTCCCACAAAGCGCATCACAGCCAAGGACATGAGTGATTTCATTTTTGAATGCCTTTGTTGCCGTTTTGGCACACCTTTGGAGATTCTCTCGGATAGGGGACCGGGATATCGAGCTGATTTAGTCGGGCAATTGATGAGCAAGTTAAAAATCAAGCGCAGGCACTCTACACCATACTACCCTCAGTGCAATGGTCTTGTGGAAAAGGTAAATGGTCTTATATGTAAAATCATCACTAAGCAAGTGCATTTACATCCTAAGACATGGGACAAACACCTAGATGCAGCACTTTGGGCCTACAGAACATCCTTTAAAACATCCTTGGGGTATACACCTTTTCACTTGGTTTACGGCAAGAGGCATTATTTCCTATAGAAGTGGAGCTAGCGAGCCTCCGAGTTCTAAAAGCACATCAAGAGGATAGTCAAGAGAAGCAGGTGGAAGGAAGAATCATCGATTTGGAGAGGTTAGGGCTAGATCGAGAGTCAGCATTGAAGTATTGTGCAGCCCAGGCAGAGAGGAAAAGAAAGAAGTTCAATCGCAACCTTGTCAAGAAAGGTATCAAGGAAGGTTCTTTATTGCTCAGATACGAAAATCGCTTTGATCGCAGGAAGGATGGTAAGTTCTTGCTTAAGTGGAAAGGCCATTTTGTAGTGATACAGAGGTTCTCAAATGGTAGTTACCAACTAGGTGACCTAGATGGTAAGGTACATCAGACCCCGGTAAATGGTTGGCGATTGAAGGCCTACCAATGTCGTCTTTCACAGCCATATGCTGGTGAAATCAATGCTAAGGATGGTTCAGAGGAGAGCTCATCATATTCGAGCTCCAACTAAGGTAACAATCATATACATAGTCGTTTTCAGAAAAAAGAAAAAAAAAGAGAAGAAAAAAAGAAAAAAAGAGAATGCTACCAGTGAAAGCGGATATTGACAATGGATGGGGTATGGCTTTCAAGGGTCTAGGAGACCAGTTGTTAGTCATGGATGGATACAATTATTCATCAGAAAGGACTAAACAGGGTGCATCAGCCAAGAAAGCAGTAACATGGCAAATTCAATTGGTACTAGGTGGGTAAGTATTCAACAGAACCCTATTGTAGCACAACCTACAGCTAGAGGCATCAAATACCTCTAGCTTAAGGGGGAGGGCTATATGATGCATGGTTTTTAGGACCCCTTCTCAAGATGCAATAAAGGCACAGTCAGTTTTTGGGGAGATGAGGATACTCTAGTCCAAGGGATCTCGAAAGAGAAGAAAAATCTACTTCACAAGCACCAAAGAGTAAAAAGTGCCATGGACAGAAGATACGTGGGAACGAGCTCTTATGCATGCCTACAACCTATATCTTACAGAATAGCCCATTCTAGGTGTGAATTTCTAGTGAAATTTACACAAGGATGTTCGTGTGGACTCACAACACAGCATACTCCGTTTTCACTTTTTTACCGACAGTAAATATTTTTTACCTACAGTAAATATTTTTCACCTTCATGGTAAATACAAATCACTTTTTACCTACAGTAACTTTTTTTACTCGTGGTAAATATTTTTTACTACACCATAAGTATTTGGTAGGTAACAGTTCACCGTTACTAGAAGCAGTGATTGGGCATCAACAATGCAGTTACAGGAGGAGAAAAGGAGAAAATCTTATGGTAAAGGTGAGTCAACAGGGATAAAGACTTTTGAGTTGAAAAGAGACATGCTGATTTTTTCAAAGAACACATGTCAAAAGAAGCCATGGTTGAGGATTTTTTGAGAATTTGATATTTAGGAGGACCCAGCAGGTCCCCCCCTGACATGTGCAGAACCTCCAATTTCAACAGCCACCTTACCTGCTCTTAAATGTTGGTCGATGCCTTATCCCCATGTGTCACAATCAGAAAAATCAGCATTTACCCTCCCCTCTCACATCACTCTAAAGAATATCTTGATGGTGACATATCAGGTGACCTCAATCTGTTGACCACCCTAAGCAAAAAGTAACCCCAATCAGTGGATTTAAGCATGTTTATCCCTAATCCTAAACCCTCTCAGAAACCTATATAAGGAGGCCTTCTCTCACTCAAAACCAACACTTCACCCACTTCACCAAGCAACGAAGCTATGACGACATTTCTCACAACGAGGAGCTATGGATGGAGCTCTACTCTCTCTCCCTCCCTCTCTCTCCCTCTAGTATGCTACATTACTAGCCCTAAAACCTAAATAAGGAGTCTTCTCTCATGCTCCATGGCCACCATCCTCGCCATCATTCTCTAAGGTATTGATGTGTTGCTAGTAGGATGATACCTACTTGCTGGGTTGATTGTTTTTGACAAGGGATTTTGTCATCCTTGGCTTGCTTTTCTATATCCTTGTTATGTATGATCAGATGCCGTTGTATTGTTAAGCTGATGTCTTGTGTATATATATGCTACATAAGGTCCCTAAGCTTCGTTTCTATGTGTTTTGCCATATTTTTTGATGCCATCATAATGCCAAAAGTCTCACTTGCCTATGTGCACTATGTGTGAGGTCCCTAAACCTCTTAATTTAGGGCGGGTCCCCCTTTGTTTTGTTCTTTGCTTGTTTGCATGAGGCGTGGTTTGTGGAGCGTGCACGAGTAGAGAGGCCACCCGATTGCACTGCTCTTTTTCCCGCTATCACATATGAGTGATTATGTGAGGAGATGTACATCTTTCTCGTAAGATACTCCTTCTTCCTCTCAATCTACTCTCATATCCTGCTAGCTCTCACCATCTTCGAAGGTGTGTGAGGTCTTGGGTCTGAGAACGGGGATAATTCAAGTTGTGTTTGTTAAGTGTTTTGCTCAGTGCAAGAATTTTCCATCTTCATTGCACTAGCTAGTCTTGAAGGAACACAAAGAATTGTATTGTACAATGTCTCTCTTGATGGGAGAAACCATAATACAAAGCCTTTTGGAGGGGGGACCGGCTCCATGAAAATCCGGTCCTCAACTGTTGTCAATAGCTTAATTTCTCTCTCTTTTGAAAGTATTGTCGATGCTATCTAACTAGGTGTTATGTTTTTTGTTGCTCTCTCCACCCAAGCACTCTTGTAATTCTCATTAGGAATCTATTCTAATGAAATTCCCACTATGTTCATGCTAATTTCCGCTACACATAAGTTATTAGGCCATTAAATGTTACATTGGTATCAGAGCTCAAGGTTTCTCTTTTCTTGCTCAAGAAGGGAGGTCCTCAAGCTAGCTACAAATGGTTGGTATTATTTATTGCCTGTGAGTAAGTAGAATAGGGATTTTTCAGCCTTGTAGTGCACCTGCCTTCGTGCAGTTAACGGGGCATCACCGTCGAGAGCTATGGTCTTAATAGTGGAGTCCTACGGGGCTTGCCTACGGCTTAACCACTATTGAGCTATTAGAAGCTTGACAGTAGCCAGTGCTATTTTGGTGTCGAAAGACCCTCTCTTCTATTCCTTGCAATTAATGCTATTCGAGCCGCAGGTACAATAGCTTGAGTGCTTTTTTCTAAAGGGGTAAAGAGGAGTAGCAACTAGGGCTTGAAGTGCCAAAGTACACCTAAAAAGTTTACACCTAAAAGTTGTTAGAATGGCTGGCAATAGTAAAGAGAGTGAAATTAATGTTGATAACTTTGATTTTGCTCATGAGCAAGCTACTAATGATGCTTCAATGCTTGTTAGCTATCTTGTTTCTAGGCTTCAACAAGCCATGGGCAATCCATCTCTCCAAAGTGAAGTGCAATGGCAGCTCCGTGCTCACGGGATTCTCCAAGCTCATCACCATGATGAGAGAACACCTAGGAAGCCTCCTTGTGAGACTACCAAAAGAGGTCTCTCTCCGATTCTGGAAGAAGAAGAGAATCCATATGAAGGGCTCAAGAATTTACTTCTTGATGATGCATCTCCTTCCCAAAGGAGAACTCAAGAGCCTCCACCGAAGGAACGAGAAAGAAGCAAGTCTCCCGCCACCTCGGCGGAGATGGCTCCACGAAGACGGCGGGCTAAACGCTCTCCATCACCACCAAAGCGGAGAAGACCATCACACTCTTCTCCACGCCATAATTCAAAGAGGGATGATAAAAAGCAAGAGAAGAAAAAGGCGAGAAAGAGGACACCCTCTTCTCCATCTTCTTCATCCTCTTCCTCTTATAATCTATGGTGAAGACGACAAAGATCAAGACAAGAAAAAGGCGAGAAAGAGGTCACCCTCTTCTCCACCTTCTGAAGAAAGTGATGGTGCAACCTTTGAACCATCAAAAAGAAGAGGCCATAGGAAATCCTATGCCGCATGGAAGAGGTTGTCCAAGTTGAAGAAATTCAAAGAGGGAGGGAAGAGCATCTCTTTCCTTACCTATGATGGTACCTTTGGTGCTACGGACAAAGTCTTGGCCTTTATCCAACAATTCGATGCGGCATTTGGAGATGAGGGCTTCACAGAGTCCTCTAAGCTACGCCATGTAGCTATGCACTTTCAAAAGTCCGCCAGACAATGGTGGTCTAGCCGCCGAGCCAACGGTGAAGCTCCACGAACATGGAAAGCTTTAAGAGCTTCCATTATGAAGCAGTTTTTGGCCACCGATGCCAAAGACAAAGTACTCACCGAATGGCGAAGCTTAAAGCTCTCTCCCAACGAATCTATCCACAAATATGTAGACAAGTTTTGGGACCTACAACTCAAAGCCACTGTCTTCAAAAAGTTGGATTTTGGAGAGCAAAAGCAACAATTTTGTGCGGGCTTAACCGGAGAATTGGCGGAGTATGTCAACTCTCAAAGACCACGTACCATATCGGCGGTAATACACCACACTATGGTCGCCTCTCGAATCAATTTCCAAATGGGGGCAAAAAGGAATAATAAGCCCCCGGAAAACAAGGGTTCCAATGAGCCTAAAGGGAAGGACAATGTCCAAAAGTCTCCTAAGGGAAACTCCAACAAAGTTAAAGAGAAGGGAGTTTACAAAGTTAAGAATAAACTCTCTCCTGAAGAGCTTGAGCGTTATCGTAAGGATAACCAGTGTTTCAAGTGCCGCGAACAAGGGCATGCGTACCGCGCTTGTCCCCAAAAGAACAACTGCCAAGATCCTCCTAGAGCTTCCTCGGTTGAAATCCAAGAGGAGGAGACACCAAAATCACCACAAAGGATCTCCTCTATGCCATGCTTGGGGAAAGGTAAGAGAACATGATGCTTTTATTCTCTTTGACCTTGGTTCTAGTCACAATTTTATATCTATAGAGTTGGCTACCAAGCTAGGAATACAATCCTACGAGATGGGAGATGTCCTACCTGCAGACAGTGCCTTCAATGGGCAAGAAGCTTCAGTCACTCCCTTAATCGGGAAATTGAGGCTTCATGTCCAAGTCTATGTGGACAAAGAGGACTTCTTTATCTCTCCTCTCAAGCATGAGGATGTAATCCTAGGGGCACCATGGTTTGACCGCCTGGCTGCCGATGTTAAATTTCCTGAAAGGAGAATCTCCTTTAAGTTCAGGGAAAAAGACATGTATATAGATGCTAAGGAAATGGGTAACACCATCCCCATTGTACATACACAAGCTTTCAACAAGTCAATAAAGAGCTCTATTTCCGTGTACATGATTTTTGTTAAAGACTCTCAAAATGAACCTAATGCTTTAGCAAAAGAAAATAAAAGCAACCAAAAGGAATTAGAGTTATCCAATTTTTTCAAGGGGTTTCAAGATGTTTTTATTGACGACATCCCTTGTGAGCTACCTCCTAAACGAGGTAATGATGACCATGCAATTGAACTTCTTCCAGGAAGTTCACCGCCCAATAAACCTCCTTATAGAGTTTCTCAAGCTCAACAAGAGGAGATTATGCGGCAAGTGCATGAGTTAGTTTAGAAGGGTATGGTTAGGCCAAGCTCATATACATTTTGCTCACCTGTGCTATTAGTGCAAAAGAAAGACGGCACATATCGTATGTGTGTCGACTATAGAGCACTAAATAGGATCACTATCAAGAATAGGTTTCCCGTTCCACGGGTAGAAGACCTACTTGATAAGCTACAAGGATTGACCTACTTCAGTAGGGTTGACCTAAAAAGTGGCTATCATCAAATAAGGATAGTTGATCAAGACATTGTAAAGACCGCATTTTGTACTACATTTGGTCTTTACGAATACATTGTCATGCCTTTTGGCTTGACCAATGCACCAGCCACATTCAACCGCTTGATGGAGAAGCTGTTCAGGCCTCATCGAACCTTCACTGGAGTGTTCTTTGATGATATTATCATCTACTCTAATTCATTGGAGGAACACAAGCAACACCTCCAGGTAATATTTCAAGTTTTAAGAGAGAATAAACTTTATGTTAATCGAAAGAAAAGTGAATTTTTCTTGCAAGAGATTCAGTATTTAGGTCACATTATCTCTCAAGATGGCATCCAAATGGATCCATCCAAGTTAGAGGTAATAAAAGGATGGCCTAAACCAAGGAATCTTCATGAACTAAGAAGCTTCATAGGTATGTGTGCATACTATAAACGCTTCATAGAAAAGTTCTCACAAATTGCGGGACCATTACATGACCTAACAAAGAAAAGCGTTAGGTATACATGGTCTGCTAAGGAGAACAATGCTTTCGAAAAGCTTATCTCTCAACCTGTACTTACACTACCGGATCTCTCAAAACCATTTGAGGTCCAATGCGATGCTTGTGGTAATTGCCTTGGAGCTGTTTTGCTCCAAGAAGGGCACGCCATAGGCTATGAGAGTCAAAGGCTCGAACCTGTTGAGCAAGCTCTAGGCATATACGAAAAGGAACTCCTTGTAGTTCTACATGCCTTAGACTCATGGAAGCACTATTTATTGGGGACTCCTTTCATTCTGCAAACGGATCACCAAAGTCTTAAGTACTTCATGACGCAGACCAAGCTCTCCGACAAACAAATGAGGTGGGCAAATTTCCTTTCGCAATTTCATTTTCATATTGCTCACATTGCTGGCAAGCATTATCAAGTAGCTAATGCACTCTCAAGACGGCCGAGAGTGAATGTGGTTTCCATAGCAACTCACAATGATCTATCTTCAATGATAGATGAGTATGCTATTGATCCCGATTTTAGAGATGTGATTTCAAACCTTGCATTAGGGAAGAAAGAAGAACCATTTACTTTAAAAGATGGTTATCTTCTCTATGGAAATAGACTATGAGTTACTAACTCACTACGTGAGAAAGTAATGTATGAATCTCATGCTCCACCTTATGCGGGGCAAGAGGGATTCAGTCTACCTTAAAGGGAATTGAAACATACTTCTATTGGCCTACCATGAAAGTGAACATACAAGAGTATGTTTCCAAATGTGTGGTATGCCAAAAGACAAAATTTGATAGAGGGAAGGAACTTGGATTGCTTCAACCCTTGCCAATCCCTAATTCACCATGGGAGAGCATATCCATGGATTTTATCTTTGGATTGCCTAAGTCTATCCATGGGAATACGGGAATATGGACGATAGTAGACATGTTTAGTAAACAAGCTCATTTTATACCTGTCAAAAAGACTATCAAAGCCCATTAAATGGCAACCCTCTTTATTTCACAAATTTTCAAGTACCATGGCTTGCCCATGTCCATAGTGTCGGATAGAGATCCTAGAATGACCAGTAATTTTTGGAAGGGTCTCTTTGAGAATTTAGGAACAAGGCTAAACTTCTCTTCGGCCTATCATCCACAAACTGATGGCCAAAGTGAAATAGCTAACCTAACCATTCTCGATCTACTAAAAGCCTATGAAACGGAAGTAGATCAAAGATCCCAATGGGAGAAGTACTTACCCTTAGTGGAGTATGCTTACAATAACACTGTACATACTTCCACGGGAAAAGCACCTTTCAAGGTAATTGAGGGAAGATCAAAAAGTCCCTTGCTACTTAAGGTACATGGGAAGATCTTCACTGCAGATGAGTATAGCCGAGACCTACAAGAATCTTTTCAAAAGATTAAAGATGCTATCTCTATCTCACAGCAAAGGCAAAAGGCTGCTGCTGACAAGCACAGAAGAGCCCAAGCCTTTAAACAAAACTATTGGGTCTTGTTAAAGTTTCCCAAGGCTCGATTAAGGCACACAATGGGTAAGAATCCTACGGGTCACCAAAAGTACTATGCTAAACTAGTAAAAAGGTACTATGGTCCCTTTCAAATTCTTAGGCCAATCAATGAGATGGCCTATCAACTCAAGTTGCCCAATCATTGGCTCATACACAATGCTTTTCATGTGAGCCTATTAAAGCCTTACAAAGGAGAGCAACCTCAAGAACCAACTATTGAAGACCCACCGAAGATCGAGGACCAAGAAGAGGTGCTGCAGCCCGAGTCCATTCTCCGACATGAAGACAAGGTACTAAGAGGCGGTAAGACTATCCGACGATATCTTATTAAGTTTAAGAATTATCCTTTTGAAGATGCTAGATGGATGCAAGGCATACAATTAAAGGATAACCTAAACCTTGTCAATGCTTACAATGCTTCCCAAGAGTAAGCAAATGTACAAAATGTTAAAAATGAACAAAATTTTTGTCTTATAAGACTCTCTTTTTCTTTATTTGTGCACAAAAATGAAGTAGTATGCATGCTTAGATCAAGTTTGTGGAGGCGACGTCTCCCAAACACCAAGTAGAGCTTGTCACTCTACTATAGAAGACTGATAGGACTAATGTGCAGACATGCTTGTGGCAGCCTCAGGCTCTCAAGCGCCAAATGGACTAGTCATCCATTATGGAATGATGTCGTAGGGTAACATAGGGATCCTCTACCCGCTAAGAAAAGGACTCATGAACATGCTTTATCTTCTCTACACCATAGTCGAGGACGACTATGATTTCAAGAGAGAGGTAATGTCATAATAATCAATATCTAATTCTCCTAAATGATTTTCTGATATTAAACTGATCATTTAATGTGGGGAAGGCCAGGGGAGAAAAAGCTAGAATATTGGTTAAGCTAGCTGACCGGCCACAGTAGGGATCCAACGGGGGGGCCATCTGCAAAAGATCCATGTGTAACAATGGGCTAAAAAGACCCTAAGGTTCAGCCCATTAAGACTTCCAAAATGCTAAGGTTCCAAAATTCAAAGGTTGTGTCCAAAGGTCAACCCTAGGGAAAATTGGATGCTTTGTGTGTGCCCTAAAAGTCTTTGCACATCCCTACATGGGAGGGGGCGAGCCCTAAAGGTAGGGGATGAGAGAGAAAACCACACACACACACACAGGCTCCCTTTACACAAAGGGAATGAGGGACACATGTCAGCTCCCTAGGCCAGATGCCCACAAGGTGTGCCCAATTTCTATTGGATGACCCTTGAAGTGGACCAATGAGAATTAAGCTAGAGTAAATCTAGTTTAATTAATTTAAAAACATTTAATAAAAGAAACCAATGAGAATTAAGTCTCCTAGAAGACTATTGGGCAGTCTCCCAAGGGGTCCAATGAGCATTCAGGATCCCCATGGCTTGCCTGATTCCTATTGGCCAGGAGGCAAAGGGGTCCAATGAGAGTTTAGTTTAATTATTTAATTACCTAAAGCTCTCACAAAAGGGGAAAGGGGGATACATGTCAGAAGGCTATCACTTATGCTGCTTAATTGTAATTGGCTTGACTTGGGGAGGGCCAATGAGGCTGCAGCAAGAGCAATTAGCAAGAGGGATCTCCCAAGAGAGAGAGGGGGCTGATTTTTGCAAAGCATTATCACACACACACTCACACAAGCTCATGTGTGAAGAAAGAGAAGACTATCTCTTCCCAAGCTTTAATGGAGAACTCATCAACTACTCCAAGCTTGTGAGATAGAAGCCTACATCAACACTCTCTTGGCATGTGGATGCAAATCCAACCAAGAGCCAAGCTTCAATGCATGCTCATCTCCTCTACCAAGCTAAATACTAAGCTAAGCTATACTACATATGAGTGATTATGTGAGGAGATGTACATCTTTCTCGTAAGATACTCCTTCTTCCTCTCAATCTACTCTCATACCCTGCTAGCTCTCACCATCTTCGAAGGTGTGTGAGGTCTTGGGTCTGAGAACGGGGATAATTCAAGTTGTGTTTTTTAAGTGTTTTGCTTAGTGCATGAAGTTTCCATATTCATTGCACTAGCTAGTCTTGAAGGAACACAAAGAATTGTATTGTACAATGTCTCTCTTGATGGGAGAAACCATAATACAAAGCCTTTTGGAGGGAGGACCGGCTCCATGAAAATCCGGTCCTCAACTGTTTTCAATAGCTTAATTTCTCGCTCGTTTGAAAGTATTGTCGATGCTATCTAACTAGGTGTTATGTTTTTTGTTGCTCTCTCCACCCAAGCACTCTTGTAATTCTCATTAGGAATCTATTCTAATGAAATTCCCACTATGTTCATGATAATTTCCGCTACACATAAGTTATTAGGCCATTAAATGTTACATGTGCACCACCATCATTGTATGCATGTATCTTCTTCTTCCTCTCTATCAAACATCCATAATAATTGGAAGCACATCAGTCAAGATTCCTACCCTTAGAGACATATTTTTTACTGCATGCACATCAACTCCATCCTGTGGAAGCCTCATGCTTACACTGGTTGACCATTGCCTCCTCAACTTGGGATTCAATGTGAGCAATTGATTAAATGTAGTGTTAGCCTTTTGCTTTTCGACATCACTCACCAAATCATATTCAAAATGACCCCACCGTAGCTAGAAATTGGACTGCTTGATATTTTATGACGCCTTCTCTTGCTTGTTTATGGTTGGCCTCTACCTTCATTCACCTTCTCTTTTGCCCTTCCAAACCTTGGTTTCTCTTTTTTCTCAGTCTCCTTTTTCCCTTGTGCTCTTTTATTTGTCAAACCATCCACATTCTACTAATCCATAACAATTATATTAACTCTAGAAATTTCATCTTTACATGGTGGAGCCAAGATATCGCTCCCTGCTTCTCTCTCTAGACGTTGAACTGTGTCTTCCCTCTACCTCTACCAAATAATGGGTACATGCACCCTTGTTCTGTTGGTGGATGTAGGCAATCTGAACCATGCTATCCTTCTTCTCCAAAATTATCACCCCTATCAGGAAACGATCTAGCACTGCCTCTTTTAGCCCTTGGTTTCCCTCTGTCCATAACACTTAGACAAAGCTCTTAAATTTTCTGAGTCAAATCTTGAACATTACTTACCCATTGTTGAGGACCGGTGGTGACTCTTTGATGCACTTGGTTATCTATTTGGACATCTTTCTTCAAATTTTGGAGCCTGCTAAGAACCATAGCTTCATACCCCAATGCACCTTGCTCAGTTTTATTCTTAATTTTCTTGCTCTTTGCCCTTGCAATTGCGAACTGCACCATTATGATTCTTTGGACTCTAAAAAACCACCTTTTCTCAGACCTTGGGATGTAAACATGCCATTAAGTTCTTGAATTTGAAGTATTCACCATTGGCTAGCTCCATGGTGGCTGCAAACTCTGCCCACCAACACTCTTTATATGGTTAAGGAAAACACCAAATTCTTCATTCACATCCTACCTTTAAGTCTTCAATTTTTCATCTAAATCAAACGAGAGTGTACGGCCAACCATATCAGCCTTGGTTCTCCTTTCAAAGCATAAAACCATACCTTCGCTCTTCTTTGCATCAGTAACGAGTTTGCATTTTGCTATATTCATTTGGAGCTCCTTTGGATCCTCCTTCATTCTTGTGGACAAACTTGCTTTCTTGCCCAAACCAATGAGATTTCCTTTCTATAGACCAAGGCTCTTATAGAATGCCACTCCTCTAGAACGCCACACTTTGCACAACATACACCTTTTACTGCTTATCAACATACCTGTATGCACTTTGGAGAGTCCAACCCCACACAGCATCCATATCGCTTCAATTGTATACACCACCACTACACAACACTTATCTCTCACTCTCTCTTTGCACCATACAAAGGAGCAGCCCTGGGGAAACACACACACACTGACACCAACAACATACGAGAAAATAGCGAAGAGAAAAAGAGGGATCAAGAATTGATAGCAACAGGGGGAAGTGCAAGCTTGATTGGTCCAAAAAAGTTGGAGTATAATGCTCCTCGGAGCTCTCAACAATTTGCTAAAACAACTCCCTTTCTTCTCCAAAAGATCCCTCAAAAATGTAAAAAAGGCCCCTTTATTGGGCGAGTTCTTCTATTTTTTGGTGTCTTCTATTTTTGTTGGACACTTGTACTCTTTTTTTCATGATTGCATGGAAACCATCCCTTTCTGTCGACTTCTTTGAGCTCACCACTACATGGGAAGGACCCCCCCCCCCTCCCCCTTGGCTCAATAGTAGCACCTGATGTTATGGCTTACAAGCCCTAGAGTAGGCTTGTCTCCAATAAAATAAAGAGCCCTTTGAGCCACCGTGAGAACGGCCCCTAGCATGGGCTCCACCATTTCCACCATGATTGGCCACTAGGATGCCACCAAACAATGCCAAAGACATAACGGAGCAACACCCATGAGCGCGCTATGTGAGGGGGGTGGAGGGAAGCCGTAGCCAAGGTTTCCTTCTCCTCTTCGATGCCATTATGAGGAATAAGGTATTATATAGACCCCACATCCATGGTGCTCAAGCTTGCATGTGGGGTTAAGGGCAGTACCACGTGGCATCACATGGTCCATGCACCCCTTAAATCTTAAAAAGACTCCCATTAGCCTTAGAAAAAAACACTTTTTCACCACATGTGGATAATTCTCATTTCTTGCTCATCACTGATCTAGTGTCCAAGCGGTAAAGTTCATTCAAAAGACTATATCCCAGACCTTAAATTTTCACCTTGGCTTCACACTAAAACCTCCCCATGGCCTTGAATGGTGTGCCCAAAAATTGTCAAAAGTCATCTATCCTCCTCCGTAGTGGTGGTCCTCCGACTTTGACTAGCCGTATCTCTGCACTGCAAACTTTGATTCAGATTTTGTAACTTCTTATGACCTTAACATCCTACAAAGCATCCATGATAGTACACCTACGGAGGTGGTCAAATTGGCACATAACTAGACCTCATTGAAACTTCAATTGCTCATAACTTGGCCATTTGAGCTTTGATTGCCAATCCAAAAAGATCAATATGCAATGTAAGTTGAGCATTTTACGTAGCGCATTAATATCCACCGTAGCCATCCATCTATATCTGTCCATTTTGGAGGGGATTTGCAAACCCCGTGAAACTTCAAGTTGTTATAACTTGCACTTTGTAGCTCCAATTGAGGAGCCATCCATATCATCTAGTATACCACCTTGAGGGCCACCTGTAGAAATTCCAATACTACACTTTAGACACTTGGACCTACCACCACTATCCATACTTTGGTGCAAAAAACCACATAAAGCATACACATACACTGCCCTTTGTCCTCCCTTGACCTTCAGATATACTTGACTACTTTGGCATACCCTTGTGAGTGCACATATCCCTTCATTGCAGTCCTCATAGCATCCATCAAAATTATGGGCACCACCATTTCAACTTCTCCCTTTATGCTTCACTTCAACCGCATGGAAAATTGCGGCATGAGTGCCACGTGGGACTCTATCTATGCTCATGAAAATGGTTAGGGCCTATGGCCACCTGCATAAAAACTCTCCAATCAGGCCACCTGTCAGCAACAAAATCACCAACAGCAATGGTCGTCAACCACCAATGCACCACCGTCACATGACAACACAGTAGTGCCACCCACGCATGGCAACATGCACACAATTCCCACACAAAGGGGGAGGGGAGGAGGCCATAGCCTCTCTCTCTCTCTCTCTCTCTCTCTCTCTCTCTCTCTCTCTCTCTCTCTCTCTCTCTCTCTCCCCAACTCTTCGTTGGTTCATTGTGCATGTCGGTTTTTGGGTATTCCACATACTAAGAGTGATCTTGGTTGATATGGTATGTTAGGATACCACGCCTCTTAGAGGAATGTAGGCACTACAAATGTCAATGTACCAATTGTGCCTCAAGAAACATCACTGATAGATTCATCCATGCTATGGTCTAAAGTCTCAACCTTGAAACTCTAGCGGGAATGGTAAAGCTTGGGGAGGTCCCCTAAGAAAAATGTAACCTATCATGTGAGTTGAACAGAAGGGTATTTAAAGTTCTTGAAAATTGCAAAAATATATATACAAAAGGATACAAAATTTTCAAATTTGAAAAAAACTTACGAATTTTTAAAAGAGAATGGTAAACTATATTCCAGAAAGAATTCTCAGATAAGGGGTTTTAAAAACATGTCTTGAACGCACATGATATGGTAGTTTTTCACATAGTGAATCCCTTGAGAGGCAAAGATGTAGACAAAGTTCATAAAGATTGTATTGAGCGTATGGATAATTACTTTGATTTACCTCATTCATCTACAGATAACAAGGATTTTATCACTAAGCTCAAATTGGAAAAGAAGGCCAAGCATTGGTCGAGAGACCATTGTATTGAGAACAATGTTGACCCTAATGCAGCAACTTGGGATTATATGAAGACTCAACTTAAGAAGAATTATCAAAACAAGGTATATCATTTGGGCTGCATGAATGATTTTCTAGATTGTACTCAGTGGGAACGACTCGGGAAGTCAAAGTGGCACGATTTTGGTCAAATTTGTATAATCCAATGAAGACTAGACTCAAAGTATTTGACTTACATACTTTGCAAATGTCCTTGATATGGGTAAACCTATTGATTTGGAATTATCTAATAGTGCAAAGCACAAGCCAGAGCCTGCTCCTCTCAGTGAAACCAAAAGACCTCGTCTTGCAGATGAAGAAAGGTCTTGAAACTCATAAGGAAGAAGGGAGAGCTTATTGCATATAAAGGCCAAGTGAGATCATTTATGATATACTTGCCTTGATCTAGAGATTGCATGTTCAATAACTCAAGATTTATAGGATTTGTAAGTAATTATGAGTCCAAAAATATGAACCCAAGCCGAGATTTGAGAAATTATAGACCTAGACCACCTGGGGCTCAATAGAACTTTTCCCATTAGAACTTCAATCAAAATCAGAGACCTCCTAAAAATCAAATGGAACTTTAGACCAAGAAACCCACCTTTTGTGCAAAATGGACCACCCAAGAGCATGCAAAAATAATAACAACAATGGGAATAACTTCAACCAACCTTGTCTAGGAGGAGGATGAAATCAAGCACCTCAAGAAAGACCTCAAGCCAACATGACTCAAGGGGCTAGAGGTGAAGGGAACAAAAAAGTGCATATGTTCATGCTGCAATTGAACATCAAGGAGTGAATGAAAAAATTCCAGTAATTCAAACCCTTGCAAAATATCAAGATAAGCATTTGACCTTAATGGTTGATTCTGGAAGTACACGTTCTTCCATCTCTCCTAGATGCATTAGAAACCTCAGTTTTCTTGAACACCCTGATTCATACCTCACCTTGAAGTTAGCTAGGGGTAGGACGTTTAAGTTTTCTACTGTAGTAGGCAACTTGAGTTTTGTTTTGGATGGTCATAACTCTTTAGCTCAATTTAGAGTCTTACCCATATGAGTCTATGACGAGATTCTATGAATGGATTGGTTTAAGGACAATGATTCTCGCATACATTGCAAAAATGCTTCATTGCCTTTTGTAAATGAGAATAATTGTAGGGTTTCTAAAACTGGGAAGCGGGGACAATCTAAACTTTAACTAGTGAATTTCACCAAACTAATAAAGGGCTTAAAAAAGAACAAGATGATCTATGCAGTAAAGGTTAATCCTGAGAAAAAGTCAGAAACACCTGAACCCGGGTGGCTAATGGAATTTGAAAATGTATTTCTTGAAAAAATTTCACAGTTACCACCTAAGCGGGAATTTGATCATGGAATAGAGGTTATTCTAGAAGCTCAACTAGTTTCTGGTAAACCATACAAGATGTTGGTGCCTAATTTTATGGAACTCAAAGAGAAACTTATTGAAGTTCTTGACAAAGATTCATTCAACCCAGTGTTTCTCCATGGACTACTCATATTCTTTTTAATCAAAAGAAGAATGGTACTTTCTACCTTTGTATGGATTATTGTAGATTAAATCAAAAAACATGACAAGAATAAGTATGTAATACCCAGGATTGATAAGTTACTTGATCGATTACATGGAGCTTCTATTTTAATAAAAATCGATCGTTATTGTAGGTATAATCTAATCCAAGATCAAGGGAGAAAGATATACCAAAGACATGATTCAATGCTTGATTTGGATATTATGAGTTTACAGTCATGCCTTTTGGATTCACAAATGCTTTTGCACACTTCAATTGCCTTACAAATGATGATTAGAGAACACGTGGATGATTTTGTTCTTGTATTCTGTCATGATATTCTGGTTTCTTTAAAGAATAAGAAAGAACATGAACAACATTTGTGACGAGTACTTGAACTTCTACGTCAGAATTAGCTTTATGCTAAGTGTATCAAATGATCTTCTTCACTGACAAAGTAGACTACTTGGAATTAATTGTATCGAAGGATGGTTTTCTACTGATCCAAGCAAGATTGAAGGTATTGTATCTTGGTATACCCCTAAATCTATCAAGGAAGTACGTAGAAATTTTGGATTAATAGATGGTATCGTACACCTATTTAAGGCTATGCTAAGATAGCCTCTCCATTGACTACCCTTAGGAAGAATAAAGTGATTACTTGGAATGAACGTGCTCAAGCTAGCTTTGAGATACTCAAGAAAGCTTTGGTGAATGCTCCAATATTATGGCTTCCAAACTTCTCAAATACATTCATTGTACGTATTGATGCAAGAAGACAAGCAATTGATGGCATTCTCGCAAAAAGAACGACCGATATCTTATGAATCTCGTAAGTTACACACTCATGATTTCAACTATCCTACACATGTTTTGGAACTATTAATTGTTGTAGATGCTCTTAAAATATGGTTGCATTATCTATTTGTAAGGTGATTTGAATTACATATAGATCATAAGAGCCTCAGCTTGATCTTATTATGTAAAACGGAGGTGGATAGACTCTTTTTGTGTGAATATGATTTTGAAACTGAATATAAATTTGGAAGGAAAAACTAGTTTATGATGCTTTAAGTAGAAAGAGTACCGTAGTGCCGACTATGACCTCTATTACCTCTTGAATTGATCTTTTTTGTGTAACTATACCTCGGGATCCACAAAAACATTAAGTACTTGATAAACTTGGGTACAAAGAATCAAGAAAGAAAAATTAAAGGATTCCACATTGAAGACAACGATCTCCACTTCAGCAACCATCTTTGTATCTCAAATGATGACGGTGGGATAAAACTTCAGCTACTAATGTGAGTTTGAAAGGAGGGGTTTTAAAATGCAAAGTTTTTAGGTAATTTAACAGAGATACATTAAAATAAGGAGTTTTATATTCAATTTTGGAAAAAAAATCCTTAAATAAGGGGTCATTTTTTTCATTTAAACATGTTAACACTAGGTTGGTAACCTAATAGGACATAAAAGTGTCCTTTCATGGTTTTGGAAAAAACCTCCAAAGCCATAGTAGATCCACTCATTTTGTAAAATCCTTTCATGAGGTTATAGTTCAAGGCCTACTACACATGTAAAAAATAAGAAACTTGTAAAATTTCTCATCTTTTGGTCACACCAAGACTCCAAAGTTGATGGACCAGTACATTTTCATCAAAACAGTCATTTCTTACGTTTTGTTGCATAAAAATAAGATTAGGGAGTATTGTAGGACTTGAGATAAATTCCCTAGTTAATTTCAATGGGTTGGTGATCAGAACATATGATTTCTTCTCACTCAATATTTTTTGTTTTGCCAAAAGAAATAGGTACAAAAAAGATGAATTTTTACCATTCTGCAAACCTATCATCAAAGTTTCTATAACCACGCTCAATAAAAATAATATATGCATGTTTTCTTAGTTCCCTATTGTCCTTTAGGTTCATAAGGAGCCATGGAGCATTTCAAAACAATATTACATCTCTTACCAAGGGGAATCTTGGGGACAAAGATGAAGTGCTAAATACAACAAACATGAAAAACCTGGGTTCAACATTATGAGTTGTAGAATCCCATAGAAACTATTCAATATCTAGCCAAATTTGATCCTTATGACTAGATATGGTTACTACCTACAAAATGCATGTAGTTGTCACAAGAAGCTAACAATATTGAAAAAGCTATACTTGATATACTAGAATGTTTCGTTTTCTTCTATAATTGAAAAAATCAACCATCGTTGTCTACTATGCAAAATAGGGTATTAGGTGTCCCAAAACTCAAGGAATATTAGCTTTATGTTACAATATGCAACATAGAAAATCAAAACTGCATTTGGATATCATGAAAGCCACAAAAAAAATCATAGAAGAGCTAAAATTGGCTAAAAAACAGGATTTGACAATTTTTGTACTTTGGTCATAACTTACAACTTTAACTTGTATTTCTCCTTTAGAAGCATCAGGACATGTTGAGGACTACTAAAGATAGTTCTCTAGCACTATAGACCTCACAAACATGAATTCTAGAGTGGTATAGTTGCAAAAAGTTGAAAAAAGCCAAAAACAGGACCCATTTTTTCACACAATTTAGGTTGTGAAATGTTGTGCAAGGACAAGGTTAAAGATGGAATTGATATTCCAAAAAAATGTCGAGTTTTTTCAGCTCATGAGACAACTTTTTAGATAGATAGCACCTCAAAATCCATTTTGAAACTCTTGACATAATTCAAGGAAAATGGTCTCTTAACAGGACATAAAAGTGTCCCAGGAAATAAAAGTGTCCCATTACCAACCTAGAGTTAAAAGAGGGGTTATTTTAATGCCCCCACGAACGCACGTTGTATGGGGGGTACTGAACGATGAATCCCTTGAGGGAGCTGCCTACGTGTGTAAGGGTGCTACCAAGGGGGGGTACCATATAACTTCATGAATTAGATGAGGAGTTCACATATTTCTTATGGTTTTTTTTTGTGAGTTTACTTCAAGTGTTTGATGTCCATAAACGTATATGTGGGGTATATGGTTAGTCAAACCGGATCATTCGGGAAAATATGAACAAGGGAACTTTTTTTTTGTGTTACAGTTTGTTGCACAAGTCCCTTATGGTCAAAAAGATGTGATAAGGTGTTAGTCATATGTTATGGGAGTGAGCTCGATGCATTGATTTGAGGTCAAATACTTTCATTTGTGTGATATACATGTGCTGAAAAATAGTAAAAAGTTGCATATACGTGATGTTATGGGATATGGTTGATCAAAGTGGCGAAGCTATTTTGCATCATGGTTAAGTTTATGGAATGATTTCATGTGATTTATGGAACCTCATGGATAGATACGGATGACTCATGTGCATGTATATACTACTTTCCACCCTTCTGGGTTAAAAACTAGATTTGTGTGCTACGGGGTTGAGGTGTGTTCATAGTGCATCACTTATGCATGGGTAAACATTATCAAACAGGATTTTGAAGTTACGTTTATTTGTTGGTTGGACATTTTTTATGGTTAAAAATTTTATATATCAAGGGCCATGGGCTTAATTTGATTCTAGTGGATATGTCAAACTCTAAGTGTGAGAGTTGGTTCAGGTAAGGATTATGGTTTGTGGTCAAGGTCTAATATCCCTCATGGATTATGGTTATTCTTTCAATTGTGGAAGCCGGTGGTGTGTCACTTGGATATTTTTTTTTGGGATATGGTTGTGTTGTTGAAATGCTTCCAAAAGTATTGTAGCCATGTTATGTGCCAAAGTGGTTTGCAGAATTGGACGTGCATCACCCTGATTTGGGTGGATTATGTTAGGAAATAAGACGTATCTAAATAGATAATTGAGTAGATTACTTAATGGAGAGAGACAGATTTATATACACGAGATTATAGAGTAGAGAGAGAGAGAGAGAGAGTACACACGATATACGTGGTTCACCCAATGTGGGCTACGTCCACGGGAAAGCAGCCACTGAATGGCTTTAGTACTTCAAAACAAGAAGTAGTTTACAAAGGGATTATACCCTTAATGGAGCTCCCACCTTGCTTCACTCTCACCACCTCACACTCACCTTGTTGCATCAACTTCACACTATGAAATGTGTGTAGAAATGGCCTCCTTTTATAGGCCAAAAGGGCTGCCCTCTTTTATGAGAGACAGCCATGTGTAGCCGCCCTTGTGCGAATAAGTCCAAATCGGACCCTCCAATCCGCCCATGTGTGGCTGCCCTTGAGAAGACAAGTCCGCTTTTGAATTCGGCCACCGGCCATTGACTTCTGACCACCGGCCAACCAACCGGTTGTTTTTCGACCACTTTTCGGCCGCCGTCCGGCCATAATATTCTGGCGAAAAAGAATATTCCGGCGAAAAAAAAAGTCTCGGGGGCCACAGCTCCCGAGGCCTTTAAAGTTGCCCCTGATTCTTGTCCGTGAAAATTTTGGTTTCCGGTGAGTGATTTTCCTTCACGCAGGATGGCTTCTCCTCATAATGGGGGCCTTACAAATGTGCGCTTTTACCACAGAAAATTACAAGGGTAAATCAGGCTCCATACTTAACAATCTCCCACTTGCAGACTGATCTCCAAACCAAACCTGTGACTGCTTTCCATTCTGGCTTCTTATCCTTGAATGCCGATTGAAGATGAGCAAAAGCTCAACTTCTCCTTGTTGACCACCTTTGTAAACATGTCTGCAGGATTTTCACTTGTATGCACCTTTCCTAGCTTTAGTTGTCCCTCTTCCAAAAGATTGCGTATGAAGTGATATCTCACCTCAATGTGCTTTGTCCTTGAATGAAAGGCTGAGTTCTTTGCAAGATGGATAGCGCTTTGGCTATCACTGTACAAGACACAATTGTCTTGTTTGAATCCAAGCTCTTCTAATAATCTGTGAAGCCACAGAATTTCTTTGCTTGCCTCCGTCATTGCTACATACTCTGCTTCCATGGTAGAAAGTGAAACCACTTTCTGCAGCTTTGAAGCCCAGCTTACTGTTGTGCCTCCAATCGTGAACACATAGCCAGTAGTGCTCCTTCGATTATCTTTGTCACTTTCCATATCTGCATCAGCATACCCTTCTAGAAAAATATCAGTTCCTCCAAAATACAAAGCATTTGTTGTTGTCCCTTTTAGATACCTAAGTATCCACTTCACAGCTTGCCAATGCTCTTTACCTGAGTTGTCCATGAACCTACTCACAACTCCCACTGCATGTGCAATGTCTGGCCTTGTCCAGACCATAGCATACATTAGAGAACCTACCGCTGCAGCATATGGAACTTTAGACATATAGGCTATCTCCTCTTGTGTCTTTGGACACATATCCTTCGTTAGTTTAAAATGACCAGCCAAAGGTGTAGAAACTGGTTTTGCATTTTGCATTGCAAACCTTTCTAGTACCTTCTTGATGTAATCTTCTTGAGATAGCTTTATTGTCTTCTTCGTCCTGTCCCTTGATATTTTCATACCAAGTATCCTCTTTGCAGCACCTAAATCTTTCATTGAAAAAGATTTGGACAGCTCCTCTTTTAGGTCTTTGATTTCCTGCATGTTAGCACTTGCAATCAACATGTCATCAACATACAACATTAGGATGATGAATTTCCCATGTCCCAAATTCTCCGTGTAGACGCAGTGATCCGAGTTGCATCTTGTGAATCCATGATCCAACATCCATCGATCAAACTTCAAGTACCATTGTTTTGATGCTTGATTTAAACCATACAAGCTCTTCTTTAATCTGCAAACCATTTTCTCCTTTGGTTGAAGAATGTAGATTTCCTCCTCTAAGTCACCGTGAGGGAATGCCGTATTTACATCCATTTGCTCGAGATTTAGATCATGAGCAGCCACAAGGCTTAAGACAAGCCTAATTGAGTTCATTTTTACAACAAGAGAAAATATTTCATTGAAGTCAATACCTTTCTTTTGAGAAAAACCTTTTACCACAAGCCTAGACTTGTACCTTTTCTTCCCACCTTCTTTTTCCTTTAGCTTGTACACCCATTTGTTTTGAATTGCCCTCTTACCTTTAGGCAACTCAACCAACTCTCATGTTTGGTTGCGATGTAGTGAGTCCATCTCCACTTGCATGCTCTTCGTCCATTCTTCTTTGGATTCATGTTGCATAGCTTCTTCATATGATTCCGGCTCTCCAAAATCTGAGATCAAGAGATGGTTGAAGGAAGGAACAAACATTTTTGGAGGTCTACTTGCTCTTGTAGATCTTCGGGGAATAGGTTGAGGCTCCTCATTTGGTTGACGTTGTTGCACATTGTCACGGTTTGCAATCCTTGAGTCTTCACCGTCCTCAAGCTCCATGTACTCATCACCTATTTCTTTTGTTTGTTTTCTTTCCAAGTAATCTTTGTACATATTTTTTTCGTTAAAAATTACATCCCTACTCCTTAAGATTTTACCATCTTCAGGATTCCATAGGCGATACCCAAATTCTCCTTCTCCAAAGCCAATGAAGAAACACTTTTTGGACTTTGCATCTAACTTTGATCTTAGGCTTCTATCTATGTGCATGAAAGCCTCACACCCAAACACTTTGAGAAATGCATAATTCACCGGTTTACCTGTCCATGCCTCTTCTGGAACTCCCCCATCCAATGCCGTTGAGGGTGACCGATTGATTAAGTACACAGATGTACTTACAGCTTCCGCCCAAAGCTCAAGCGGTAGGCTTGCATGTAGCCGCATGCTTCGTGCTCGTTCCATGATTGTCCTATTCATCCTTTCCGAAATCCCATTTTGTTGGGGTATCCTTGGGGTTGTCCTTTGCCTCCGAATGCCATTGCTAGCACAAAAGCTTTCAAAAGCTTGGCTGCAATATTCGCCTCCATTGTCGGATCTGAGGCATTTAACCTTGGTACCTGTTTCATTCTCCACAAAGGCTTTCTACCTTTGAAATATGGAAAATACATCGGATTTATTCTTCATGACATAAACCCATGTTTTTCTAGTCGCATCGTCTATGAATGTTACATAGTACAATGAGCCACCAAGTGATGGTGTACTTGCAGGACCCCAAACATCAGAATGAACCAACTCAAGTTTTTTATTTTTTCTTTCATTTCCTGATTTTTGAAATCTTACCCTCTTTTGTTTACCATAAACACAATCTTCACAGAACTCTAAGTCCACTTCTTTCAAACCTGGTAGAAGCTTCTTTGTTTGAAGGATTTGCATTCCTTTGCCACTCATATGCCCAAGTCGGTAGTGCCACACCACACTGTCAACTTCTGTAGTTGCTGCACAAGCTGAAGGTTGCATGCTAACAGTACACAAGTAAAGTGTACCAACTTTTTCACCCTTGGCAACCACCAAAGATCCTGAGATCTTCCACCGTTTGTTTCCGAATGCAATGTTGTGGCCTTCATCGTCCAATTGTCCTGTAGAGATCAAATTTTTGCGAAGAGAAGGAACATGCCTAACATCTTTAAGCTTCCATTCATTTCCGTTAGCAATTTTGACAGAAACTATACCTTTGCCGACAATCTCACAAGCTTCATCATCTCCCAAGTATACATACTCAAAATTACTTTTGGTGTAGTCTTGCAAATGTTGCTTGTGTGGTGTCGCATGGAATGAAGCCCCGGAATCTACTATCCAAGAACTAGACACATTGTCTAATGAGAGAATTAGAGCATCTTGCTCTACTTTACCTGCCACATTGGCCTCCGATGTTGGCTTGTTGTCTTGAGACTCTGTCTCCTTCTTCTTCTTGGACCAGCAATCCTTCTTGACGTGGCCCTTCTTGCCGCAGTTCCAACATTCAAGAACTAACTTTGTGTGTGACTTGCTCCGCCTTGAGCGATCACGACCCTTTTGGTTTTTGAACCTCTCCTTAAGCCTTCCTCTTGTTTCCACTGATAGTGCAACACTTGATGATTCTCCTGTGCTTCTCCTTCGCATTTCCTCGCTTAGGAGAACACCCACAACATCATCAAACTTAATGCCAGAGATAGAATTACTTACAGCCATCACAAGGCTATCCCAACTATCCAGTAGAGATGATAGTATAAGGAGAGCTCGCACTTCGTCATCGAAATTGATTTTCACTGATCGAAGTTGACTTATGTTTGTGTTTAAGTCATTTAGGTGTTCTGCAACTGAACCATTCTCTTCCATCTTTAGATTGAACAAGCGCTTCATAAGAAATACCTTATTGGATGCCGATGGTTTCTCGTAGAAGTCGTCAAGTGACTTCATCATGTCCTCCGTGGTCTTCATCTCCAAAACATTGAAGGCCACCGTTGACGCCACGCTTAACCGGATTGTTCCCAGTGCCTTTCGATCAAGGACAATCCATGCTTCATCTGCCATTGTTGTGGGCTTCTTTGCAAGACCGCCTAGTGGAAAATAGAGGTCCTTCTGGTAGAGATAGTCTTCAATCTCCATCTTCCAATGTTGTTAGTTTTTGCCGTTGAGCTTCTCAATCTTGAGCTTTCCTTCCTCCGCCATAACTCCCACTCAATTTAAGGAATCCTTTCCTTGAGATAATTTAGCTACGAGAAAACCTTGCTCTGATACCAGTTGTTAGGAAATAAGACGTAGCTAAATAGATAATTGAGTAGATTACTTAATGGAGAGAGACAGATTTATATACACGAGATTATAGAGTAGAGAGAGAGAGAGAGAGAGAGAGAGAGTACACACGATATACGTGGTTCACCCAATGTGGGCTACGTCCACGGGAAAGCAGCCACTGAATGGCTTTAGTACTTCAAAACAAGAAGTAGTTTACAAAGGGATTATACCCTTAATGGAGCTCCCACCTTGCTTCACTCTCACCACCTCACACTCACCTTGTTGCATCAACTTCACACTATGAAATGTGTGTAGAAATGGCCTCCTTTTATAGGCCAAAAGGGCTGCCCTCTCTTATGAGAGACAGCCATGTGTAGCCGCCCTTGTGCGAATAAGTCCAAATCGGACCCTCCAATCCGCCCATGTGTGGCTGCCCTTGAGAAGACAAGTCCGCTTTTGAATTCGGCCACCGGCCATTGAATTCCGCCACCGGCCACCGGCCATTGACTTCCGACCACCGGCCACCGGCCATTGACTTCCGACCACCGGCCAACCGACCGGTTGTTTTCCGACCACTTTCCGGCCGCCGGCCGGCCATAATATTGCGGCGAAAAAAAAGTCTCGGGGGCCTCCGCCCCCGAGGCCTTTAATGTTGCCCCTGATTCTTGTCCGTGAAAATTTTGGTTTCCGGTGAGTGATTTTCCTTCACGCACGATGGCTGCTCCTCATAATTGGGGCTTTACAAATGTGCGCTTTTACCACAGAAAATTACAAGGGTAAATCAGGCTCCATACTTAACAGATTATCTATCACCCATGTGATGAGATTAGATGATGGTTTACAGTTTTGGATTGGGTCATGAGTGGTTTGATGGTTTATGGTGGATGTGTAAGGGTAGAGTCATTGTATGGCTTGACTGCTTGGAATATATTGTGTGTGCATATGGAAGATGCTATTGTGATTGGACTCATGTGTTATGTTTCTCATGGAAGTGTCACTAAAAGATTAGGATCATGTATATCGCTTGGCCTTAGATAAAATGGTTTATGACCCTGGGGCTTCGTAGGATCATGGGTGTTGCCTAGATCTTTTCTTTTGTTAGGCTCATCTACAGGGTTAGTGCATTGGGGGTTGAACGATAGCTTGAACGTCCTAGGCTGATAATGCGTCGGGAATCTTTCCTTGACCTCGTCTAAACACTCAACCCTAGGCATCAAATATGTATGGAGCCTAAACTTATATGGTTGGTGCTGATTCCCTACCACTTGCTGATATTTGGGATCCTTTTAGAGCTCGGGTTCATCGAGGGAGGCGAAGGGCCTCAGCTTATGTCTGGCCTAGTTAGGTTGGAGGTGTTCTGGCTCACTCCCTACGAAGTTAAGTTCTCTCTATGCCATCTACAGTAGAGCAAAAGTGAATGGGTGTACCAATCAATTTCTACATAGGGTCGGGTGCTCTGCTAGTCATTTATATTTTTGATGTTATGGTATACCCAAATTTTGTTATTGTATTACTCATGGTTTCTTATTTCATTTAAATTGGGCATTTAAAAGATTCTCTTTGGTCATTTTCTGGAGTCTCTGTGCACTCTATTTCACCCTTCACTCTCCTCTCTCTCTATATATTCCCACAATATAGTGTACACATATACTCACCCTCCACCTTCTTATTTTCTGAGTACGCTTTCCTTCATATCAAACCATTTAGAGGTAGCACTAGCTGCTAGGTACCTTTAGATGCAGTCCGACTCATGGCTTCAACTCCATGCTAGGTCGGGTGCTTAGAACTCCTCCCCTATGGGGATTTTATATTTGCGAGCTTTCGTTTTCGAGCTTTTGGAATTGAACCATTTTTTTCGAGCTTTTGAATGCTCGTATTATATTAATGATATCTTTAAATATAAGTGTGGCATGAGAAAAGTCTTCAATAGATTGTAAAATTATTCAATCACCATACAATCAAATGTAACATGCATGCATGGCCTTGCTTGTGGCACATCCGATCTTATTATCCTGAAATGTAACTTTTAAAAAAGAGCCGTTTCTAATAAGTTTTGATTGAGCTTTACATAATAAAGAATAGCAAACAACATACTTTAGAGATCATTTTGATAGGCTTGTGTGTATTTCGAGTGAATATCATGCTTATTATTTTTTTCAAAAAGAGGGGATATTAGTCAATTGAGAGTTTGAAGTCATAGGGGAAGGGAGGTCAGGAATGAAGAGAGAGGAGAGATTTGGCACATAGTGGATATATGAGGGCCAAGAGGGAAGTGAGCACTGTGAAAATAAAGTCTTGACTTAGCCTTATTCTTTTGTGTATGGTTAAATATCAACAATGAATGTTTTTGTGAACTACAAGGTGGAAAATGTCCATCAGATTTTCCAAAGGGATAGTATGAATGCATGAAAATGTGTCAATCAGAAGCTACTAGCTATGGAATTTGGGAGTTTGACATGAAGCATTTCTCTTGTTGTACTTTTTTGAAAGATGAATTTCATGAGCAACCTGTTTTAGAGATGGCCATATGGTATGGCAAGGGGCTGTTGCAGATGGAGGGAAAAGGGGTTGTTGCCTCCAAAGGCTCCTGGTCTTATATGCTCTACCAATCAAAGGAGAGCAAAAGAAAAAACATTATTAAGCTATTTAGAAGCAACATGTCCATATTTGGTGTACAAATTAGGGAGGAGGCAGTGTGATGTAAGGTTTGAATTTATACTATTATATGTTGTCTGGATGAAAAATTTCTTACACCAATCATGATGAGATGTCTTAGAGGCATAGGCAACTATAGTCTTGTATGATCTAGCATTCAAGGGAGAGAAAAAGAAAAAACAATATTCATATCTCTAGAAGCAGCATGTCAATAGTTGGTGTAAAAGTTAGGGAGGAGGCCGTGTGATGTAAGGTTTTAATTTTATAATATTATATGTTTTCTACCATAAAAAACATATTATAACAATCATGATGAGGTATCTCAGAGGCATAGGTAGCTAGACATAAGAGCTACTTGGAACTGACGTAGTGTTGGGCACTTTTGTGAGTTGATATGCATGCCAATTGCCATGCCCTTGGCAAAACACCTAAATATTTTGGTGACAAAATGTAATCTTTTGAATGTAGTTCTAACAAGATGTGCCCAAATTGGCCAGGATGAATGCTTTAATGTGTTTAGAATGAATGCACTGAAAGGGCTTCTCCTTGAATAGGGTGACTTTTTCTAGCTACTTAAAAACATGTGGCAATGTAGAAGATATTGACTTGGGGAAACAAGTTCATGAATAACTTCTAGACAAGGATTCCTAGGAAAACATTACTACGCTTGGACATGATATGTGTACGAGATGTGGTGCTCTAATAAAAGCTCAACAATTGTTTGAGGCACTGCCTAATTGTGATGTGGTCCCTTGGTCTGTATTGAATGGGGGGTATGCCATCAAGATGCTTTTGAATTGCTATGTGTGGATGCATTGAAATTCAAAGCATCTTGATGTAGTCACCTATGTGTTGCTTCTAAAAGCTTGTTCTAGCATTCAACCACTTGAAAAAACAGAGAAAATATATGATGATATCACAAAACAGGATCTGTAATGGAATTTGCCTATTCAATTTGAGAGTAGCGGAATTTAATGAGAGTACTTTCAAGAAATGATTTTGTGAGCATAGCGGGTTGACATAATTGAAGATAGCACCATAATCATAGCAATTAGTTAATTCAAGTAATTTATCATTGGACCCCTTTGAAGCCTAGCCAATAGGCTTCAAGCAACACATGAAGGTAACATGGGACCTGACATGTGTCCTTGTTGCCTCTTCAAGCTAGGGCTTCCCTTGTGAGTGTGGTGTGTGTTCTCTCTCTAATCCCTAGGAAAAGGGGTCGCCCCCCCTCTTGTAGGGATGCTTTTGACTTTAGGAGCTCAAGCACCTTAGTCATCAAGCATGACAAAGCACTTGGACTAGGGGGTATTCCCACAAGCATCTCCGACAAGCATGTCAAGGCACCTCAAGCACCTTAATCAAGCGGCAAGTCAAGCACCTCAAGCATGGAGTAAGTCAAGCACCTCAAGCACCTCAAGCGGGTCAAACACCTCAAGCACGACAAGCACCTCAAGCAGGTCAAGCACCTCGAGCTTGGGCCGGGTTCCCACATCAAGCTCAGCACTAGCTTACCTAAGGTCAAAGGACTTTTACACACATTATTGGAGATCTTCAATGAAGCTAACCCTAAGGTCTTATGCTCCATTGGTTAGCCTTGCTCTTGATAGACCATCTCCCATTTGGGCCCCTTTACTATTGGCCCCGTGTTGAGATAGATCTATAAGCACATATCTATATCTTAACACTTGTTCCCATTTATTCTCCCACATTAAGTGATCAATTTAATATGAGAAAATCATTTGGGTTGGTTAGATATTAGATTTTATGACATTACCTCTCTCTTGAAATCATAGTCGTCCTCGACTATGAGGTAGAAGAGATAAAGCCTTAGTCATTAGTCAATTGTACTTAGCGGGTACAAGATCCCTTTTTTTTTACCCTACGACATCTTTCCAAGATGGATGACTAATACATTTGGTGCTTGGGAGACATAGCTGCCGCAAGCATGTCTGGTCTTTAGTCCATTTCATTCTCCCAAAGTAGAGTGACAAATTCTACTTGGTGTTTGAGAGACGTCGTCATCACAAACATGATTCTAAGCATGTATACTAGTTAAATTTGTGCACAATTAAAAAGAGGACTAGTCATATAAGACAAAAACATGATTCATTGAAAAGAAATTTGTACATTTGCTTACTCTAAGGTAGCATTGTAAGCATTGAAAAGGTTCATACTATCCTTAAGTTGTACTCCTTGCATCCATCTAGCATCTTCAAAAGGATAATTTTTGAACTTAATAAGATACCATCGGATTATCTTACCATGTCGTAGTACCTTGTCTTCATGCCGAAGGACAGCTTTGGGTTGTAGCACCTCTTCTTGGTCTTCAATAATTGGTTCAGTTGGTGGCTCTCCTTTATAGGGCTTAAGTAGGCTTACATGAAAGGCGTTGTGTATAAGCCAATGGTTGGGCAACTTGAGTTGATAAGCCGTCACATTGATGGGCTTCAAGATTTGGAAAGGACCATTATAGTATCTTTTTTCTAGTTTAGCATAATACTTTTGATGGCCCGTAGGATTTTTGCCCGTCGTTTGCCTTAATCGAGCCTTAGGAAACTTGAGTAAGACCCAATCATTTTCTTTGAACATTAAAGCTCTTCTGTGCTTATCAGCAGCAGCTTTTTTCCTTTGTTGAGAGATGGCTATAGCCTCCCTAATCTTTTGAAAAGATTCTTGTAGGTCACAGCTATACTCATCGGCGGCGAAGATCTTCCCATGTACTTTGAGTAGCAAGGGACTTTTAGGTCTTCCCTCTATGATCTCGAAAGGTGCTTTCCCCATAGAAGTATGTACAGTATTATTGTAGGCATACTCTACTAGAGGTAAATACTTTTCCCATTGTGAGCGTTGATCTACTTCGGTAACATAAGTCTTGAGTAAATCAAGTATCGTAAGATTGGCTATCTCACTTTGGCCATCCGTTTGTGGGTGATAGGCCGAAGAGAAATTCAATCTTGTTCCTAGATTTTTAAAGAGACCTTTCCAGAAATTACTGGTCATTCTAGGATCTCTATCTGACACGATGGATGTGGGTAATCCATGGTGCTTGAAAATCTGGGATATGAAGAGAGTTGCCATTTGATGTGCCTTAATAGTCTTTTTGACAGGAATAAAATGTGCTTGCTTGCTAAACCTGTCGACTATTGTCCGTATTCCTGTATTCCCATGGATAGACTTGGGTAATCCAAAGATGAAATCCATGGATATACTCTCCCATGGTGAATTTGGAATAGGCAATGGCTGGAGTAATCGAGGCTGCTTCCCTCTATCATACGTGGTCTTTTGGCATACTACACATTTTAAAACATACTCTTGTATGTCCACTTTCATGGTAGGCCAATAGAAATACGTCTCTACTCCTCAGAGAGTAGGTTGAATACCTCTATGCCCTGCATATGGAGGAGCATGGGATTCATACATAACCTTCTCACGAAGGGAATGGGTAACACATAGCCTATTGCTGTGGAGAAGATAACCATCCTGCAAGGTGAATGGTTCCTCTTTCTTCCCCAAAGCAAGGGTTGACATTATGTCTCTAAAGTCAGGGTCAATAGCATACTCATCTATCATAGAGGATAGATCATTGTGAGTAGCTATAGACACCGCATTAACTTTTGGTCGTTGTGAAAGTGCATCGGCACCTTGATTGTGCTTACTAGCTATGTGAGCAATATGGAAATTAAATTGCGAAAGAAAATTTTCCCACCTCATTTGTTTGTCGGAAAGTTTGGTTTGCGTCATGAAATACTTGAGACTTTGGTGATCGGTTCGTAGGATAAATGGAGTCCCCAATAGGTAGTGCTTCCATCTATCTAGGGCATGTAGAACAGCTAAAAGCTCTTTCTCATAAATGCCCAAGACTCGTTCATCACTATTGAGCCTTCGCCTCTCATATGCTATGGCATGCCCTTCTTGAAGCAAAACCGCTCCAAGGCAATCACCACATGCATCACATTCACCTCAAATGGATTTGAGAGATCCGAAAGCACGAGGACTGGTTGGTAAGTAAGCTTCTAATTGAGTTTTTCAAAAGCATTTTGCTCCTTAGCAGGCCATACAAAATTAACGTTCTTCTTTGTTAAGTCGTGTAGTGGTCCTGCTACTTGAGAGAATTTTGCTATGAAGCGTCTATAGTATGCACACATACCAATAAAGCTTCTTAGCTCATGTAGATTCCTTGGGTTAGGCCATGATTTTATTACCTCTAACTTTGATGGATCCATACGAATACCATCGTGAGAGATAATATGACCTAGATATTGAATCTCTTGAAGGAAGAATTCACTTTTCTTTTGGTTGAGAAAAAGTTTGTTCTCCCTCAAGGCTTGAAAAATCACTTGGAGATGTTGCTTATGTTCCTCCAAAGACTTGGAGTAGATGATGATATCATCAAAGAACACTCCAGTGAATTTACGATATGGTCTAAAATGTTTCTCCATGAGACGATTGAAAGTAGCTGGTGCATTAGTCAAGCCAAAAGGCATGACTAGATATTCATAAAGACCAAATGTTGTGCGAAACGCGGTCTTTAGGATATCTTCATCCACTATCCTTATTTGATGATAGCCACTCTTAAGGTCAATCCTACTGAAGTAGGTAGAGCCTTGTAGCTTATCAAACAGATCTTCTACCCGAGGCACAGGAAATCTGTTTTTGATAGTGATATGGTTTAGTGCTCGATAATCCACACACATATGGTATGTACCATCTTTCTTTTGCACTAAAAGAACTGGAGAACAAAAGGGAGAGGAACTAGGCCTCACCATCCTTTTGTCTACCAATTCCTGTACTTGCCTCATAATCTCCTCTTATTGAGCTTGTGAGACTCGATAAGGAGGTTTGTTAGGTGGTGAGCTTCCTGGAAGGAGCTCAATACGATGGTCATCATCCCCTCGTTTTGGAGGTAGGTCCATAGGGATATCATTGATGAACACATCTTGGAATCCTTTTAGAAAAGTAGACAAGTCTAACTCTTCTTGATTCCTATCATTTTCATTTGATGAAACATTATTAGCTTTTAGAGACTCTTTGACATAAATCATGTACGCAGAAACTGATCTCTTCATTGATTTTTCAAAATAAAGAGGATTTACAAGTGGAATAGTACGACCACGCTCACTGGCATCTATATACATGTTCTTTCCCCTGTAGGTGAAGTAAATTCTCCTTTCAGGGAACTTCATGTTGGCAGCCATGCGATCAAACCATGGTGCCCCTAGGATAACATCCTGATGTTGGAGAGGAGAGATGAAGAAGTCTTCTTTGTGGACATAGATTTGGACATGAAGCCTCAACTTCCCAATCAAGGGAGTAACGGAGGCTTGTTGTCCCTTGAAAGCTGCATCAGCTGTTACTATATCTCCCATCTCAAAATCTTGAATGCCCAACTTGGTGGCCCTCTATTGATATGAAGTTGAGAGTAGAGCCAGGGTCAAACAAGATGAAGGCATCATGCTCTCTTACCTTTCCCCAAGCATAGGAGAGTGATGATCGTTTGCAATGAGCATCCTCTTTTGGAGCTTCGATGGTGGAAGCCCTAGGAGTCTCATTGCGAGTACTCTTCTTGGGGCAAGAACGATAACCATGTCCTTGCTCCCCACACTTGAAACATTTATGGTCCTTGCGAAAAGCTTCAAGCTCTTCAGGAGAGAGTTTGTTTTTACCTTTGTAAACTCCCTTCTCCTTGGACCGATTGTTGTTGTTGTTATTGTTGTTGTTGGAAGTGCCTTGGGAATTATTTTGTGCATTGGATTTCCCCTTTGCATCATTTTTATCTTTGTTTTCCATGGGCGTGACATTACGTCTAGCCCCTTGATGGAAATTGATGCGTGAAGCAACCATGGTGTGATGGATTACTTCGGTAATAGTACTAGGCCGTTGAGAGTTGATGTATTCGTCCATCTCTTCAGGTAATCCCGCACAGAAGTGTTGTCTTTGGTCAGCAAAGTCTATCTTTTGAAAGACAGTAGCTTTGAGATGTAAATCCCAAAACTTGTCTACATACTTGTTGATAGACTCATGAGAGAGAAGATTCAAGTTTTCCATGTCTTTGAGGCTTCTCCAATATTGCCACGAAGGCTAGCCCACCATTGACGCGCTGATTTTTGGAAGTGCATAGCTACATGGCGTAGCTTGGAGGACTCTGTGAAGCCCTCCTCCCCAAAAGCCGCATCAAATTGCTGGATGAAGGCCAACACTTTGTCAGTAGCACCAAAGGTGCCATCGTAGGTGAGAAAAGAGATACTCTTTCCTCCCTCCTTGAACTTCTTTAGCTTTTGTGACCTTCGCCATGCAGGAAATGATTCGTGATGTCCTCCCCTCTTGTATTCTCTAGGATAATAGCCATAACTTTCATCGGAAGAGGAGGAAGGTGAAGAAGAAGGAGAAGAGGGTGACCTCTTCCTAGCCCTTTTCTTCCTTTGTTTCCTCTCTTGCCTTTCAGAGTGATGAGGAGAAGGACTATAGGTTTCTCTTTTCCTCTTGGGAGGAGTAGGCGATCGTCTAGTCCGCCGTCTTCGTGGAGCCACATCTTCAGAAGAACTTAGACTGTCATTGATTTCTTTCTCTTTGGATTCCTCCTCTCGAATGGGAGAGAGTCTTCTTTTGGGGGTCTCTTCAAGAGGCCTCCTAAGCTCTCTCTCCTCTGGGAGAGGAAGGGAAATTCCATAAGCACGAAGTTGTTGAGTAACTTCGGCTTGCAAAACAGGTTTGCCCATAGCTTGTTGCAACCTAGTGACGAGATAATTCACAAACATGGGAGCATCATCATTAGCACCTTCATGTGCAAAATCAAAGCTATCAATTTTCATTCTACTCTCTTGATTATTGTCAGCCATGTTAACAAAATTTATGTTTATACTTAGTGTATGCTTTGGCAGTTCAAAACCTTAGTTGCCACTCCTCTTAGCCTTTGAAAATCGGCTCTTAAGTATCTACACCCACGGCTCAAAGTGGTTAATTATAGAGAGTAGAGGAGTAGGTCTAACATAGAACAGTTGCCAAGGGCTAGCTCCTTTCGGACTTCTTATGGCCCAATAATGGTAAAGCCATAGGCAAGTCTAAAAAGACTCCATTATTAAGTCCAAATCTCCCGAGGTGTGCACCATCCCCCACATAGTGGGCTTAACAAAACCGATATTAGATCCCAGTTCCACTTACTCTATTATAATTAACAACGTCAACCATTTATAGGCTACTTAAGGACCTCTCTTCTTAAGCAAGAAAAGAGAAACCAAATGCTCTGATACCAATGTAATGGAATTTGCCTATTCAATTTGAGAGTAGCGGAATTTAATGAGAGTACTTTCAAGAAATGATTTTGTGAGCATAGAGGGTTGAAATAATTGAAGATAGCACCATAATCATAGCAATTAGTTAATTCAAGTAATTTATCATTGGACCCCTTTGAAGCCTAGCCAATAGGCTTCAAGCAACACATGAAGGTAACATGGGTAGGGACCTGACATGTGTCCTTGCTGCCTCTTCAAGCTGGGGCTTCCCTTGTGAGTGTGAGTGTGTGTTGTCTCTCTAATCCCTAGGAAAAGGGGTCGCCCCCCCTCTTGTAGGGATGCTTTTGACTTTAGGAGCTCAAGCACCTTAGTCATCAAGCATGACAAAGCACTTGGACTAGGGGGTATTCCCACAAGCATCTCAGGCAAGCATGTCAAGGCACCTCAAGCACCTTAATCAAGCGGCAAGTCAAGCACCTCAAGCATGGAGTAATTCAAGCACCTCAAGCACCTTAATCAAGCACCTCATGCACGACAAGCACCTCAAGCACCTCGAGCTTGGGCCGGGTTCCCACCTCAAGCTCAGCCCTAGCTTACCTAAGGTCAAAGGACTTTTACACACATTATTGGAGGTATTCAATGAAGCTAACCCTAAGGTATTATGCTCCATTGGTTAGCCTTGCTCTTGATAGACCATCTACCATTTGGGCCCCTTTACTATTGGCCCCGTGTTGAGATAGATCTATAAGCACATATCTATATCTTAACACTTGTTCCCATTTATTCTCCCACATTAAGTGATCAATTTAATATGAGAAAATCATTTGGGTTGGTTAGATATTAGATTTTATGACAGGATCTATTGGGGGAGGGAACTCTGTTTGGCAATGCTTTAGTGGATATGTATGCCAAATGTGGTGATCTTAAGATATTGACTTGGGGGAACAAGTTCATGAATAAATTCTAGACAAGGATTCCTAGGAAAACATTACTACGCTTGGACATGATATGTGTACGAGATGTGGTGCTCTACTAAAAGCTCAACAATTGTTTGAGGCACTGCCTAATGGTTATGTGGTCCCTTGGTCTGTATTGAATGGGGGGTATGCCATCAAGATGCTTTTGAATTGCTATGTGTGGATGCATTGAAATTCAAAGCATCTTGATGTAGTCACCTATGTGTTGCTTCTAAAAGCTTGTTCTAGCATTCAACCACTTGAAAAAACAGAGAAAATATATGATGATATCACAAAATAGGATCTATTGGGGGAGGGAACTCTATTTGGCAATGCTTTAGTGTATATGTATGCCAAATGTGGTGATCTAGTAAAGACAACATAAGTTCTTGATGATGATCTACATGGAGAGAGAGAGAGAGAGAGAGAGAGAGAGAGAGAGAGAGAGAGAGATGAAATGTTCTATTAAACATCTTCAAAAGGCCAAAATGACCTATGAAAACAAACTGATACAATATTAGTGGATCTAATCCAATGTCTAGGTACAAAGATAAAAATGAAGTGAAAGACTAATTAGTGGATCTAATCCAATGTCTAGGTACAAAGATAAAAATGAAGTGAAAGACTAAAATTATCATCATCATCATCAATGCTTGAGAATGTGTGGCATTGAGCCTTGTCCAAAAACGTATTGCATTGGTTGTTAAAGAACTTTGTCAATGTATGCCTCTATAAATAGTCATATTGGGCCTCTCCCACGTCGTGCTAGAATATTCTTGGTCCTATGATGGAGCCTCCATCAATGTTGTGGTCTCCCTCGTAGACCTTGGGCGTCTAGCTCTCCTATGCTCAATGGCTCTATCAGCTAGTATACCTTTGGTTTAAGTGGTCTCTGAAGTCTGTTATCATGAAGCATGCTCATTTGGCTGCTAAGTCCGCGATCTAAAGAAATCAATGATCTCCCTCTGTAAATGTCTCCAACTACATGAATCTCAAGAGACTCTCCATGTGTTTGCATAGCTCTAGCAAAAACAACTTGAGGAATCTATGATCTTGATATCTCATGACGTTGTCTCTGGCATTATATGACACAGTTGGCATATATTGGTCTCTATTAGTACTCTCCTAAATTTGTCAATCTCTAGTTGATGCAATGATGTGTGCATCTGACCAATAGCATATCATATCCCGTAGGATAATTGAGTGTCCATATAGATTGGTCTGATCACATATCCATCCTCTATTAGTTGGAGAAGATTCTCTCTATATAAATCCATTATTGTTTCCATCTCATGAATTGGTTGTATCCATATGTTTATAGTATCTAGCTGAATCAAATCTCGACATACAAGTCTAGTTATTGTGAGAGAGATAGGGAGGGTGCATGCAAGCATCTATTATTATTGTTAGCTGGTCCTCAAGTCCTGACCGTTCATCGTCTCTAGGCACCGCTCATGTTAGGGGATCGCTTTGGACGTCGCATTGCTAATAATAGCCAAAAGTGGAGATTGCCCTAGTACTAATAATTAGCAGCAATGTTTCAGAGCTAGCACTAATAATAGCCTAAATCGCCATGAATGAGCAGTTTCTTTTATTTTGATTCTATTTTAAGAAAAAGCTTTCCTCTTCTCATTGTTTCTTTGTGGCCCACATCTAATCCTGCTCTTCCCCTCTTCTCATCTAATCCCACAGCAAGCCCTCGTGTCCCGTATCTAATCCTGCTACTGTCCAGCAAGCCCTTAGCGGCCTATAAGATTCTTTTCTATAGCTCAGTGATGAATCTTGACTGGATGCACCAATGCACTACGCACTCCACGCGCTCCGCGTTTCTGTTGGCGGCGTAGCTCGCCCAGCACTCTACCCTCCGTGTGCTCCTCTGCGTGATGTTGGTGGCCCACCATTCCTCCCTCTGCAATGTGTTCTCTGCATGCTGTTGGCAGGCCACCAAGAGAGGGGAGGTAGCTAGCGGGCACAAGATTAATCTCATTAGGCACTGAGGCCTCATCCCAAATCACCCAAGATATTATATAGACTTGCTATGAGATCTATCGTTGAGAGAGAGAGAGAGAGAGAGAGAGAGAGAGAGAGAGAGAGAGAGAGAGAGAGAGAGAGAGAGAGAGAGAGAGAGAGAGAGAGAGAGCTAGCTCGAAGCTGATCCGTGCAGGCAACACTGTGTGTGTGAGAGAGAGAGAGAGAGTGAGCTAGCTCGAAGGTGATCCGTGCAGGCAATAGTGTCAACACACAAACCATTCAAAGGGCAAAAAAAGGGGAGGGACAGGAGCTCCCCTATCATCCACGGGCACGCGGATGATGGGAGGGCTCCAGCCCCTCCCCTTTTTTTCCAAAATTTTTTGGCTATAAGTTCTCTTCGTCGCTCTCGTGCATCAATTAGGTGGCCATATTGGTGATGCTACGCGCGGATTACTATAGTTACATATTGGTGATGCTACGCGCTATTGATTACTATAGTTACAACTATATATTTATACGATGCGCGGATTACTATAGTTACATATTGCTGATGCTACGCGTAGCTCGTACAACTATAGCGCGTGGATGATGGGGGGGCTCTACCCCCCCTTTTTTAGCGTTTTTTTAGAGAAATGCCGAAAATTCGTTCTACATTCAGACTCTCTGTCCCCTCTTTTTATTCAAAACATACAAATCATCGAAATTCAAGTAATATATATATACAAATAATTAAATTTCAAGTAATATATTTATACGACACTATATACTATATTGTACAATATATATTGACGACACTATAAATTATATGGTATAATATATATAATATAGTATATACATATAATATCATATATTATGTACTATAACATTATACTATATAGTACTATTCTATATATAATACGTAGTAGTTATATAAATAAATCTTATATATAATATGTAGTATATATTATGTAGTACATAGTAAATATATTATTTATTATATACTATATAATAGTAGATTTGGTATATATATATCATACAAATAATATATAATATAAATTATATATTATTGTATTTACATCTTATAATATCTAAAGTATATAGATATGTACTAGTATACATATAGTTTACTATAAAGTATACATACCATACATTACAATATATATTTATAATATATAAATATATAGATAGATATATAATAAATATTTTAAGCAATCATATAATGATAATATTTTATAATATGATAAATATGAAGAGATATATAGTAAATATATTATTAATCAACTCTTAAAAATCAGTACATAATAATAATGTTAAAATTTAAAATGTAAATTATTTTAAATATTTTATTGCAATAAGTAAATATAAACTCCAAATTAACTCCAACCTTTAAAAAGAAGGCTCTTCCTTCACCTCACTTCATGCACCCTTCGTAGAACGGTGCCCCAACTCCACTTAAACCCGGTAAATTTCCATGAGAAACATCTCATGGTTGGAATTTCACATGTAAATGACTTTCTACACATACTTCAACCTCTCCAATAAGAGAATTCAGAGGTCTTTTAGAGGGCCTTATTGAGGAGAGAGAAAAGAAGGTGCATCCTATGAGCAACAAGGCAATGTAACGTAGAAAATAGAACAAATTAATCAAGAAATTAACAAAAAAAGATTAAATGTGAGGTAACATCTCATTTTTACAAAGTTTACGGCATCCACATGTGGACCCACTGTAAAGGGAGTCTGATAGTCATAAAGGAGCCGAAAGATAGCTACAAAAATCTATCATACCCCTACCACCAAATTTTCTTACTCCATAAAGAAATTGTTCAAAACTGAAATTCCATCCATTGCAAGCAAGGTCAAGCTTTGCTTCTTCTTCTTCTTCCCGCCCTAAGAGCTCTAGGGGTTGTTGTACTCTCTCCCCAGCTAGCCTCTCCATTAGTCTACCAAGGAGGCCAAGTAGCACCGTATTCTCTATCATCATCTCAAACTCCATCAATATAGATAGTCAATGGCAGAACAGAAAGTATCCAAAGGTTCTTGGGCTCTAATGCATCCAAGAAGGAGAAAAAGATCCTCTACAACAAATCTATTCCGTTCAACATGGAAAGCACGAGTGCTAGATTTAAAATTCAAGGTTGGCAAGTTAATTTTTTAATAAGTTTTGGTTCAATATGTCTACAGTCACTCTGACATGATTGGAAATGGAGGAGATGTCTCATTGTTTTATCATACACGATGCAGTTGTAAGTGCTTTCTTAGCCTTCCTTCTATATTCTTCCTTTAAGACCTTACTGGTCTCTTACTTTCTTTTCTTTTTGAAGAGGTAGAACTATATTAAATGAGGTGGATCTAGTTCTCTAAAGTATTCATAAATTCTATTCAATTGTCAAACTAAATGGTCTCTTACTTTTAGTTATTGCAATTGTAGATGTCTATCCTTCATTATACGAGGAATGGGATCCCGTGGAGTGTATTGTATGTCTCATATCTGTAATCCATGATGACTTTGGCGTTTTACAGTGTGTTGGAAGAACTAGCAAGAGCCTTGTAGATGAGGGTATTTTCTTCTATGAGAACTTCTACCAGCTCAACCAGAGAAATCAAAAAGGTACTTTGGTTAAACTCCCTCTCCCTACCAATTGGAGTTGTATTGATTCGTTAGTGTCTTGGACACCACAGTGTTTGAAGATATCCAATGTAAGTTGTTTAGAGATGTGTAGAGGTACCTACAAAATTTTGTACCCACCAAATTGGTGAAGATTGCTAATTTTTGTCCTACAAGTTTATTTGTGGAACTATTTCACACCTACCACATCCCAAGGGATTCACCATGGAAAACTTATCGCACCACGTAAGTGCAGGGGAGGGTTACATAAGCGTATAAGTTAGGGGCAGGCCCCCAATAATTTATCTCCCAAGCTTAAAATAAGGGAGGGGGTATCATATTTGGGGGGGGGGGTGGAAAAAGAGAAAATAAGAAAATGTGAGGAAGGATTTGTGTTTCAAAATTATAGCTTCCCAAAAGAGTCTACCCTCGAACTTATGAGTCAATAGCTAACATGAAAGATACATGCAAGAACTAACACTGCTTTGGTATCAATTGTTTATTGTGTGATTATAGTTCATTTGTTGAGGAATGAAAGCTATATAGAGTTTGTATAGATGCAAATTTACACGGAGAACCTAACACAACTTTATAACTATGTTTCTTGAGTAATTTAGATGGGTCAAAATTGAACAAGTAGCTAGAGTGCAGGCTGAACGGAAACATATTTTGAAAGTCAAACAAAGACACATTAAGGGTACATCTAGTTATCAATAGAAGTGGTTCCTTAGTACGTTGCACCCTCTTTGACTAGTTTTACTTAGTTATAACTATGCTACACCCTTTTTGACTAGTTTTACTCAGTTAGATCATGTGAGACCTAAATTTTATATGTAAGATAGGGGTATGATATTTTTTTGCATTGATTGTCGTTTAAGTGTAGAAAGGGGGTCATATTTCTTATCAAATTTGTCCGCCCGTAGGTAGTGTCCCATTTTCTATATAAAGTGAATCCCCCAGGTACCACATACATGTTGCAAAGACAATGCTAGCATGTAAATCTCTAGACACTTTCTTATGTGACAAGTTTCTGGATAGAGGGTGGTATGATTAAAAGGTGGGCAGCATACATTCCAAGGTTGCACTGGAAAATTTGGTGGCCAAGTACGTGATTAGCATAGAGTCACTTATCATCTCCTTCTGGTACAAGCGCTAGATTATTGCAGGCTGCTCTCAGTTTGTGCTAAATGATCAAGAGTCATCAGGTCTGGAGAACAATGTTATCATAGATGTGAAGGTATTGGAAAATGGTCAAAGTAAGGGAGAAATTCAGCCTTCTACAACTCTAGCATGACATAATGGACGAGACCACAGACAATGATACCTCAAAGTTCTATTTCTTACTAGCTGGATGCAAAGTAATGCAATAAAGGGGAAAATAGATTTTTTGTAGAGAGCTAACAAATTGAGGTCAAATCGTGCCAATGTAACTTGGATGAATTCCATTGGGCATAACATATTCTTTAATTCAAATCTATATTCATGAACATTTCTTTCAATTGAATTCTTTTATTTCAATTGTGAGATGATTTTGACCATTTGGATTTAAGATGAAACTGTCTGCATATCTCTCTCCCTTTGTGAAAGTCTATGTTGTTTCTTTATATTTTGTATGTAACATATGCAAAGTTTGATGTCTAATCTATCTATCTCTCTCTCTCTCTCTCTCTCTCTCTCTCTCTCTCTCTCTCACACACACACACACACACACACACACACACACACACACACTTACATCCAAGGCACCAAATTGACAAGCACACATAATCATATTAATGTACATAGCTAGAATTTTTTAGAGTATTTGTAAGTAAAAACTATGAAATAGTCAATGGACTGTAATACAACTTCTGCAGATAAGGGATCAAAATGTCCTTAGACTAGGTAGAAGTTCTACTCATGCCCTTCAAATGAGGGCGGGGAGAAAATTGTGCCCGATGGATTAAGTAATCCCTTATATGGTGTGTCATTTATCAACATAGTCTTGTCAACATCAAATGGGACATGGTTTGAGAAAAAGGTTTGTAATAAATATGTACATTCAGTTTTGTAGGGTCCCCAGCTCCTTCTCCCCCCCCTCCTGCTCCAGTTCCACAGTCAACTCAGGAGACTTGTCCCTCTTCGGCGGTGGCTAGGAGATCTCTTAGCAGTGCCTTTGCCACGAGTCGCCTGGCGAGAGAGGGTCAGCCCTTCTTGCGGCCCCCTCTGCAGATTCATACATCTTCCCTTGCAGCTATCCCTCGTGGTCTGACGAGCGTTGACCTCAGAGGCCACTGGGACTTCTTCGACTACGGGTTCACTCGCTTTCTCGATGATTCCACAGTAGACCATGAGGTAGCTTGCTTCAGGGTCCATGCTTTGTTCCTCGCCACTAGGGGGACAGAGGCCTTGGACTCAGCAGTTGGTTTCTCCTTCCCCCTCTGTGGTAGGGCCGAGACAGAGTGGTCCCTTGACTCAATGTTGGGATGGTTGCATACACAGGTTCTCGAGTTCTCTCATCACATGGGAGAACTTGGATTTACAGATCTGCTGCAGACTTTGTGGCCATTGTCCAAGTTTGCAGTGACACCCTCAGACTCAGCAGGATGTAGGCACATTGTGGTGTACTTCTTTGCTGATACGCAATGTTTGCCTTGATATGTATACATTCATGAGGACTCCTGGACAGAGGAGGTTGATTTACGCACGAATCGCTCAACTTGGGCTTGGTCTAGACACTCACTGTAGTCTCACCTATCTAGAGGATTCTCGGATGCGGATTACTCCCCATCCAAGCCAGCCTCAAAGATAGCCCGTCTTACTGCTGCGGCAGCATCTATTCTCTCTCGCTCCCCATGAGGATCGTCTCATGGAACGTGCAGCGACTAGTTGGGCCCCAGTTTCAGCGAGAGCGGGGCTGATTGCGTCAAGAGCTTCAGCGTTGCCTTGTGGGAGGATAGATTGATCTCCTTATGCTTCAAGAGCACCATCTGTGTGAGAGCCGCATTCGGCGATGTGGTCAGATTTTGCGTGGACGATATTATACCTTTTGGTCAGCTGCTTTTGGACATGGAGGCATCCAGGGTGGGGTATGTATGACTATTGCGGATTCATTGTAGCAGGCCATTGTGGGCCAAGGGATTATTGTGCCAAGCAGGGCTCAGTGGATTACTATGCAGGTTCAGGGTGGCCTTGTGGGCTTCCTGAACATCTATGCGCCCAATGTGGCGAGTTCTTGTTCTGAGTTTTGGTCACAGATTGTTGAGTCTTTGCCATAGGCCGACCATTGGTGTGTAGAAGGGGACTTCAACATGCTGGAGGACCCTTCTGATAGGATTGGAGGAAGCCATGCTACTGTGCATGGAGTCGAGTTCGCAGCTTGGGAGAGCTTGTGTATGAATTTGAGGGTCTCGGATACATGGCAGCACTCTGGCTTTGTGAGGCCTCCAGCCAGTCTCGCCTTCTCTAGATCGGACCGCAGAGTGGGAGGAGTGAATCTATCGCGGATAGATCGCTTCTACACTAGTGACCACTTCAATGACTTGGGGGGACCAGTGGGCATCCTGGCAGGGACATCCTTCTCGGACCATGCACCAGTGATCCTCACAGTGGCAGACAGGCAGAGGTGTGGTAGCACGATGCTTCGCATCCCAGAGCGGGTCTTGTTAGACTCAACACTCAGAGAGAGGGTAGAGGATCTCTCGACAGAGGGCATGGAGAGCCAGGTTCCACCTACAGGAAGAGTGGCCTTAGGCCTAGCTCAGCTTATCCACTTTTCCCTCCAGGAGTCTCTGGCTTTCCGGGATGCACCGAGAGAGGAGGAGCAGCATCTCAGACGAGGCATTACTTCACTACAGAGGATGCAGGAGCAACATCCAAACAGTCCATGGTTGGAGGATCAGTTACAACAGGCTCGACAGGAGATTGCTAGCACAGAGGAGAGGCATCATGAGTTTGCCTTTCACTGTGATAGGTATCTCAGTGGACTTAGGTGGGTGATAGAGTGATAGGTTCTTTTTTTGAGACAATGGGACCTCGGCACTCGCATGCCAAGGTCAACCAGTTGAGGAGACCCGATGGGTCAGTTGCCTGTGAGCTTGAGAATATGCGTGCAGTTGCTACTGACTTTTACCGTGAGTTACTGTCCGGATGAGCCCTAGTCAGAGCGGCAAGATGCATGCAGGGAGCAGGTTTGGGCACAGATGCCTTGTCTTGTGATAGAGGAGATGCGTCAGAGGCTAGAAATGCCACTTCAGCTTGAGGAGCTGCACATGGCTCTTAGGGACCTCCCTCCTGGTAGAGCTGTCCAGGTGAGGACGGGTTGACTCCGAGATTTTCCTTGGAGTATTGGGACCTTCTTGGCCCAGATATTTGTAGTGCCTTTCAGTACAATTTTCACACAGGAGTGATGCCTGATAGCATGAGTGAGGGCCTGATTTACCTCATTCTAAAGGAGGGTGGATCCTTGGATGAGATTTGACAGTGGCGCCCCATCACCATTCTCAACTCAGCCTACAAAATTCTTGCCAAGCCTCTGAGTTTGAGGATTCAGCCACTTTTGGAGAGCCTTATACATGGGACTCATACAGGTTTTGTCAAAGAACGCAATATCCTTGACAACATCTTCACTTTCTAGGAGGCTTCTGCCCTGGCACGGCCCCGTGGGGAGGACCTTGTGATTCTTCTTCTTGATTTTGAGAAGGCATACGACAGAGTTGACTGGGACTTTCTAGAGGTCACTCTACGCAGGATGGGCTTCTCAGATGCTTGGATTAGAGGGGTGTCAGCTTTGTACAGACAGGCTCACAGTCCGGTGCTTTTGGCAGGAGGTAGAGGTGAGCGCTTCATGCTCACACGCTCGATCAGACAGGGTTTTCCTCTTGCCTCCTTTCTCTTTCTGTTCTATGCGCAGGCGATGAGCAAATTTTTGGTGTCACAGCAGGTTGGTCTGCGGGTCTTAGCACTCCCTATTCGGGGAGATGAGCTACTGGACGTGAGTTTGCCGATGACTTAGCCTTGTACTAAGAGGGCCAGGAGGCTAATTTGCACAGATGTGAGCATGCTTTGGAGACCTTCTGTTGTGCATCGGGCTCACTGATCAACTGGAGAAAGACAGTGGCTTTCTCCGTTGGCAGTGCTCCTGTGCCAAATTGGATGCTAGGAGAGGGTTTCAGGTGGATTCCCCCAGGGACTGCAGTTCTGTTGGAATTAGGGTTGTAGAGAAACACACAGAGCTTGGAGAAGACAAAGGAAGCTCAAGGCACACAATAGAGAGTGTATAACTTAGTGTGCAATGGAAAGATAGGTAGCCCTAGAGTGATGGGCGTATATACAATGCACGGAGGAAAAAACCTCCTAAAGAGGGAAAAAATGCCCCGGCGGTCCTAGTGTGTTCACACACATCACCACCACATGTATATGGTAAAAAATCCCCCCATGGAGTGATGCGGTGAACGAGATCTGGCACATGAGTAGAGGGAAGTGCCATGCCCTGAGGACAGGATCAGTCCACAAAGGGGAGTAAGCCCAAATCTTTGCGGAAAGCTTCAAGCTTCTTACAAGACAATGCCTTTGTGAAAAGATCTGCAAGGTTTTCCTGTGTTGGCACATAAGCCAAGCTGATCTCTCCTGGTGAGAGCCTCTCCCTGACATAGTGGTAATGCACCTCAATGTGCTTTGTGCGAGCATGAAAAACTGGGTTCCTCGCAACTGCCAATGCACTCTGACTATCAGTGTAGATAGTGTTGGCAGTATTCTGTCCAACACCCAAATCAGCCATAAGGCGTCTGAGCCATACACACTCAACCGTAGCTGTGAAGACACAATAGGTTGCTTCTTGCTCAACCATGAAATACATGAACTGCCAAGCATGAAACAAAAACCACTTGTGGACACTCGCGTGTCAAAACAACCAGCCCAATCTGAGTCCGAAAAAGTATGTAAGTATAGTAGCAATGATCCCCCCTTGGGATAAAACAAGCCAAGATGTAAAGTGCCACTAAGGTAGCGGAAAATCCTCTTGACATCCTGCCAATGCTTAGACCTTGGGCTATGCATAAATCTGCTGATGTGTGAGACTGCAAACTAAATATCCGGCCTCGTGTTGCATACATAAATGAGGAAGCCAACAACAGTTTGGTAAAGAGTGACATCAGCAGGATCACCAGCATCATGTAGACTCAACTTCAAACCTGTTTCCATGGGAGTGGCAATAGGTTTGCAATCCTCAAGGCCAAATTTACAAAGCAATGTCTCTATGTAACTTTTTTGACACAAGGCAATACGACCATCACACTGCTTAAACTGTATACCCAAGTAATGATGCAACAATCCCAAATCTTTCATCTTGAAAGTAGCATTCAAATCAGCCTTATATTCAGCAATATGTCTCTCATTTGGTCCAATGATTAGCAAATCATCAACATAAATAACCACAATGAGAAGTACATCACCCTCACGCTTTACATACAATGGACTGTTACGAAAGCCTTGTTTGACCAAATGAGTGTCAGCTTTCTCATACCAAGCACGAGGAGATTTCTTCAACCCATACAAATCCTTCTTACATCTGCACACTTTGTCCTCTTGTACTTTTATGACAAAACCGCGAGGCTACGTTACATAAACTTCCTCAAATATGTCACCATTCAAGAAATCAGTAACAATGTCTGATTGATGTACATCCCAACCAAAATGAGCTGCCAATGCACATAGAAAACGCACAGTAGTCATAGGACAAGTGGGAGCAAAAGTCTCTTCATAATCTATGCCTTTTTGCTCTGCATAACCCTTTGCAACAAGTTGAGTCTTATGGCGATCGATCTCACCATCCGGCTTGCGTTTCAAGTTGTAAACCCACTTTGTACCAATGGCCTTTTTGCCTGGAGGAAAATCACATAAAGTCCATGTGTCATTTTCTATAAGTGCATCATATTCTGATTGCATGGCAGCCATCCAATTTTTTGAATTTTGTGCTTCATCAAAAGTCAGAGGCTCCTCAACATCATGTAAGCTAGACACAGCCAAAGCATAACAATATGATGCATAAGATGCATGGCGAGAGCCTGAACGAGTACCACTAGACAAAGGTGTATCCAATTTACTGTCACGCAAAGTGTGCACCAGCCATTTTGGCATACCTCTAGCCTGCTCATTTTCAGCCCTTTCCTCATCAAGTACATCATGTACATCTGCATCAACAATAGGCTGATCTAAAACATTTTTAGAAACCCCCATATGCTGTACATTTGCCTCATTGGAACTTACATTCGTATTTCCACCACTGAAAAGAGGCAACAAAGTGTCATAAATGTCCTGTGAGCTTACAATATTGTCTCTAGTACATGACAGCAAGGGCTGAATAGAATATTCCACAAACACTACATCCCGTGAAACCAGAATACGTTTTGTTTGCGGATGATACAACCTGTATCCTTTGCTTTCAGCACTATAACCAACAAAAATACATTTGACAGCTTTATCATCCAATTTTCTGCGCTGCACTTGTGGCACCAAAGCATATGCCAAACAGCCAAAAACACTCATGTGCTCAATAAAAGGCTTTCTATCATGCCATGCTTCATATGGAGTAATAGACTGCAATGCTTTCGTAGGACACCTGTTAAGTACATGAGTGGCACACATGATGGCCTCAAGCCAAAAAGAATGCGGCAAAGCTTGACTTTTGACCATACATTGTGCCATTTCCGTTAGTGACCTGTTTTTCCTCTCAGCAACACCATTTTGCTGAGGTGTATAAGGCACTGACATTGGTGTTTTATCCCACGACTAGCCAGAAATGCATTAAATTCATGAGACGTATACTCCCCCCCTCGATCGGAACGGAGGGTGCCCATAGTACATTTCGAGACATTTTCAGCCATAGCCAGAAATTGTTTGAAGCACATAAAAACTTCGGACTTCGCTTTAAGCGGAAATACCCAGGCATGCCTGGAGTAGTCATCAATGAAAGTCACGAAGTATAGGTAATTGCCCAAGGACGGAGTTTGCATGGGCCCACAAACATCACTATGCACAAGCTGCAACCTGCATGTGGCCCGAGCTGAACCATCCTTTGGAAACTTAGAATGCTGCATCTTACCCAAAATACAGCCTTCACAAACATGTTTGACAGGTGCTTCAAGAGGCGGCAAAGAAGCAACCATATCAGATTTCTGCAAACGTAGCAAACGGGCAAAATTCAGATGACCAAAACGTGCATGCCAAAGTTTTGCATTTGAAATAGCCCTTGAATTTGCAACAACATTTGCAAAATTTGTTCCACACTTGTCATACAAAGTGAGCTTATACAGCCCACGGCACAAAAGCCCAGATGCAACAATTTCATCACCAAAACTGAGATCATGAACTGTACATCTGTCATCCACAAATTTGACTACAAGTCCAAGTCTAGCAAGTGCGGATACAGACAAGAGATTCTTCTTGATCCCAGGTACATAAAGTGCATCAACAAGTGTGAAGGAACTGCCATTAGCAGCAGTGAGCACAATCTTTCCAACTCCCCGAACTAGATAAGAGGCGTTGTTGGCACAAGTGACAAATTCGAGAGAGGTAAACAATTCACGATGTGAGGTAATGTGCTTTGTAGCACCACTGTCGAAATATCCACACATGTGAATCTGCAGCAATTGACAAGCATGCATCATGGACAGCAGGATTGTAAGTGCACTCTGCGCTAAAAGCCCATTCTGCATCAACATCAGCAACACAGTCTCCTTTTACAAAAGACTCAACAATGGCTGCATTTGCATTGGAACCACCCTCTTTCTTCTTAGCCTCTTTGGCCTTCAACTTAGGACACGACTTGATCAAGTGATCATTGGCTTTACAATAATGGCAACGCATCTTCTTTTTTGCCTTATCACCAGAATTGCGAAACGAAGTACTGCCAGCGGAAGCATTAGGAACAAAATTTTTGCCACTCACAGCAGAACTATAAGAAGTGGCTGCATTACTGTTACCACCCTTTCTTTGAGAAGCAATAAAAGCCTGTTCAACTGCACGTTGCCTAGTCCTGTTTTTTCTAGAAAGTGATTCTTGCAACAGCAATGTGCATAATGAATCAAGCTTGACAACTTCAGGATTTCCTTGGGTCATTAGTCTCCAGGTACTAGAAAAAGTTTGGTACGAATCTGGTAAGGCATCAAGAACAGTCTGCACAAGGGAACTGTCTGAAATGACTTCACCTGCAGAAAGAAGCTGCTCATTGATATCCTTGACACTAGAAAGGAAAGTGTCCAGATCATCTTCCTCATGCATAATCTTCGACTCTAGCTCTTTACGCAACAAAGCAATTTTAGCCTCATTGCGGCTTGCATAAAGACCTGCTAGAATATCCCAAGCCTGTTTTGCAGATTTTGCTGAACGGATGTGAGGAACAATGGTGCGCTTCACAGACAACGCAATCAATGCATGAGCCTGTGCATCCTTAACATCCCAACAAGCTTGTTCTACTATAGGCAAAACAACTCTAACAACTGCAATCCTTACAGCAAGACCTGCAACATCCTCAACATCGCCTACATCCTCAGAACCAGGACATACACCAATGCCCTGCACAATGTTCTAGACACCCTTTGACACAAGAACATGTTGCATCATATAAGCCCACATAGGGTAGTTGTCCCCATCCGACCTGTCCTCAGCAGCAAACATCTTGAACACATCTGTGTTGTTGTTGTCAGCCATGGTAAATGCTGCACCTGATGTGAAAAATGCCGAAAAAAAAGAGAAATGGAGCGGGAACAACCTGTGCTATATAGCACAAACCGTAGAAGACTATAAGGCACCTGTTATGCAAAAAACGGCACTGACAGAAATTCTGCACAAAATGACGAAATAGCCTGTGCAGTACTGCCTATAGTGGAAACGGAGGCCGAAATGAGCCCACTTTATTTGTCGACCTGAGAACGCTCGCCAAAGCTCACTGAAATCGGAGAAAGTGAGCAGGCGTGTGCTGGAGCAGCTGGCGACTAAGCCCGGGAGGACGTGACCTGCTCTGATACCAATTGTTGGAATTAGGGTTGCAGAGAAACACACACAGATTGGAGAAGACAAAGGAAGCTCAAGGCACACAATAGAGAGTGTATAACTTAGTGTGCAATGGAAAGATAGATAGCCCTAGAGTGATGGGCGTATATACAATGCACGGGGGAAAAAACCTCCTAAAGAGGGAAAAAATTCCCCGGCAGTCCTAGTGTGTTCACACACATCACTACCACATGTATATGGTAACAAGTTCGGTACTTGGGTTGTCAGGTTGGTTTGGACTTTTCCCCTGAGCAGCATATTTCTCCTCTTCTCCTGTCCATCATGAGAAAGCTGTTACATTAGAGCTCATCACGACTTTCACTGGCTGGTAGAGTAGTTGTTGCCAACCAGGTGTTGTTGGCGACTATGTGATACATCACTTCTTGCTGGATATTCTCGAGTTCTTTTATCAGCCAAGTAGAGAGGCTGGTCAAGAACTTCCTTTGGTCAGGTCATGACACTCAGATTGCCCGAGCCAAGGTGGCTTGGTCGGTCATCACACTTCCTTGTTCTCAGGGAGGGCTTGGGATCATTGATCCAACACAGCAGAGTAGAGCCCTTCTTGGGAGAGGAGCCCTGGAAGGAGTTCTTGCTATAGAGGCTTCGTGCCAGGGTGCCTCAGTAAGGAGGCCCTTGGCAACCTTCAACCAGATGGATCTTTACATACTTGCACCGAGTTGGTTTGAGCAGGAGGCTGGAGGACCGCTTCGCTGTGAGTTTGCTTCGATCATGGGAGCTCTTACGGCCTGGCCTGGAGCAGAGACAGCCAATGTGCATGGAGGAGCGCCTACGGCAGCCCCTCGTCTGGAACCCCATGGTTAGCGCTCAGAGAGGCCACTTGGTTGGTAGGCGACCTCATGTTTCTTGGGGTCCCATGGCAGCAAGTCTAGCACTCTAGCTCTCTAGGTGACTGGCTAGAGTTCAGAGGTTTGTCAGAGGAGGTGCAGGGTTTCTAGCTATAGGGCATGAGAGGGGTACAGAGTATGTGTCAGGACATCACAGAGTCAGTTCCAGCTGAGTGGCTCACGCCTCTCGAGCTAGTAGCACCCCGGTGGATGGGAGCCTTCACACAACTAGAGGTTCTCATTTCAGTTAGGGCCTGCTTAGAGTCTGTCTCAGCCCTCCTCTTTGAGCTTCAGGGTGGGGGACGACTACAGCGAGTTGCAGTAGAGGCCCCGCAGGTAGCAAAATGTTATTTTTAGAGGATCCGAGTAGTGGGAGGACCTGTGTCATAGACCTTGACCCAGCAGTTCTTGAGACAACACACTGGAGGCTATTGGCTTGGGAGTGTTGTCCGCTGGCACCAGTACAATGGGATCTTGGTGAGTGGCTATGGAGGGACCCCTTCTCTTCTGCAGACCACCCAGGAGTCCCTTTCTTTTAGTACACTGTTCGATTGGGACGTCATATACTAGCAGTACAGAGAGGCTCTCCCCGCTGCAGTACGTCATTGGCAGGAGGAGGGTCTCACAGTCGAGTTCTTGGCAGACCTTTGGGAGAGGTTGTGGGACTCCAGATAGCCGAGGCGAGTCACCTTGTTTCAGTGGTTGGTCGCACATAGAGCCACAACAATAGGGAGTTGGCTAGTGCATAGTGGTCTCTCGGCCACATGTGCAGCTTGTGACCATTTGGTGGAGAGTCAGCGTAACTGTCTTTGGGACTGCCCCTTGGCCCAGCAGGTGTGGCTATGAGTTCTTCGGCTGATGCCTGCTCTCTCCATGGCTCGACAGTACACTTGGGGGGTAGCGGCTTGGTCCACCCTCACGAGCATGGCACTTTAGTTTGAGCTATCTTTCACTAGCAAGATGATAGTGATGTAGGGGGGGTGTCCTGAAGGAGTACGAGCGGAAGTGCGACCCGAGAGAGAGTGTGAGAAGAAGAGCACGGCGATATCGTGAACTCGCTCTACTATAATGTGTAGAGCATAGTGAGTTCTTATTAGGTTTTTACAAAATAATATGTGTACATACCTGGCGGCCCTCCCACTTACCTGGGCGACCACATTGGGCTTTATACCCCAACAACCTCCCACTTAAAGTCCAATGTGGTACTTTAAGTGTGAGAGAAGCTACTATACAAGCTAATATACAAGAGATGTAGAGAAGTGATGTACTACCCTACACCTAACTGCTTGCAAAAATGCGCAAAGCTCTCTGAGGGAAGTCCTTTTGTAAGTAGATCAGCAGGATTTTCTGTGGTGTGAACTTTGACAAGCTGAAGTTTCTTATCCTCGAGCATTTCCCTGATGAAATGATACTTCACATCCACATGCTTTGTATTTGAGTGATAAACTGGATTGCGAGCCAATCGTATAGCACTTTGACTATCACAATATAGCACAGGCATCTCTTCTTTGATTCCCAAATCTATTACTAGTCGATTAAGCCAAATTGATTCTTTGCATGCCTCTGATGCTGCAACATATTCAGCCTCTGTAGTAGACTGAGTAACACAATCTTGTAATCTAGAACGCCATGATACTGCTCCACCAGCCAAGTAAAGACATACCCTGACGTAGACCTTCGGTTGTCTAAGTCACCTACATAATCTGAGTCTCTAAAACCCTTTACACTTAGCTCCTGACTCCCATAGCATATACGCATACTCTTTGTAGCTTTCAGGTATCTCAATATTCCTTTCACTGCCTCCCAATGTTTCTTGCCTGGGTTTGACATGTATCGACTTACTACTCCCACTGCAAATGCAATGTCTGGGCGAGTAGCAATCATTGCATACATCAAACTACCCACTGCAGACGCATATGGAATCTTATCCATTTCAACCTGTTCTTCCTCAGACACAGGACAATCTTGTTTGCTAAGTTTCACATATGGTGGCAATGGAACACTCAGTGCCTCTCCCTTCTCCATATTGAAACATTGCAAAACCTTGTCAATATACTCTGTTTGAGATAACCAAATCAACTTCTTTGATCTGTCTCTCTCAATGCGCATACCAAGTATATGACTTGCCTCACCCATGTCTTTCATGTCAAACGATTTTGCCATCTTTGACTTCAAAGCTGAAATTTCTTCCAAGTGCTTGCCAGCAATCAACATGTCATCCACATACAAAATAAGGATCAGCCAACTACCATCCTTAGCCTTCTTTGTATATAGACAGAGATCGAACTCACTACGTTTGTAGCCTTGAGAAAGGATAAACTTGTGGAATTTATGGTACCATGCCCTCGGTGATTGTTTTAAGCCATAAAGACTCTTTAACAACTGGCATACCCAATCTTCATTGCCTTTCTCAACAAACCCTTCTGGCTGCTGCATGTAAATTTCCACATCTAAATCACCATGCAAGAACGCTGTCTTGACATCCATTTGGTGCAACACCAAATCTAATATGGCAAACAATGCAAGAAAGCATCTCAATGTAGTCATCTTGACCACTGGAGAGAAGACTTCCTCAAAGTCAATGCCTTGTTCTTGCTTAAATCCCTTGGCAACAAGCCTTGCTTTGTACTTTGGTTGACTATCATGAGCGGTGATCTTATACCTGTAAACCCATTTACAGGGTAGAGCCTTTTTGCCCCGTGGTAATTTAACTAGCTTCCATGTCTGGTTTTTATGCAGAGCTCTCATCTCTGACTGCATGGCCAATTGCCAATTCCTGGAGTCCTTCATTTGCACTGCTTCCTTGTAACATGAAGGCTCATTGCAATCAGCCAACATGACATAGTTCATAGATGGAACAAACCTATCAGGAGGTTGCGTGACACGTCTAGATCTACGCACAATAGGTGGCTCAGGCTCAGCCACAACCTGTGGTTCCAATCTATCCTGTCCTTGCTCCTCTTGAGCCCTGACATTTTGTCTTGCACGTGCAGGTCCATCTTCTTGGAAGACAACTCTTCTAATCTCCTCAACTTTCTCTGGTTTAGAATGATATTTGGCTTCATTAAAGTGAACATCATTGCTGCGGATAACCTTTCAGGATTCGGGATCCCAGAGTCTGTACCCCATCTTACCAGAATTACCATAGCCTAGAAAGATACACTTTCTACTCTTTGGCTCAAGTTTGTTCCTAAATTCCTTTACAACGTGAGTATATGCCTCATAGCCAAAGACTTTGAGATGCTTGTATGAGGGCACCTTGCCTGACCATACCATCTCTACCACTAAATCCTTCTGCAAAACCTTGCTAGGAGATCTATTTATAAGATGAACAGCTGTTGATACAGCTTCAGCCCAAAACCCATTTGGCAGTTGTGCATTAGACAACATACTTCTGACCTTCTCTTGTATGGTCCTATTCATCCTCTCAGCAACACCATTTTGAGGAGGATTTTAAGGAGCAGTAAGTTCACGTTTTATACCTTTTGACTCACAAAAGTCCTGAAAGGCCTTTGAAACGTACTCTCCACCATTGTCAGTGCGTAAGCATTTAAGCTTCTTGCCACTATGATTCTCCACAAGTGTCATAAACGTTTTGAAAACACTAAACGCTTCATCCTTGTGCTTGAGAAAGTAAACCCATACTTTCCTCTAGTAATCATCTATAAATGTCATAAAGTAAGAAGCTCCCCCTAGAGATAGGTTAGGCATAGGTCCACTAGACTGTCATCCTCTGCAACAGTGTTTGTCACATTTATTTCTTGAATCTTCATTGAGGACTTGTTCTTCTCACCATGGTCTTCAGCTTTCTCTTTGCCTTTTTCTGCTTTCCATTCTGTGCAGTCTCTTTTCATGTGATCCTTCTTGCCACAATGGTAGCATTCTATGTCACTCTTGCCTTTAGCACTACGGGACTTGCTACAAGACTGATTCCTCTTTCCACCTTTGTACTTTTCTTTGGTCCTTCCCCTGACAACTAAGGCTATTCCTTTGCCTTTGTCCATTGTCTTTCTATTGGTTTCTTCAATAAGCATACTTCCTTATACACCGGCTATGTTCAAACCATCTGGAGGTGCAAAATTACTCAAAGCTGTGCGAAAAGTGTCCCAACTTTCCGGCAATGTGATCAACAGGAACATAGCTCTAACAGGTTCATCAAACTTGACACCTTGAGCTGACAACTGACTATAGATTGTGTTGAATTCATTCAGATGATTGGACATAGGTGTCCCTTCTTTCATCTTCAAGTCAACAAGCTTCTTAAGCCAGTATACCTGTGAAGCCGCACTCTGCTTATCATAAAGATCACTCAGCTTTAACCATGCTTGATAAGCCGACATCTCGTCTACTACATTGAAGTAAACGCTTTCTGCCAAAGTCAGCATAATGGTAGAAAGTGCCAATTCATCCATTTCGCTCCATTCGTCTTCGTCCATATCTTCTGGTTTTATCCCCTTGAGATTTATAGGTTTTATCTGCTTCTTTTGTACCAACACGTGCCAAATCTACTTCTTCCACAATGGGAAATTGGTTCCATCCAGCTTCTTGATATTGTAAAGAGCAGTGTCCTGTGATACAGCCATAGCTACGCTTCACAATAGTTTACTTTCCTCGGAAAAATTCGGCAGAGTTTCCCCTGTAAACTGACCTCTGAACCAATATCAACTTGTCAAATGAACCAAGAAAGCTTCAGATTCTACAGAAATTTTGGCAGAGTCTCCTTTGTAAAATGGCTCTGGTGTACTAAAAACAGACCAAAAAACAGCTCAAAAAACCATTGTCTCTCTAACACTGTAAGCTGTGGGTAAACCTGTCCTGCACATGTACTGTCTTGTCACTGTCCTGTAAGCATAGACTGCGACAATCCCTCAACGGCAGTAAAGCAAAGATGCAATCCCAACTGTCTAACTCATAGTCAATACATCCTAGCTACCTATCTAAGGGTGCTCGAGGGATCGCTCCAAGACCTGTATCACCGAAAGGATCTCAACATTCGAGAATCCCCCAGCTCAATAAAACCTCACTCGACCCTCAACAAAGGCTGCAATAAATCTGACAGTACATAGACTTCCCACAAAGTCATACATCCACAAATTTCCCACTGTATGCTATAACCGTTGCGGCGGTTGTTTGCTGCGTGACTCACAGCCAGCAAACCCTCAACAGACATACATCATCTCTGACAATACATCCCATGTGGAAGTACCTGCAATGTCAAGATGAAATTTGGAATATCAAGCAGCAAACACAAGCTACCTGATGAACTAGTGGATGTCGCCTACAGTCTGTGTGTAGATGCGCCCGTGTCGTGTGTGATACGCCTCTAAGAACTGTGAGCCGTCCTTTGATGTGTAGAAAACCACAAATCAACACTCTGGGAGTGTCGATATCCTCAGCACCTGCAGTCGTACGCCGAAAACCCCAAATTTGCAGAGTCGAATCTGTACCCGCTGAGACCACGTAGTCGAAAATGGCCTGCGCAGAACTTTGTCGAAGCCGAACGGTGACCGAGATGACCTCAGAATGAAATTCTGAGCACATCGAGCCCTACGGCCTGATCCCACAAGATTTGGGGCTGTGTCTTCGCCTGTCGAGTTTCACTCCAATCTGAGTTGGTGACTCTAGCCTCCTGCAGTGCTGCCCCGAGCCTCGATTTGAGCTCTGATACCAGTTGAAGGAGTACGAGCGGAAGTGCGATGCGAGAGAGAGTGCGAGAAGAAGAGCACGACGATATGGTGAACTCGCTCTACTGTAATGTGTAGAGCATAGTGAGTTCTTATTAGGTTTTTACAAAAGAATATGTGTACATACCTGGCGGCCCGCCCACTTACCTGGGCGACCACATTGGGCTTTATACCCCAACACGTCCTACACTCCAGCCTGCTACATAGCTTACTCCATAGGAGTGGTGCAGTGAGAGAGAGCAGTGTTGGGAGCTCATCAGTGGCTTGACACTTTGGTTCATTTGGCGGGCCCGCTGTTTCCACATCTTTGAGGCTCACCCTATGCCACCAGCAGAGACTGTTCGTGACTTTTGGATAGAGCTGATCCATACTCTCAGAGGACAGATTGAGGGACTACAGGGCAGCTCCGACCGCATGCAGGAGCACCACGAGGCTTTCCTTTGACTCTGGCGCCCTGGGCCTTTCTACACCATAATCCAGGGGGTGCTCAGATGGCACTAGTGTCCACCTGTGTGGCTCTTCCCTCCTCCCATCTCTTGATTTAGCCTCATTGTATATATGCTGTTTTTTCATTGGGAGACTCTCGCCATCATGCTTTTTGTAGCCCTCTCTTGCAGAGGTGGTTGTAACCCTATGGGTAGTTTTCATTAACTAATAGAAGGATCTTTTTCTCATTAAAAAAAAAAAGCTGAAGCTGAACAACATCAGCTAGCAAGAGATAAACAACAAATGAAATTGGAGGAGTTAGGTGAACTCCTTATGAAGCTGACAGATGCTTGCAAATCCAAAGACGAACAATTGACAGAGGTTAGTAACAAACTTCTAGCTACTACTCTATCAGTTCAAAAGATTCAAGTGCAGTTAGATGTAGCGAACGCCTCCCTGCAATATTCAAAGCAGAGGATAAATGATGAGGTAACTTTTTTGTAGCAAATACGAGAAAATTTTGCAGTAGCTTCCATCAAAGGGACATATGAAGTGTACAAATCATTAGAGAAAAAGAAAAAATAATTTGAGCTAGAGCTAAAGCTAGAGCAGTCTCAGTGTAGAGACCTGGCATTAATGTGGGTACAACGAGAAGAAGAGCTACTAAAAGAAATAGTCAAGCTTAAAAGAGTCAACCAGTTGCTGAGAGATGGACGGCAAGATGGGCCTGAAGAAGCAAGAACTTCACAACAGCCACAAATAGATATTCCCTCATTTTATTTTGTTGAGATGTAAACACAGCCAGCAAAAGGGCTAGGTGGCAACAAGGATTTGAGAGTACCATTAATTGAATCACACGAAGTGCCAATGGTCTAGCCGTCAAAAGCTGAGGAAGATGCACTCAAAGAGAAGATTACTTATAAGGTGGATGAGCAGTGGAAAGCAGCGATGGATTGCGCATTGAGAGTTTTTCACTCTGTCAATGTTACTCAACTCACTCCCAATCAAATCAATGTGCAATGGAATCAGCAATCCCTGCCATATCCTTTGATAAAGGTGGAGTTTCTCCAAGTCAAAGAGAGGCTTTACAAAGACATGCAAGTAGAAGGCGCAGATGAAGACCACCCAACTGGAGGCTAAGCTGGTTAAACAAGAATCCAAGATACTTGATTCTGTTCACAAGAGCACTTGCAACACTTCAAAAGGATCCCACTTTTTGTCCTATACCAAGAGTACGGACTTGGCAAGCACATGACGCAATAACAAAGAAGCGGCCAACCTGGCTGAACTACCCAAGATTGCCAGCACCAAAAAGGGGACCGTCGACATAAGAATACATGGCAAAAACCCTAACGGGTACCATATAATTCCTCAAAAGTCTACCTGATCTATCATGTGCAATGATCTACAAAATGTTTCGAATGTTGCTCATCTGCATTGAAGTCTTTCATGAGCCAGAGCAAGCAGGCGCCCCGTGGATATCATTTCTCTAGGGCAATAAAGGTTTATTCTACAATCTCAGTGGTCAACCTTCTGAAGAAGTCCTCTATGGATTCTACGCCCGATGCATATTCTTACCTTCACATTATATATTGGCATCTGAGGAAGAGTTCTACATAGGGTTCTTCACTTCGCTAACAAAGATTTTTGGGCTAGTGATCAACAACCTTACTTTGAGATTTGTAGGCTACTCTTCAGTTTAGCTTAAAAACAAAGTCACTATGTAATTTTTACAGGTGCCAGATAAAGAGAGAAGATCAAATACAAAAAGGCTCCAAATGCACTTAAAGACCGCCTTGCCAGCCGTCAACCCAAAGACTATTTTCAGCCCATAAAGTTGTGTCAAGGGACGACACAGGCGACAAGAGGGAAAATGTTAGCAGTAAGCTAACTCAGATACCATTTTTTGGAGGTCTCATTGTAAAAACACTTATTATTTTGATAAATTGGGAATATTATAACTCTTATTTTTCAAATAAACCTTGTAATTGATGAGCTTGGGCTACAAGCTTCCAGATTGTATCAACCTGTCATTATTCATCTTCAGTTAGAGCTCCTAGATTATTGATCTTGACCACCAAAAATCTTGGCTAAGGTATAAAATCTATTTTTTCTAAGTTAATTTCAAGTTTTGGATAATAAAATACACAGCATGAGCTATGACACTCACTTCTCTCCTTCTTGTGCTTCATACTCCCTCCCCGGTTGTCACATTGAAGTTGCGTTTGTTGCATTGCAACCGTAGGTCAGAGCTCTACGCATTAACATAAACACTTCACGGTATTTCATAGATTTTTGCGTCTCCGACCTGCGCCCTAATTTCTTCATAACTAGGAATTTACACTTCAAAATAAAAAACTAAGCATAGGTGGGGTATTGGGGCATCATTGCTAAGCATTTGGATGCATTCTACGTAAAAAACGACAGGGTCAAAAATCCAATGCTATTAATAATCACATTTTTTGCACGACCTAAAGTGGAATTTGAGACCATAAGCAAGTGTACTTAGGTCTTATAAACATGTCCTAGAAGTTTCATTATGTTTGGATATCATTTGATGCTGTAACAGATGTGATTTATTTGACGATGAGCGATTGGCTTTTGGTGATTTCAGTCACTTGAGTGTAGCTTGAGTTAGATGCGAGACATTGTTTGTTGTTTTCCGAGAGATTGACAATCTCTTGTAGCCTCTATGCACTACTCGAGTTAGCTTCATCCCATGGATTGACAATTAATCGTGGTTCTTGCTAAATCTGCAATACGATACGAGTGAGGCTAGACACCCGTCCCATAGGACTCAAACAACCCTAAAAACTAGTACACAAGCCCAATGAAAATCAAGCCTTTGTACGTATATTTTACATGGTCACTCCCAAGACTCGAAGCACTATGTACACATATATACATGAGGCTAGTTAGCAGGCTTTTTTCGCATGATCTAATGACTTTGCGCTCATCCCAAAAATGCCTGACATAGCTTGCCAACCCCCCCTATCCTACTTGATCATTCATGTCAAGCACAAGTTTCTAGGGTGAAAAACTGCTGTAGTTCATTTCTCAAAAACTCATTTACATTTTCAGATGTCTTTACACTATCTTCCTCCATTGATAGCATCTCATCTGTCACAATTGTCATTAAATATGCTAGATATTTCTTCAATTTGTAACCATTAACATGGTATATATGTTGTGCACCACCCAAATCTTCCAACTGATATGACCCATTTTCCAACTTGTTCACAACAGTAAAAGGACCTTTCCACTTGATTTGAAACTTTTTATAGAAAGTATTGTCCAATTTACTATTGTATCACAACACAAAATCACCCTTTTCAATTCACTTATCCTTCACAAATTCATTAGCCTTTATCTAAGCTTTCTTTGACACTTCCTCATAGTAGCTTAAAGCCAAGACTTTGTCCAATTGAAAACATTGTAAATCCAATAACCTTTTTTGCCAAGTATCTTCTTGTTCTTCATCTCCCAATGACAATAATTTAAGTACAGGAACTTCTACTTCAATTGGCAATAATTCTTCCTTGCCATAGACCAAGTGGTAAGGAGAAAACCCTGTGCTCATTTTGATAGCAGTCCTATAGGCCAGAATGCACAAGGAAACTCTGAATCCCAAGTTTTCCCATGTGTCTGGGTCATCTTTATCAAGATTTTCACCAACTCTCAATTGAAACTTTCACTGAGACCATTGCATTGTGGATAATATGGAGAATTGTACCTCTGATGTATATTGAGCTTTTGGCATAGGAAATCAAACAACTCTCCTCTAAATCCCGATCCTCTATCAAAAAGTAGTTCTAATGGCACACCAAATTTGCAACATATATGTTCACATATAACTTTCCCATTTCCTTATTGGTAATCTATTTGACAGCTTTAGCTTCTTCCCAATGTGACAAATAATTCATTGCTGTCAAGATGTAAGCATTCCTTTTACTAGTCATGGGGAAGGCTCCAATAGCATCAAGACCCCAATTTTCAAACATATCAAAAGCTAGAATTGTCTTTTGTAATCCGGGCTTCAAAATTCTCTTCCCTATTTTTTGACAGGATAAACAAGATTTGCAACAATGGTTAATATCCCGGTGGATACTTGGCCACACATAGCCTTCTTGCAAAATCTTATGTAACGTAGTCTTCATGGCAAATGGTCTCCACAAGATGCCTCATGATTTTCTTTCAAAATCTTGTAAATTTCTTCTTTCCAGTGCACACAACACAATACTAAATCACTTCCTTTCATGTAAAGTACATCATCAAGCATTTTGTACTTCCTAGCTTTTCTTATAAAAGCATTTTTTTGGAGGATGGTAGACCTTCAGGTAAAACACTTGTCAACACAAAGTCCACCTCCTTTGGTAACACTTTCCTTGCATCATATAAAGGGGCATTAGCCTTGAGCACAAAACAGAAGTGACCATTTCTTGGGTAGCATCATGAGCTTCTTCATTTTGAGCCCTTTCAATATGGTGCATGATTCAAATTTTTTGAGTAATGATTTCACCTTGAAGTATAAATGTTTTAGTTTAGGATTCTTATTCTTCCATATTTCCAATACTTGCTTCACAACCAACAAGGCGTCTCCTTTCATTTGTAGGCGTCTTATTCCCAACTGTAAATAGATGTGCAAGCCACCTTCAAGTGACATGTACTCTGCTTCATTGTTACTTTTGCATCCAGTTTGAGTACTTTTTTCCTTACAAGTTTTCCTTGTGCGTCATAAATAACAATTCCTCTAGAAGCAGCATTGTGACTTCTTTGATAAGAGCCATCAAATTATAGCAATGAATCATTGGATATGGCAAGAGTTGCGACCTTCTTCTTTTGCACCACCTCTTCCTTAACCAAAATAGGAGTCTCTTTATAAGTGAGTAAATTTTCCAAGGTAATCCGAGTACTCTCTTCCACTAAAAAAGTGAACTAAAACTCCTGCAGTTCAATAACCCATTTCATCATTGTCTTTTGATATATTTGAGTTAAACAACAGAGGAAGCAATGAATAACTGGTGAGAAAAGTGAACAACTTTTGCAATAAGTAATCTCTTGAATCATCTGCAAGCATAAACCATACGGGTCATCACCAATTCAATTTTTGAGTAATCTCTTTCATGAGGAGTCTTCACTCTGATAGCATGATGAACAGGCTTCATATATTGAGATTCTTTCCCCTTTGCAACAACATGGCCCGAATGGCATCATCTCACATTGATGGTCTAGCAAAAAACTCCTTTTCCCAGTCAAGAGCTTGTATAACGGGTAGTGTACTCAAAACTTCTTTGACTCTGTCAGAAACATCTTCACAATTACATGTCCACTCCAATGGATAATTCTTAACCACTTGCTATAATGGATACACTAATTGTGATGCCAAAGATATGAATCAAAACAATATTTAACCTTTTCTATGAAAGTGGCCAACTATCTTGTATCCTCTGGAGATGACAACAATAACAAGGCTTCTACTTTCTTTGGATCTGCTTCAATCCCAATTTCTAAAATCACATGTCTAAGAAGCTTCAAACTTGTCTACGCCAAATGACATTTCTTAGGTTTTAATTGACACCCACATTCATCATACCTTGCAAAAGTCATTTTAAGCTTTTGAACATGCTCTTTCCTTGAACTGTATACACAAAAATCATCTATAAACCCTTTGAAAAAATTCTCAAGTAATGGGGTAAGGACCCAATCCACTTTTCTTTCAAAATCTCCAAGTCCATTGGTCAACCCAAAAGGAAGGCAACAAAAGCAGAAACAACCCCATGGAGTGATGAAAGTAGTCTTTTTTCAAGAGCAGGGACTAGTTGGAAATACCATGAATAGCCATCACAAACATTATATCTTTCAAATCCAGCCAATGCATCCAAAATTTCAATGAAAGGTAGGGTATAAGGATCTTTCTTGGTTACTAAATTTAATGTCTTATAAACAACACGAACTCTCCAACACCCATTTTTCTTTGGAGTGACCACTACAATGCTCATCCATTCAGCATTATCAACTAGCACAATGAGCCCTGCATCCAAAATTTTATCCACGTCTTCCTCTAAAGCATTCATTTGCTCCTTGCCCATTCTTTTTAATTTCTATTTTATTGGCTTTGCCCCTTCAACTAGTTCAATCTTCACATGATCTCCAACAAAACCACTTATTTATTGATATGAAGTGACCAAAATATTTGGAAACATGTCCAACATTGTTAAGTACTCCCTTCTTTATCCTTGTGTCAAATCAGTACTCAACAAGTTTTGAATCAACCCCTTCTTCATTGGTAATTCCTGTTTAGGTTGCATCAACTCCTCAAGTTGTTCTAAATGACTTGAAGCATTTATGTCCCTTGACACTTGCAATACTTCACCAATGTACACTTTACCAAACTTGTCAAAAGCTGGGAACTTGTAATGTACCCAACATTTTTCAATAAAAGTATTTTATTCACATTGCAAATACTTAAAGTTCGCATTTTCTAAAGTCATAATGCGTTCAAATGGAATGACCAGATTGAAAATTAGATATGAGACACTACAAGAGGTTGTGTGCTCTTGTGACGATGTTAGCGACGGAAATACACTAGGTTTTTATAACCCCCGGCGTCGCTAAAACCGTCGCTACGAGTGTCGCTATATGCGTCGCTATAAGCGTCTCTATATAGAGACGCTCATAGCGACGGTTATAGCGAAGTTTACACTGAAGACTATAGCGACGCTCATAGTGACGCTACAGAGCCATAATTAAATAGCGACGGTTATAGCGACGCCCAAGAGAATTTTTTTTTGGTGGCAGGGCATTGAATGCCCTGCCACCCATCAACCATATTGTACTTGATTCACTTTTTAAAAAAAGTGCAAGGGTAGATAATAGACCCAAAATAGTCACCCACAAGACGCATTGTTTGCAAAATTGACAATTGTACACATCATAGGCAAAATGAATTGATTGGCAAATGTAATAATGACAATTGTACAACATCATAGGCATAAAGAATTGATTGGCAAAAGGAACTGCGGTGACAAATGTAATAATATACATGGTTCAAAAAGACGTATAAAATCCGTCTCATGATACATAAGCTATGAGAAACCCTAAACTAATGCTATCTAGCTACGGCTAAACTGACGTCGTCTAGTCAGACGTCTCATCGCGTCCAAGCGGCGTATCTGTCGGATTCTGCAAAAAAAGACAATAAGACAGCTTTCAGTAAGTATAAACATATAACGACATTTATAAAACAATACAAAAAATAAAAAAGAGTAAACCCTAATACTAACCATGCCGCCACAAGAACTGAGAATGTCCATCAGGGCGTTTAAGCCCTTCCTGCCTGCGTACTCACGCTCGTACGGTGTGGGATCACGTCCTGTCATCGACCACTGTCAAAACATACAAAGATTTCATTATGTTAGAATTAAAAAACTCATAAACCCTAAACTATCGAACATAAAGAACAATGTGAAAACACTTACAAAATTGGCCTCAAATGATGCCCATCCACCACTCCCCAAGTGGTGTGAGCTCCCTGCCTCTACTCGCGCTCTGGCTGCATCCTTTTGTTGCTTCCACTTGTCGGGATTCTCGCGCGCTGCTTTCTTCACATTCTTCCAATCTTCTTTGTCCAGCCAATCTGGCCTGTTCCACCCATTCTTGATTGCTTTTTGCACTTCGGAACACTTGTGTTTGCAGTATTCGCGCATTCGAATCTTCATCAGGTCTTCATTGAAGCGCTGATCTCGTGTTGGAACGGGAAACTCATCATGAAGTATGCTGATGACTCTGTTTTTTAAATCACTTGGTACTTCACTCCATTTGTTTAGTATGTAGTGTCTAAACAGCTGAGAGCAAAGACCACGCATGCGCGAGATCACCTTCTTGCCGTCATCATCCATGATGATACCGCCGTTGAAGTCGATGGAGTAAGACAAGCCCTCCGGCCGGTGACGCGTGAACCTGGGTGTCCCGGTAGGGGTCTCTAGCGGCGTGTCGATGGGGGTACGGACGTCAGGTGTCTCCACCGGCGTCTGGGCCCCGAAGTGAGGACTGTCGAGTGGGGTGGCTCCTGGCGGAGTAAGTAGAGGTGTGTAGCTTCTAGGAATAGTCAGCCGTGCAAAACCTGGCGTAGATGGCGATGCTGTGGCTGGTGTGGGGGCGGGCAAAGAAGGGGAGGGTAAAGAGCCTCGTCGAACACGAGGCGGTGTGGAGGCATCAGTAGCGAAATCCCCACAACAACCGCCACCGCCACCACTAGAGCGCCGGTGTCTAGACGAGTGTGAAGCTCGTCTCGTCGACGTCGAAGCTTCGGAGCACGCCGAATGCTCCGAAAGAGAGGGAGATGCGGATGGAGTAGGAACGCGCGATGATGCGCCAGAGCGATGACGCTCCATGTACCACTGTCTCTGCTACGGTGACAAAGAAGAAAGAAACTCCTCATCATCCATACCTGCATTAAACACACGAATATTTAAACTTAATATTGAATGAATAGAGTAGACAATGACGCAAAGACCATTAAATACAATGACGTAATGACGCATATAAATACAATGACGCAATGAATTGAGTGATAGAAGAGGCCAGTCGAAAACTCAGAATTTTCAATCAGCAGATGTGAGCGCGAGTAGAAAAGAGCGTTATACACCATGGAAGGTACTTAGAGAGCCAGAGCTTTTACAACACGGAGCAAAATTGTTCAAATACAATATTTGTGGCTTTAAGAGATCTCTCTCTCATCCTCACATAACTTCCTATATCTATATAGAGCTCTCCGTTTAAACACATATCCTCTGTTTCATTTTGTAGCTCCTCTGCATGCACCCCATATAGAGTAGTAGCATCTTGATGCTCGTCTGGAACCACCACAGCGGCTTCTGATTGAGCATCTTCTCTGATCTCCTCCATTGATGCTGTTGTGATTGGCACATGGTAGCCTTCATACGTCCTTGCACTACGAGGGGCTACCTCTATGATGTACCACCATTTTGATGTAGACTTTGTAGGATGAAATATTACCTGCCAGAGCCACATAACTTACATGAGAGCTTTCAAGCACATAACTTGTAAAAGGGGGATGTTAACTATTTACATACTTACTTGTTCACAATGCTCGGGTAGTATGAAAGTGTCTCTTAGGTCAGTCCATTTCTTAGTAGAATCCACCTCAAGAAAACCAGACTCTCCTCTACGCACAGTAGCGTTGCGACCCTCCATGATTATCTTGAACCATTGCACGTCGAACAAGTCAACAAAAAATCCTCTGTAATCGATCCTCAAAATCTCTTGTAGCGTGCCGAAGTAAGTGAGTTCCGCCACCACAGGACCTGCATCAGAGGAACGTCGTCGACTAGACTGTTCAAAATTTGCCATGATTCCACAATCTTGAGTAAAACGCTTTTTGTCGATTCGTTCCACCCTAAAATGTCGACCTTTACACCATGCTGCTGTGTATGACTTATACTACAACGAACAAAGATTATGAGTGGCCATTCAAACGTTTATAAATAAAGTCACTTGCTAGTCGTACATTGCAAACTTACCTTGGTCACGCAACCCCGAGAGTACTCCCACTCTTCCTTAGTCACTTCGTCACCGCGTTGTTGTGCGCTTTTCAATTGGTTGTGCAACCATCTTAAGCTCATGAAGGTTGGTAGGCTCTCCAGAACCGCTGGATAGTGCATCGGTGGTCGTCTTCCCCGTCTCCACTCGATTCGTGCCCTTTGTCGCTCTTGCTTTGCATCCTCATATTGTGAAATCCACTTTTGCATCACTGGATTGTGAAGCATGCAAAATCGGTTGATTTTAGCCTGTAGATCTTCCGTCATCTTCTTCTCAACACCGAGATTGCACATGACAATCCCAGATATGCGCCCATCATCTATGGTTCGCCATAGCGTGTCCCGGGCTTTATCAAATCCGTCTAGCCACTCTCCAATGTACACTAGGGACTCTGATACCAACCAACCTTCTGCCATGCTACCCTCCGGACGTGCCTTTTGACGCACATATCCCTTAAGCGTTTTCATGAAACGTTCTAAGAAGAACATCCATCTGGAATGAACTATGCCAGCTATTTCCACCTCATCAACTATGTGAACAAGAAGATGCACCTGAATGGTTAGCATTGTAGTAGGAAAATGTTTCTCAAACATGCACACAAGCTCAGCAGCATTTAGTTTGGCGAATGGTATGGAGTCTACGTTGATCTCCTTTTGTGAGATCCATTGCACCAGCTTTGCAAGTTTGTAGATTGTGTTACGGATGTCGAGAGACAAACATCCCTCAATGGCAACCGGTAAAATAAACTGTAAAGTATGTGCAGCAATGATATTAAAGTCCACATTTTATGCAATGATATTAAAGTCCACTATGAACGTACCTGACACATTTTATGCCAATCGTGTGACTTCAAACCGGTAAGCTTTCCTTCTTTAGTAAAACACGTTCGGAGCGAGTGCATTACGCCAGTGGGGGTCCGCAAAGATCGAATGGTCTCTTTTACTTTGCGTTCTTGGGCTCCTGTGAAAATCCATGGTGCTTTAGGGAGTTTTATCGATCCATCAGACACTGTTTGCGGCCAATATTTCTCCATACGATCCACATTTCTAAGGTCAACTCTGGCTCCCAAAGTATCTTTCTTGCCGGTCAGATGGTCCCATAGTAGATTACCCACATTCTTGAATATGTGCATTGGATCGAGCAAGTGATTGATCATGAGTCGGGGCCAGTATGGTAACTCGTACCATAGAGATAGTCTCTTCATCCCTGGAGGCAATCCGTCATCGCACATCTCCTTCTGCTCTAACCATGCTTGTGCAGACATCCTTGGTGGCTCTTTTCCCAAAAAGCCGTCGCGTAACACATGATTCTCTGGAAGATACGCTTGATGACCTTCGTAGATTTGCTTCTTCAGTGAGGGTGCCCTACGTGCATTCAGTCTAGGTCCACATGTGACACATGCTCTCTATCCGCTTGTTTGAAGCCCTGCATGTATACACATGATAATAGATCAACTATGGGAAAAAACAAGATTTACAGTGTCTGAGTGAGGAGTGTCAATAGATCACCTGAGCATTCTGTTAGCCCGGGATAGTCATGCATGGTCCACATTAGAATGCCTCTGATCAAAGCATTCCGTCGTCCTGTGTGTCGGCTCATATCCACCACCTCTATGCCAATCCACAATTGTTGTAGCTCTTCCAATAGTGGACGAAGATACACATCCATATTCCCCACTTTATATCGCCCTGGCACAATCAAGCTTAGCCATAGGTGACCCTTCTTCGTAGTCAACCACAAGGGAATGTTGTAGTTGACGATGACAACGGGCCATACACTGTAAGATGTTGATCTTTGACCAAATGGATTTACGCCATCCATAGCCAGGCCTAAGCGCAAATTTTGAGCTTCCCTGGCAAAATCCGACCATGTTCCATCTATATGTTTCCAGGCTACGCAATCTGCAAGAATTCGTAACACACCATCCGAAGATTTATTCTCCTCATGCCATGATGCTAGGGCGGCCATGGACTTACATTCGAAGAAATGCTTGATGCGAGGAAGCAGAGGAAAATGTCGCAAAACCTTTTGTGGAATTTTTGTCCCATGAAGATCTACTCGATATCTTTCGGAATCACATTTCGGACACTTCTCCATGTCTATGTATTCCCCTCTGAAAAGAATGCAGTCATTAGGACAAGCGTGGATAGAATTGTAATCCATCCCCAAGTTTCGCAAAATCTTTCTTGCTTCATCTCGGGAATCTGGCATCACATTGTCAGCTGGTAGTATGTGCTCTTTCAGCAATCTACACAACATAAAAATATGATACAGTCGTGTAAAAATCTATCAGATCATTATACATTTAGAGTTTTATTAAAGTAAACTAATTGTAATAGATCACCTGAAAAGCGTTGTGACGCTAGTGTCACTCCATCCAAACTTTGCTTGCATGTTGAGAAGAACCAGGAGTGCTTTCAATCTAGACATACGTGCTCCAAACTCATTGAAACTTTGTAGGATTGTTGATTAACACATCTACAAGCTATCTGGAACCAAAAAGCACCATTTTGACACAAAAGACATCATACGCGTATGATGTCTATTTGCACTTACAGAGCAAAAAATGCTCATTTGTCATCATACATCCATTATATATATCTAATACATGCTACATATGAAGTTTGGAACCATTTGGTCAGGTGGATCACCCCATTAGCCCAATTAAGAGAAAATCCTTCATACAAAGCCTATTTTTGTCCCAAATCCAACATATTCAAGTCCAAACCAAGATTTGAGTATAAACAGTCCTTCACTAGCACATGGAGAGTCCGCAGAACCAATCCCATGAAAAATTGATGAAAAAGACATCATATGCGTATGATGTCTCCGGAGCCATTTTTAGTCCAAATTCTATCCAAACTTGATAAATCCACTGAATAAGCCTATCTAAAGCCAAAACCAAGCTTATAGAGAAAATTGGTCCAAAAATGCACTAAAAGACATCATACGCGTATGATGTCTCACTATGTGATTTTGGCACCTCAGGGCTTCAACCACCAAACAGGAGTGATCTACATGCCATTTGAAGGTGAACCACCAAGTTTTATCCAATTTGGATCATAAAATCCATTTCCCTTTCAAAATTTTTCCAAGAGCCTGAACTGGACTGAACTGGCCAAAACTTGACCAAATGGGATCCAAACTCAAATCCAAGCATATGATACTCATGTATACACTATCAGCTACAAGCACAACCAATATGAAGTCATTCTGACACAAAAGACATCATACGCGTATGATGTCTCAAGCATGTTTTTGATCCCAGTTTGCATATTTTTTCACCTACATTGCATCCTTAGGCCCTGAATAGCTCATGTTTCAATTTTCAAGTCATTTGAATAGTTAAAAGCTTCATTTCGGCTTTCAGTACTAAAAAGACGCTAACTTCTGTAATTGGAGTTACAGGATCCATGGATTCCGCTAAGTCATCGGCAACTAAGAGAAAAAGACCAACCATCAAGGATGCTCTTGCAGAAGCAGAACCTTTTGATATTCCAACAGAAACCCTCAAGCCAACCAAGACTTGGGTGGAGGAAGCAGTACTAGAAAAAGAGGGAATAAAGATCTACCAGGGGACTTTCAGAGATCCTCAAGGGCAATCGGTCGATGTACCTATGATCCCACGAGAATTAGTGGATTATAGCAGATCAGAGAACATCAGCAGATACCTGGAAAAGGCTGACTTACACAGGTTCTTCACCTCGAGACCATCAGGTGTAGACACAAGAAGAGTGTATGAGTTGGCAACATCCATTCAAAAGGATGGGAAAGCCACGTTGACAGCCATGGATGGAGAAACAGTTGAAGTACAGATCACTCCACAGCTCATTGCAGATGCATTGAAGCTGCACAACAAAGGGAGTTCTGTCAGAGAAAGAAGGGAGGCCATAGAGGTCTATGGATCAAAGAAACAAAATACAACCTACGGAGATATGGCAGATCAACGAGCGGCAACCCTTTGCCGATTATACAACCAGTTTCTCCATGTGTGCAGTAAAAGACCGCAGAAGTATACTACACCACCCCATGCCATTGCAACTACCATCACATGGGCATTGAAGAGCAATATGCCAAAAGAGGTGAATTACGCTCAACACATCCACGAGCAAGTAATTGCCATGCACAACGAGAAGCCAAAGTATATAGGAGGAGCTGAAGTTCTGACAAGAATAGCTTATGAAGCTATTGGAGCCAGAGATCAATGGCCAAAGGTTCCCTCCCAGAATGAGTGGCTTAGAGAAGCCGATGAGGAGGAAGAACAGCAAGAAGTATCCAAGAGGGCGTCCACAAGAGCACGCCGAAAACTAGAAATAGTTTCAGAACCTGAAGCGGCTGTGGACGAGCCGCTCAAGAAGAAAGCAAAGAAGAAGGCTGATCCCAAGCAAACCAAAAGTCAAAAAGCCGCAAGAATGGAAAGGCTGGTGGAGCAGTTTAGAGCGAAAAGAGCTCTAAAGGGGGACTTTGAAGAAATGTGGGTGCCAGACCCCACTAAAGTCGGAACCAGCTCAGCCAGGCCACATGTTGATCAATATGATCAATATATTAGAGCTTATGAGGAGTCGGAGGCCATACTGGAGCAGCAACCTGTCGAGCCTTATACTGAAGAGGAAGTACAGCTTTTAAAAGCTGAGCTGAAAAAGGACGACAAGGAGAAGAAGGAAGTAGATGAGTCTACTGAACTTCGAGAGAAAGACGGGCAAGCAAACAAAGGGAAATCCAAGATGACTGAGGACAATCAGCCCTCCTTTACTGATGTACCAAGCCCGAAGAAGACGGAAATTATTGTGGAGGAGACCACAATAGAAATAGAAACAGAAGTTATGGAAAAGCCGGAGGCCGGGACCAAGGAAAAGGAGATAGATCCAGTTCAGTAAAAGAAAGATGATTATGAGGATCTGGTAGCGATCGGATACAGTGAAGAAGAGGCCCTGGAGGCAGTTTATGGGATATCCCTACGAAAACAAGATGATCGGGAAGGGACGAAGGAAAAGACAAAGGGTACAATGGAGAGTGAAGAGAAAATGGATGAACAGAACGTACTAGAAGAGCCGAAGCCAGTGGAGGTGGTGGCCAAAAAAGCTTTAGAGTTGACAGATGAAGATGAAAAAGACATGCACATGGTGCATGAACTTCTCAACAAGATCAAAGAAAGATCCAAGGCAAAGGAAGCGGAGATTGAGATAGCCAAACAAAGGGAAGCCGAGTTGCAGAAGAAGCTAGAGAATGCTATGACTGAATCTGAAAGTCATAAAGCATCGCTCTACGACGCAGAAAACGAGAGAGACGGCTTGATACTCCAACTAGCCGAAGCTTCAAGAGAGGTAACAAGTTCACAGGAAGCAAAGGAGCGAATAGAAGATGAGCTGGAGGCAGCCAAGGATGAGCTCATTGAGCTAAGGGAAAGAGTCGAACTTCAAGAAAGGACAATCACGAGACTCAGGACCACCCCTAGAGCTAGCAGAGCAGGAACAGAACAAGAGGGAGCCCTCGTACCAGCTCTGGAAGATCAGGTCAAAAGTTTGCAAAGAGAGCTAAGGTTAGAGCAAGTGCAAAGATTGCACATGGCGGAGGGATCATTGGCTGCAGAGGAGAGGCTCACATCAGAAAACCAAACACTAAGGATAGAAAATGAGGCCCTCCGCAAACAGCTCCAAGACCTCCAAGAGCAACAAAGAAGAGAAACAGAGACACCACAAGAAGAAGCAGGGGGAGCAGCCATAGAGCTACCAGAAACTGGAGAGGCAACCACAATTGAAGATCCAGCCCCAGTTCAAGAAGTGGCCTCAACTTCAGGAATCTCTGAAGAAGAAGAACAAAGGCTCCAGGACCAAATAGAAAAGTCAACAGAGGAAAGTGCCAAGGCGGAAATGGAATGGGAAAGGAGACTCCTCATCTCCATTAGACTTCAAGGTTTAGACACAAAAGTGCTCCATGAAGAGTGGATGCAACCCAGCCTGCCTTTCCCTCTGATGAAATTTGAAGTGATAAAGACGAAAAAGAGAATAGAGGAGGAGCAGTATGTCGCTCTTTACGAAGGCGACATCACAAAAGATGAACAATCAAAGAAGATTGTAGATTCTCAACCTAGATGGAGGAAAGGTTGGCTGAACAAATACCCAGCCTACCTCATCTACTTGGTAGAGGCTCCAAAGGAGATTCGGGAGGATGCAACCTTCTGCCCGGTGCCAAGAGTCAGAAGCTGGAAAGAGCATGGCAGGATTGCTGAAAAGAAGCCAAATTGGCTTAATTACCCAAGGATGCCAGGACCAAAGGCAGGAGAGAGAATAGGTAAAGCCTACATGGTGAAAACCCTAACGGGCACCATCAAACTCTTTACTGGCTCTCCTGACCTTTCGTGTCAGATGCTAAAGAAAATCTGCAGGACTCTCTTAGCATGCATTGAAGTGTTCGCGCCAGATAAAGCCACGACCTCGAGTCTACTATCGACGGCCGACACAGTGATGAATATGATGTATGATCTTTCATTGCAGCCATCACCAAAGGTGTTACATCTCTTATATCAAAGAATTATGTTTTTGCCTAGCTTCCACATGCAAACATTCGAAGAAGCTTTCTACACCGGCTTTTTCACTCATGAAAGCAAAATATTCGGCCCAACCTTGACCATCGGCAACCTACGCTACGAATCACATTTGCAGATGCTCAAGACGACAGGACTCTATTGACCAAGCCTAAAAGTCATGTCAGGGACGACATGAACGCGGAGGGGGGAAGTGTTGAGCCAGCAGAGGAAGTGTTGAGCCAGCAGAGGATCACACCCACATTTTTGCTCACACCCATCATTTTGTAACCATTGATTGTAATAAATGTTTTTCCGACATTAATTTTGATTTGAGCCATTCATTAAGTAACGGGACTCAATTGAGTTTCCAGCTTGTAATCCCGAAGTAATTTCACATGTTGATGTAAATAATTAGAGATGTTCTCACCTCCAAGGCAGAGGTATATAAGCCAAAGTTTTGTAACCTAAGGAGGATTCAATTAATCAAAGGGAGTTTTTGAGCGCCGTAACTGTGTCTGAGAGAGAGTGAGAGAGAGAGAGAGAGTCTTATCTACTTGCTACGCGAGCTACGGAGCCGCCATTGGAGAAGCGACACCGCCATTGTGTTAGCAACGGCGAGAGCTACACACTGATACCAAGAGTGCGCGCTATCGGCTTCTATGTGTGGTAAGTTCCTACGAGCTTCGGTGTGAGTTTTCTTCCAACTCGTGTGTCGGAATAGAGCGTGCAGCCTATCTATAGAACCACAACGAGTAGAGCTACACATTAGTACCATCGGGGTCAAGTTTCGGTCACCTGTATTTTTTGGCCTGTCTTCATACGCGTTTACCGCACGGAGTGGTTATAGGTTGATTTTGCAGTTCAAGTCTTTTGGGTGTTGTTCTTACCTAGTGTATAGACTTCCCCTTGAGTTTGAGATCGATTCAATGATTCTAGATCCTGTTTCGTATAGCATTCGTTCGTAGTACGGATTTCAGTCACTTGCGTATTTTAGAACTTAGATTTGATTTCCTTAGTAGTGATTGTCATTAGAAGGTCTAGTAGGTGATTTGACACCCACCTAGTTGTTTCCATGCGCCTGCGGGTCAAGCTTCGTCCTCGTCTGACAAATTCTATTGTTGGTTGAGTTCTCGCTATTTAGCTTCCGCTAGCGGCGTAACCGCCTTAACATTTGGCGCCGCTGCCGGGGACGAGAGCCCTAAGTAGGTGACCTTAGACTAATCCTACGAGGTGAGTCGTATAAACTACTTTGTATACTTTAGTTAGAAAAGATCTAGGAGTGGTGGACTCCGAAGATCTCGAGAGATACTAGGAAGTGGGGTATTCCTGGGTCTTCCGTGTTGACAGTATTCTTAGTTTAGCTTAGATTTGTTTGTTGTTTTGTTGGTGTTGAGTAGTTGTTGATAGAAGAAGAATTTTCTAGTCCGTGAGTGACAGTGGATATCTTTAAAGTCACAATTACCAAACCCATTTTATGATTAGGAATAGCTTAGGTAGGACTTCATTTGATCCTGATCTAGAGCTAATAATCATTGGAGTATTTGCTTGATGTGGCTGATTGCATGTTAGATCACTAAACCGTCGAGTTAGTAGTGAAACTTGCAATAAACAAAAGTTAGAGAAATTTTCTGTGTATCTGTGAGTTGCTGAGCACTAGAGAAAGCTTTAGGAAGGATTCCGTGCCAAAAAACTGGAAATCTGCAACTTTAGACATCATACGCGTATGATGTCTAAATGACCAAACAGAGACCAAAACAGAAATTTTGACTTTACCAGAGTGTTCAAAAGGGGGCTTATACCCTAATTTCAACTTAAAACAAGAGCATTAACACTCAAAGAAACCCGAAAAGACAAGTCGGAGTCCAAGAAACGCAAAGAATAGGAAATTTTGGATTCAGATCTTGTTTTTACATTCAAACCTGACAAAAACACTTGAAACTCAATTATAAACATTGGAGAAGGCTTAAAACCAAAAATAGTCAAAATCTGGGACAAAAGACATCATACGCGTATAATGTCTTTTGGCACTTCCACTGCTTATTTTTGAAATCTGACCTGACAAGATTGTTACAAACACTGTAGGAAGCATAAATATCAAGTTTTGACCTAAATTGATGAAAAAGACATCATACGCGTATGATGTATTTGACCTAATTTTGGACATATTTTGATACTTTGCTAACACAGATCCATTGTAATAGCTATCTAGAGGCTATATTTCAAGTTTCATCCCATTTGGATAACAATTGACCCAAAAACAAGTCAAAAGCAGAAAAGTGCCAAGAAAAGCCTGAACTAGCCATAACTTGCTCAAACAGAGTTCAAACTGAATTTTGTGAGTGAACAGAGCATAAAGGGGCCACTGAGAGTGAGCATAACCAAAATAGTCAAAATCTGTGAAAAAAGACATCATACGCGTATAATGTCTTTTTCAACATAACTGCGACAAAATTCTCACTTGATGAAAGAGAAGATGTCCAACTGACAAGATTAAACAATTGACCAAGTATCAATCAGCTTGGATCAATTCTGACCACAAAAACTTGGGGAAAACAAATTGCCGAGACAGAAAAGTTACAGTCCTTTAGGGGAATTGATGAATTTGAGATCGGGCAGGAATCTCCGGAATAATCAACCAAAACAAGGGGAACCAGCAAGTGTCATATCAACCGAGGGAAGTGTAAACCAAAGTTGGGTGCAACCATTAGAGCCGATCTTTGAAGGAAGTGTTTCTGATACTTCTTCGGAGAGGTCTTACGAGATTTTCACCGAACACTCGAACAGGAACAACAGAGAAAATATGGCAGCAGGATCATCAAACCCTTCCGCCACAATGAAGCTATTGTTCATAAAATATCAGTACGACAATGAGCAAGGTGCAAAGATCTACAAAGATGGAATGGACCGCTATTGTGTAAAGATAGAAGAAAGACCTAGTGAGTTCAAGGACTTAGTGCCTGTGAGCTATAGCGGAGATAGATATCTAGATGACGAGGGTACCATGTACTTGGTAGTCCTAAACCCTAACATTGTGGACAAGTGGGGATTGATGGGCACCAAAGCCAAAATAGATGAAGAACTCGAGGAGAAAGCACCAATAATGAACTTCCCTAATGCGAGGTTAAGAAGAGAGAATGAAACTACAAGGATCAACACTGATAACATCTATGTGGGGCTATACAAATATAATAATGGGGAGCAAGATCTCTATTATAATGTGAAGAACCCTACACCGGAGAGTTGACAGACAAAAAAAGACTCTATGTCTTTACCTACACAGAGGGATCGGAAGTGAAAATTGCCGCTTACGATAAGTATGGCAGGCAATACTCAACAATGGGCAAGAAAGAATTAGAAGGATATACATACTTTGGGGGACCACTACATCAGTATTATGTTACTTCTAGCTCACATAGACCAGCACCAACAACTGGAGTGCAAAACTCAATGACAACAGGAGGACAAAGAACTCAGGTTGCTGACTCTTTCAGTCAACCTTGGGACTCGAAGCTCGGACCAATGGGATCATTACATTCCAGAGAGTCAATGGAGACGAATCGAGGTAGTGCAGTTCCAATCCCCACCTATACCACTCCAGGTCCAAGGTTTGAAGCGGAACCATCACATTTACCTCCCAGTAGTAGATTCAGGGCAGAGGAACCGACAAGGGTAACCCATGAAGTCCATGATGCTAGAGAAAGCTTTAGCCGAGACACAGGAGCAATGAGATTGGTAGCAGATCATAGACGTATGAGACCATCTCAAGTAGCCAAGTGTATGCCAAAGAAGTATGGTGGTTCAGGAGATCCGTATGCACATGTGTCACTCTTTAAGCAAGTCTTAAGAGCTGAGCAGATAACAGATTTCCATACACAATACGAGGGATTTGGTCTTACTCTAGAAGGTACTGCATTGAATGGTTTCAACCAATGAACATAGGGGGATTCCATGACATTGACCATTTGCTAAGAGAGTTTGCTGAGGAATTCTCAAAACGAGGGATTAAGCACAATACGGTCTCACAAATATATGCTTTTAAACAGAGAGAACACGAAAAGGTGAAGGAAGCTTCACTTCGCTTCAAACAATACATTGAGAGATGTCCAGTACGTGAACGACCACAAGATGACAGACTATCTGTTCTCTTTATTGAGGGACTGAGGAACGACACTCTCAAGAAGGACTTGCACTTGAAAGCTTGTACAAGTTTCGAGCAAGTAACGAGAGAGGCATTGTACTTAGTGGATAACTGTACGGTTTATGGAGAGGTGTCAGCGGATAAGATTTTGCATCCAGTAGCTCCTCCTCCATAGCGAGCGAGACTACCACTAAAAAGAATGTTCAAACAACAACCATGCCAAATGTAGAGCAAATGATAGAAGATGCTCTAAAAAGGATGGCACCATACCAAAAACCATTGCCAAAACCACTGAAATGGTGTGCTATTGAACAAAAATGGACAAATCATCCAACAGAGGAGTGTTATTACAACAAAGGGTATGTAAGGGAGCGCCAGTATGCACCTCCTGCTCAATTAGCACCACCTCAGATACATCCAGTACCTCGATACCCAACGGGAAATGTACCGGGACCTATGGGGATAGAAAGACCGCAACCGGTATTGGGACAACAACCACCTTTACCAGGAGCAAGACCAGTGGGCATTAGATATGCACCAACCTTAGAGAATCAGGAAGAACAAGCCTTAGTGCCTGTTCAAGCCTATTACAAAGAATCGGGTGCACACATGTCTCCGACAGTGTATTACCCACCAGAAGAACCAAAACAACCAGAACCATGGGGCATGATGGGGAATGTTGGAACACCAACAGTTACAAGTGCTTCTGATGAAGAGAGATACAATATGGACGCAAGAACCTTGATGTTCATAGCTCATGGAGGGTTAGCAGGACAAAGACCATCCTATCCACAAAGGACGAATCAAGCGGGACCAAGACCAGCACTAGGACCCTGTTACAAGTGTGGAGGTGACCATCTGATGAATGTTTGCCCACATACGGAAATCATTAGAATTAACGCTTATTGCACTGAGTGTGGGGTTACTCACTTCATTGAGGATTGTTCAAAGAATCCAAACAAAGTGCAAAAGACGACATTGAATATGTTAGAAACTATTCCTACCAGCAGTGGGTCTGAAAATGAAACTCTGATACCAACGCAAGTTGTTACTAGAGCTCAAGCTAAGAAAACCACTAGAGAACCTGAGAATGGAAAGTTAGCGACTGAAGTGGTTAGTCAAGGACCGCGGAGTCAGAAAAACACATGGAAAGCTAGAAAAGCACGCATGAAGTTGAGAAAAGAACGTGAAGACGCTATTCTAGCTGAGGAACTAAAGCAAACTAAAGCTAGATTAGAAAAACTTGAGAGTCAAAACGGGAAACGAGAGATGAGCCCGGAAAGAACGAAACAAAAGAGTATCAAAGAAACAACGAGCTTAAGCTCAGGGGGATCAGTGCTAGTCGACAAAGTACACGAACCATTGGACGCACTGATGAGAGCTTACGAAGCTAGGTTAAAGAACAACCAAACACAAGAACAGAGGTGGATGACATACCCAAACGCGGAATTGGAAAAGCAGAGACTTGAAATGTGCCAGAGAATGATCGAGACTGCACAAGCCTTATTAGAACCACCAAAAGAAACAATGAATTGTGGGAAGGAAAACCCAATTCAGCAAGAGACTATCGTTTCACGGATAGCTGAAAAGACTCCCAGTGCACAAAAGCCTGAAAATACACAAAAGGATGACCGCATAGTATTGAACACAACCGATCAGGAGATAGAGAGTTTTCATCCAGTCATACAGAGGATTTACGGAAAAGATGAGGATTACAATGAATTTTGGAAACAAGTGAGAGAGGCAAACTTTGCAAATGAGCTAAGTTGCCAAGCTAATCAGACAAATTGGGAAAAGGACATCAGGAATCCTCCCATAGTGGAATTTGAGGCAGGATCTCAAGTGGACTTGGATCTGCAATCTTACTGGGGAGATGGGGGCTCTGTTAGAACAACGGAGAGCAAACCTCACTCACTGAATACCTTACCTTCATACTTAGGAGAGTATGAAGCAAAATCCGAGATTAGAGCACTTCCCTCACGAAGAATCTCATCAGAAAAAGTCATGGACTCGCAAGGATTGATAGAGATCTTGTCAACACCAGTGACATGCACTATCACTCTAGCTGAGCTTTTGAGGCTAAGACCACATATGTGGACCACTGTAGGAAAATGCTTGGAGAAATTCGGAATAAAAGATCCAACATCGAGATTGCAAGAGAGCATAGAGGAGCTGAGCAAACCACAAAAGAACGCTAAGCCTATACCCTTAAACAAGGTCGGAGAGTATTGCAAAGGTGAAGAGGGGAATACAACCTTACCAGTTGAATTCCAAGGAGTGAAGACGATGGCAATACTAGACAGCGGAGCTGGGGTAGCCATTGCTACAAAAGAAATCTGGAAAAAATGGGGGAAACCGGCGATAAGAAAGACTAGGTTGAAACTCCAATTAGCAGATGGACACATGGAGAAACCTATGGGGTTATTAGAGAAAGTTGTAGTGACTTCTTGCGGCATTGAATACGAACATACTTTTGCTATTGTCGATTTTGGCAAGGAGAATAACTATGATATCATACTGGGAAGACCATTCATGAGACAGTTGAAAATGGTCCAGGATTGGGGCTACGATCACATATACCTGAGAAATATGGAAACCACTACACGTGTGAACCTGAAAGACCATAGCTACAAAGATGTGAACCGAACACCGGTAGAGGAGTTTGATTCAGCTACTTTGGCGGGATCCGAATTTCCAGCTTGGTTAGGTAAGCCCAAGGAGTTATGGATGTGTGGGCTTCGAAATGTGGAAGTCTAACGAGAGAAGAAGATGTTTTAGAAGGGCTATCGAAGACGAAACTTATATAAGAGAACCCTTTCCAGAGGACACGTTTGAACCATTAGAATGGACACACATTCTAGCAACCCTAGATGTTTGTGCAATTCCGGATGGTCCCACAACGCAATTTTGCGATAAGGACGGGTACGACGTGGTTCCGTACTTCATGTTGAGAACTGTACTCGAAAAAGAAACTGAAAAGAACGATACACTGGAAAAGGAAGATGAAGAGGAGGTATTTCACGACATTCCCGATCATCCTGAGTGGGGAAATGAAGCAGACAACGAGTCAACGGACAATTCAAGCGGAAACGAAGAAACTATAACGGATGTCCGATTTTATGATTTTCCGAACCAAACTAAACAACGCCAGAAACACTATAGAGCAAAGAAAAAAACAAAAGGGGTTAGAACCAATCCGATGCCTAGAATAAGAGGAAAAAATCAATTCCTAATGCTAGTAAAGGCGGAAGATTGTGTTAAGGACAAGGTTTTTGGAAGAATGAGAGGCAATGATCAAAAGAGCTTACGAAAAGACAAAAAAGGCTCAAGAAATCAAGTTCAAAGGAATGGAACGAAAACAGAAACAGAAAAATCAGAAAAGAACAAGTACAACAGAGAACACACGGAGTCCAAGCTAGAACGTAGAAACAAGTACAGAGAGCTCAAGAAAACTCTGAAGGAAGTTTGGACGACAGAAATTGAGAGTGGAGAGGAGGAAAACGTCAAAATCAAGGAAAACATGGATGTTCCCTCTCACTATAGGAAATTCACAATAGAGGATAGGAAGGTGATATTAACCCCACCTATTCGAGAGAGGAAGGAGAACGAATCTTATGATGGACCGGAGGATGCAAAAAAAGTTGATTTAGCAGCTCCAGGTGAGCCACCTAGACCGGTCTACATAGCCACAGATTTGTCTCCAGGCGAGGAAGAGAGACTTTTGAGTCTTCTTAGAGAGTATAGGGATGTGTTTGCATGGTCTTATAAGGACTTAAAGGGAGTTGACCCATCGATATGCCAACACTCAATCCCACTGAAACAAGACGCAAAGCCTAGCAGACAGAGACCATACACATATAATGATACTTTTGCTAAGCGAATCAAGGAAGAGATAGATAAGCTAATGGAAGCTGAATTCATATACGAGATTGAACACACCGATTGGGTATCTCCGATTGTGGTAGTACCTAAGAAGAAGAAAACTCCGAGTGTGTGTCAACTTAAAGAAAGTGAATGCTGCAACAATCAGGGACAATTATCCCCTGCCGATAACTGATCATGTTCTAGAGCGTGTATCAGGGAAAACAGCATACTCCTTTCTTGATGGTTTTTCAGGATATAACCAGCTAGCCATAGCACCAGAAGATCAACATAAAACAGCTTTTGCAACGGAGTGGGGAATTTATGCTTATCGAGTTATGCCTTTTGGTCTAACCAATGCTCCCGCAACCTTCCAGAGGCTGATGACGCATGCTTTCAAAGAATACTTAAGGCTGTTTCTAGAAATCTACATGGATGACTTATGTGTACATTCTCTACTGAGAGATGAGCATCTAGAACACCTAAGAAAAGTATTTGAGAAATGTAGGACATATCGCATTTGTCTCAATCCTGAGAAATGTGTGTTTATGGTCCGACAGGGCAGAATTCTGGGACATATTGTCTCACAAAACGGAATATCCACGGATTTAGAGAAGATAAAAGTTATAGTGGATATGCCTAGACCAACCAATGCGAAACAAGTACAGAGCTTTATGGGACATTGTGGATATTATAGACGATTCATTTACATGTACGCTATAATAGGCCAACCACTTTACAGGCTAATAGTGAACTTTGAATGGACAGAGGAGTGTGAGGAATCGTTCAAGAAATTGAAAGAGGCACTCATTACTGCTCCAGTCTTGAAATCACCAGATTGGGAGAAGATATTCCATGTGCATATAGATGCTTCGGCATATGCAATAGGATGTATTCTGGCTCAGCCAGAAGAAGGAAACATGGATTTTCCTATCTGTTACGCCAGTCGACAGCTCAACCATGCAGAGAAGAATTACACCACAACAGAGCGAGAAGGATTAGGAATGATCTATGCTGTGAAGAAATTTCGGCATTATCTTCTAGCCAACAAGTTTGTGTTTTTTACGGATCACCAAGCCTTGCTCTACCTAGTGAATAAACCATGCAATACCGGGAGAATAGTGAGATGGTTCATTATCTTACTGGAATTCGACTTCACGGTAGTAGTAAAGAAAGGAAAAACACATCTTAGAGCTGATCATCTTTCGCGATTGACGAATGGAGAAGACCCTATAGGAGTAGATGACGACATGCCAGACGCGTACTTGTTCAACATAGAAATGATACCGAAGTGGTCTCCAAATGTCGTTAACCTATTAACCTATGGAGGAGAGTTCGATAGAAGAGAATACAACCAGAAACATATTGCTATTCAGCAATCCAAGAATCTTCAATTGGTTGCAGGAAGGTTGTATCAATTGGGAAATGATCATATTTTACGACTATGCATCAATCCTGAGGAATATCAGGAATGTGCATTTCATTGTTCAAGAAGGAACACATATAGGAATTTGTTACAATTGGGAGTCTATTGGCCAGGAATGAAAGAAAGCATACATGAATATGTCACTGTATGTATTGTATGTTCATCAAAACCGCCAGCAGAGTATTCGACATTATATCAGATAATGATCGCTCCAGAATGGAGTCAGTATATTGTTGAATATCTCACAAATAGAACTTTCCCAGAAGGAACGTCAAAAGCTCGTCAGAAATCTGTAGAGACAGAAGCTAGAGATTACGCTTTAATAGGAGATCAACTCTATAAGAGAGGTAAAGACAACCAGCTTAGGATTTGCGCATCAGAGTCTGAGTATGTGATAATCCTAGAGCAAGCTCATGGAGGAGTAGGTGGAGGCCATTTCTCAGGTGATAAGACAGCAAAACTTGTCTTAGCCGCAGGAATATGGTGGCCAACATTACATATGGACGCTGAGGAATACGTTAAACGGTGTGATGACTGTCAGCGGACCAAAGTACCACTTAAAAGAGATGATATGCCGCTTAGACCAATGATGGGGGCAAGAGCTTTTGCAAAATGGGGGATTGATTATGTCGGACCCATTTCACCTCCTGCATATAAGACTCATGCACAATACATCATTGTGGCTACAGACTATCTAACAAAGTGGGTCGAAGCAAAGGCAACTCAAAAAGCAGATGCCAGGACCACGGCACAATTTCTGTATGAATACGTCTTTGTACGATATGGATTGCCAATAGAAATTGTGAGTGATCGAGGCACACATTTTATAAATGAAGTGATAAAGATCCTTCTAGATGAATTCATGGTAATCCATAGGAAATCAGCCCCGTATCATCCACAAGCAAACGGACAAGCTGAAGCAACAAACAAAACCATATGTACGGTCCTCACGAAGATTGTATCTGAGTCGAGAACTGACTGGGACCAAAAGTTACATTCAACATTATGGGCATATAGGGTGGCGTATAAAACATCCATAGGAACGACCCCATATAACATGGTTTTTGGGCTAAATGCTATCTTGCCAATAGAATTCTTGATTTCAACCTTAAGGGTGGCTAAGGATCTAGAGTGGACAGGGCACGAGCTTTCTGATAGAATAGATGACCTGGAAAAGCTAGACGAGCTTCGCCTAAAAGCAGTAGCTTCTATCTACGCTCAAAAAAGACGACAAAAGGAATTTTTTGATAAGCATGTGCGGACTAAAGAGTTTAAAGTTGGGGACTATGTCCTAGTTTACACTCTGAAACAGCATGCTAAGAAGCTTAAAAAGCGAGGGATGGGTCCTCTGGTGATTAAAGATCTATCACCAAGTGGAGCCGTCAAGCTTGCTACATTAACGGAGAAGAAATGCCCAATTGGATTAGTGGATGCAGAGTGAAAAAGTATCTGTTGCCGCTAACACAAGACATGCTTCTCAAAATACATCAAGAAAAGCTGCGTGTCCAAAAAAAGAAAAAGATTGTAGAGGAAGCGCAAGCTGAGGCGAAGGAAAGAATGGAGAAAAGAAGACTACTGCGTCAGAAACAGCGCAATGAAGGAGCAATACGAATAAACGCAGTTAGTATAACAGAAATGGGGAATGACAAAGAAGAACCCATCATTGAATGCAAAGTAGGGACCAACCAAATCAAAGCCAGAGCACTATTGGATTCAGGAGCTCAAGCTAACCTACTTTCACTCAGTTTGTATAGACAATTGACAAATGACACGAAATTACAAACTGCCAAGCAAGAGTTAAAAAGTTACTCTGAGAACTCAATCAAAACTGTCGGATGCACAGTTTTACATATACAGATTAACCAGTATGTGTATCCTCATATGTTTTACGTGGTTGAAGACCAAGCTACACAACATCCATTATTGTTAGGACAACCATGGCAGAAGCAATACAATGCAATGATTGACTGGAGTTCTAAATCAGTGCTTATCAAATACGAAGGTGAAAGTCAATCAGTTAAGTTCACCAAAGGAGCAGAGCCAACTCCAAAGGAAGAATCCACGGACAAGGGCAAACAACAAACAGAGAAAAAGAAGAAGCAATGGCAACCAAAAGTTTCTACACAACTGGATTGCTCGTCGACGAGGAACTCTCAACATTGGGTAAGGAAGACAAGCAATAATATAACAGCTCAACCTTGGGATAAAACAGAGTCAACGTTGGTATGGAGACCAAAAAAGGTTGTACCAGAAAACACAAACAGAGTCTTCAATACCAGACAACAGAGTGATCCCCGACAATCAAGGACAGTGAAACAGATCTGGATTCCAAAGAAGTTCATGACGGCACAAAGCTACAGCAAGCAAATTTGGATCCCAAAGATTTGTAAACAGGAACTCCCTTCAATACAATCAACGGAAACTCCTAGGTATTTCAAGGCGAGGAAATCAACACACAGAACAAAGCAGGTTTGGGTCGCAAAGAGTTTGTGGCAAGCACAAGCAAAGCGGAAGCAGAATTGGATTGTGCAAAAAGACAACAAGGTAACGAATAATCCATCTACTGATTCTACTACCAAATTGCCAAAACCAACCCAAAACCCAACCACCAATCCATCAATCAAACAAAGAGCAGCTTTATTGGAAAGAATGTTGTATCGTCGCTCTACAATTACATTGGGAATTTATGACCAAAACAACTACAAGGCTTCGCCCATAGACACTTCATAGTCGTCCGGGAGGACTCAGACTAGGAGGGGGGGAGGTATACAGGAGCTACAAAGCAGCTACAAGCGGGAAAAACAAAGAAAAACAAAAATTATATTACAAGGGCAGTGTCTTACATGATTTTGCAATTTTTTATGTTTGATTGCGGATATTGATAATATTTATGCCCTTATATACCTTGTTTTGCAACAAGAAGAGATCAAATGATGAATTTGGGTCTCTAGATGTGTAAATATCACTAAATAAGAGTGTTTTTGGAGCTAAAAAGTGGAAAAAAGTGGTAATCCAAGTCCAGAAACCACAAAGAAGTGTATATTCATATACACAGGGTTACCAGCTATTTATCGTGTATGTTTGGAATTTTTTGGCTTCAATTTGCTATTTTCCTTTATTTTTTATGATTTTCTTAATAAAAGTAAAAGAAAAATAAAAACGCAGGTGAAATGAGATCGGAAAAAAGAAAAGAATAGACGGTGATGGTCCTAATGACAAGGGCAACCCATGGTAAAAATTGGATACAATTCTGAAAAAGTTGCGGAAAGCCCGAAATGACAATATTTTGGCAAAGTGGACAGATTTCTCAGAAATAGGTCAAAAGGAGTCCAAATTGAGAAATTTCAAATCCTAAAGTGCATTTCACGACGAGATAGGAGCACATGTCAAATTTGGTAACAAGTGATCCGGGAAGCCCGAAGTTAAGTATTTTTCACTTCACTATCAAGCTCATTTCCACTATTACCTTCTTGGAGAGAGCAAAGAGCACACAGGAGAATCCGACCTTCTACCGCCTTCTACGACTGCTACGAGAGCTCAGAAGACACCAGACATGAGAGGTAGACTCGTTGCCATAAGCTTTTGATGCTTATCGTTAACTTTTGTCGCGAAAACTCACCAAAACCAAGAAACAAGAGCAGACGGGGAATGGGGAAGAACGCTAGGTAGGGGCACAACCGCCTAACCAAACCTTGCAAGAACTTAGAGGTGGGTTACCCTAGTATAGGAGATGAGTTTCTAACACTTAAAGCTCGAGAAAGAACGATTGAAAAAACCCTAGGTCAACAGAGCCTGCAAGAGGCAAACAGAAAAAAGTTGTCGGAACGACACAAAACTTCTCAGGAAGCTTAACAACATCGAGGGCAATGCAACCATGGAGTATCTCCGGGTTTGGATCACCAAAATTAGGTCGGAACAACCGATTCGGCTGCGGACACACAAAGCGTCATTTTGGCATAACGGCTAAAATTGACGACCAAATGACATGAAACTTCACAAGCAGCTTCAAATATACATGGATGACTTATGTTTGCAAGCAAAACCCAAAAGAAAGCTGATTCACTTACCGATGGTGAAAAAGACGCTTTCGGTCAACCAAATGGATAAAGATGGAGAACGGGGAGCCAAAGTCAAGTTCAACCAAATAGGTGGCTTCACAACATATCCAATGAGCTGGAAATGCAACTCTCGAGAAGAAAAGTTGAAGAAATTCAATTCCAAGGCAAAAAGACGACTTCGGAGACTGAAATGCCTATAAGGGGGCTTTTTAGCTAAACTGATGACTTTTTAAGTTGAAAACTAGTTAGCAGGGCTTAGGGCACTAGCACAAAGCATTCTTTGCACAAAAAAACCAACATTTCAAGAAAAGACATCCTACGCGTATGATGTCTCACAGCATGATTTTCACATCCATTTCAACATTTGAGTGCATAGCCTCATTCCACATGTTAATCACATCCTATGAATCAAGTATCATGAGAATTGGAGTTAGAAAACCCAAGGAAAACCAAAAAGACGCAAAGTAGGCCATAAAATTGATTTTTGGTCCTAATTTTGTCAAAATAACTCCAAACTCATTGAAACTTTGTAGGATTGTTGATTAACACATCTACAAGCTATCTGGAACCAAAAAGCACCATTTTGATACAAAAGACATCATACGCGTATGATGTCTATTTGCACTTACAGAGCAAAAAATGCTCATTTGTCATCATACATCCATTATATATATCTAATACATGCTACATATGAATTTTGGAACCATTTGGTCAGGTGGATCACCCCATTAGCCCAATTAAGAGAAAATCCTTCATACAAAGCCTATTTTTGTCCCAAATCCAACATATTCAAGTCCAAACCAAGATTTGAGTATAAACAGTCCTTCACTAGCACATGGAGAGTCCACAGAACCAATCCCATGAAAAATTGATGAAAAAGACATCATACGCGTATGATGTCTCTAGAGCCATTTTTAGTCCAAATTCTATCCAAACTTGATAAATCCACTGAATAAGCCTATCTAAAGCCAAAACCAAGCTTATAGAGAAAATTGGTCCAAAAATGCACTAAAAGACATCATACGCGTATGATGTCTCACTATGTGATTTTGGCACCTCAGGGCTTCAACCACCAAACAGAAGTGATCTACATGCCATTTGAAGGTGAACCACCAAGTTTTATCCAATTTGGATCATAAAATCCATTTCCCTTTCAAAATTTTGCCAAGAGCCTGAACTGGACTGAACTGGCCAAAACTTGACCAAATGGGATCCAAACTCAAATCCAAGCATATGATACTCATGTATACACTATCAGCTACAAGCACAACCAATATGAAGTCATTCTGACACAAAAGACATCATACGCGTATGATGTCTCAAGCATGTTTTTGAGCTCAGTTTGCATATTTTTTCACCTACATTGCATCCTTAGGCCCTGAATAGCTCATGTTTCAATTTTCAAGTCATTTGAATAGTTAAAAGCTTCATTTCGGCTTTCAGTACTAAAAAGACGCTAACTTCTGTAATTGGAGTTACAGGATCCATGGATTCCGCTAAGTCATCGGCAACTAAGAGAAAAAGACCAACCATCAAGGATGCTCTTGCAGAAGCAGAACCTTTTGATATTCCAACAGAAACCCTCAAGCCAACCAAGACTTGGGTGGAGGAAGCAGTACTAGAAAAAGAGGGAATAAAGATCTACCAGGGGACTTTCAGAGATCCTCAAGGGCAATCAGTCGATGTACCTATGATCCCACGAGAATTAGTGGATTATAGCAGATCAGAGAACATCAGCAGATACCTGGAAAAGGCTGACTTACACAGGTTCTTCACCTCGAGACCATCAGGTGTAGATACAAGAAGAGTGTATGAGTTGGCAACATCCATTCAGAAGGATGGGAAAGCCACGTTGACAGCCATGGATGGAGAAACAGTTGAAGTACAGATCACTCCACAGCTCATTGCAGATGCATTGAAGCTGCACAACAAAGGGAGTTCTGTCAGAGAAAGAAGGGAGGCCATAGAGGTCTATGGATCAAAGAAACAAAATACAACCTACGGAGATATGGCAGATCAACGAGCGGCAACCCTTTGCCGATTATACAACCAGTTTCTCCATGTGTGCAGTAAAAGACCGCAGAAGTATACTACACCACCCCATGCCATTGCAACTACCATCACATGGGCATTGAAGAGAAATATGCCAAAAGAGGTGAATTACGCTCAACACATCCACGAGCAAGTAATTGCCATGCACAACGAGAAGCCAAAGTATATAGGAGGAGCTGAAGTTCTGACAAGAATAGCTTATGAAGCTATTGGAGCCAGAGATCAATGGCCAAAGGTTCCCTCCCAGAATGAGTGGCTTAGAGAAGCCGATGAGGAGGAAGAACAGCAAGAAGTATCCAAGAGGGCGTCCACAAGAGCACGCCGAAAACTAGAAATAGTTTCAGAACCTGAAGAGGCTGTGGACGAGCCGCTCAAGAAGAAAGCAAAGAAGAAGGCTGATCCCAAGCAAACCAAAAGTCAAAAAGCCGCAAGAATGGAAAGGCTGGTGGAGCAGTTTAGAGCGGAAAGAGCTCTAAAGGGGGACTTTGAAGAAATGTGGGTGCCAGACCCCACTAAAGTCGGAACCAGCTCAGCTAGGCCACATGTTGATCAATATGATCAATATATTAGAGCTTATGAGGAGTCGGAGGCCATACTGGAGCAGCAACCTGTCGAGCCTTATACTGAAGAGGAAGTACAACTTTTAAAAGCTGAGCTGAAAAAGGACGACAAGGAGAAGAAGGAAGTAGATGAGTCTACTGAACTTCGAGAGAAAGACGGGCAAGCAAACAAAGGGAAAGCCAAGATGACTGAGGACAATCAGCCCTCCTTTACTGATGTACCAAGCCCGAAGAAGACGGAAATTATTGTGGAGGAGACCACAATAGAAATAGAAACAGAAGTTATGGAAAAGCCGGAGGCCGGGACCAAGGAAAAGGAGATAGATCCAGTTCAGTAAAAGAAAGATGATTATGAGGATCTGGTAGCGATCGGATACAGTGAAGAAGAGGCCCTGGAGGCAGTTTATGGGATATCCCTACGAAAACAAGATGATCGGGAAGGGACGAAGGAAAAGACAAAGGGTACAATGGAGAGTGAAGAGAAAATGGATGAACAGAACGTACTAGAAGAGCCGAAGCCAGTGGAGGTGGTGGCCAAAAAAGCTTTAGAGTTGACAGATGAAGATGAAAAAGACATGCACATGGTGCATGAACTTCTCAACAAGATCAAAGAAAGATCCAAGGCAAACGAAGCGGAGATTGAGATAGCCAAACAAAGGGAAGCCGAGTTGCAGAAGAAGCTAGAGAATGCTATGACTGAATCTGAAAGTCATAAAGCATCGCTCTACGACGCAGAAAACGAGAGAGACGGCTTGATACTCCAACTAGCCGAAGCTTCAAGAGAGGTAACAAGTTCACAGGAAGCAAAGGAGCGAATAGAAGATGAGCTGGAGGCAGCCAAGGATGAGCTCATTGAGCTAAGGGAAAGAGTCGAACTTCAAGAAAGGACAATCACGAGACTCAGGACCACCCCTAGAGCTAGCAGAGCAGGAACAGAACAAGAGGGAGCCCTCGTACCAGCTCTGGAAGATCAGGTCAGAAGTTTGCAAAGAGAGCTAAGGTTAGAGCAAGTGCAAAGATTGCACATGGCGGAGGGATCATTGGCTGCAGAGGAGAGGCTCACATCAGAAAACCAAACACTAAGGATAGAAAATGAGGCCCTCCGCAAACAGCTCCAAGACCTCCAAGAGCAACAAAGAAGAGAAACAGAGACACCACAAGAAGAAGCAGGGGGAGCAGCCATAGAGCTACCAGAAACTGGAGAGGCAACCACAATTGAAGATCCAGCCCCAATTCAAGAAGTGGCCTCAACTTCAGGAATCTCTGAAGAAGAAGAACAAAGGCTCCAGGAACAAATAGAAAAGTCAACAGAGGAAAGTGCCAAGGCGGAAATGGAATGGGAAAGGAGACTCCTCATCTCCATTAGACTTCAAGGTTTAGACACAAAAGTGCTCCATGAAGAGTGGATGCAACCCAGCCTGCCTTTCCCTCTGATGAAATTTGAAGTGATAAAGACGAAAAAGAGAATAGAGGAGGAGCAGTATGTCGCTCTTTACGAAGGCGACATCACAAAAGATGAACAATCAAAGAAGATTGTAGATTCTCAACCTAGATGGAGGAAAGGTTGGCTAAACAAATACCCAGCCTACCTCATCTACTTGGTAGAGGCTCCAAAGGAGATTCGGGAGGATGCAACCTTGTGCCCGGTGCCAAGAGTCAGAAGCTGGAAAGAGCATGGCAGGATTGCTGAAAAGAAGCCAAATTGGCTTAATTACCCAAGGATGCCAGGACCAAAGGCAGGAGAGAGAATAGGTAAAGCCTACATGGTGAAAACCCTAACGGGCACCATCAAACTCTTTACTGGCTCTCCTGACCTTTCGTGTCAGATGCTAAAGAAAATCTGCAGGACTCTCTTAGCATGCATTGAAGTGTTCGCGCCAGATAAAGCCACGACCTCGAGTCTACTATCGACGGCCGACACAGTGACGGATATGATGTATGATCTTTCATTGCAGCCATCACCAAAGGTGTTACATCTCTTATATCAAAGAATTATGTTTTTGCCTAGCTTCCACATGCAAACATTCGAAGAAGCTTTCTACACCGGCTTTTTCACTCACGAAAGCAAAATATTCGGCCCAACCTTGACCATCGGCAACCTACGCTACGAATCACATTTGCAGATGCTCAAGACGACAGGACTCTATTGACCAAGCCTAAAAGTCATGTCCAGGACGACATGAACGCGGAGGGGGGAAGTGTTGAGCCAGCAGAGGATCACACCCACATTTTTGCTCACACCCATCATTTTGTAACCATTGATTGTAATAAATGTCTTTCCGACATTAATTTTGATTTGAGCCATTCATTAAGTAACGGGACTCAATTGAGTTTCCAGCTTGTAATCCCGAAGTAATTTCACATGTTGATGTAAATAATTAGAGATGTTCTCACCTCCAAGGCTGAGATATATAAGTCAAAGTTTTGTAACCTAAGGAGGATTCAATTAATCAAAGGGAGTTTTTGAGCGCCGTGACTGTGTCTGAGAGAGAGTGAGTGAGAGAGAGAGAGTCTTATCTACTTGCTACGCGAGCTACGGAGCCGCCATTGGAGAAGCGACACCGCCATTGTGTTAGCAACGGCGAGAGCTACGCACTGATACCAAGAGTGCGCGCTATCGGCTTCTATGTGTGGTAAGTTCCTACGAGCTTCGGTGTGAGTTTTCTTCCAACTCGTGTGTCGGAATAGAGCGTGCAGCCTATCTATAGAACCACAACGAGTACAGCTACACATTAGTACCATCGGGGTCAAGTTTCGGTCACCTGTATTTTTCGGCCTGTCTTCATACGCGTTTACCGCACGGAGTGGTTATAGGTTGATTTTGCAGTTCAAGTCTTTTGGGTGTTGTTCTTACCTAGTGTATAGACTTCCCCTTGAGTTTGAGATCGATTCAATGATTCTAGATCCTGTTTCGTATAGCATTCGTTCGTAGTACGGATTTCAGTCACTTGCGTATTTTAGAACTTAGATTTGATTTCCTTAGTAGTGATTGTCATTAGAAGGTCGAGTAGGTGATTTGACACCCACCTAGTTGTTTCGATGCGCCTGCGGGTCAAGCTTCGTCCTCATCTGACAAATTCTATTGTTGGTTGAGTTCTTGCTATTTAGCTTCCGCTAGCGGCGTAACCGCCTTAACAAATGGCGTATCGGCTTCACTTTTCATATCATCATAGATAAGCCTTTCTGAATCCATGATCGTCTCGATCATTTCATCAATCTCGGGCTCAAACATTGCCTCATTGGGAATGTGCTCTGCATGATCATCCCCCGAGCTGTCAGAGGCTACATCTTGTGGCCTCACATATGCTTCTTGACCAAAGCGCCTGCGAACACGTCTATTGGGTTGCAAGATTGCTGCTTGTTGGCCAGCGTCAGAGTCCGACGAGTTATAATTGGCAACAACTCGATCTATAATAGATGGATCGAACTCGCCAAATTCGCGAACGTGCTGCAAAGAAACACGTCTTGTCCGTCGCACAGCATGCTTGCATTGATTACAAGGACATAAGACCCTCGTTGAGAGATAGGTGTTTCGGTTGGACGGTCCCACATCCTCGTCACTACTCATAATGAGGATAAAAAACTTATAACCTGGACAACAAATTTAATATTCTATTGGCATTCTTTGTCTTATCTCTCTCTCTCTCTCTCTCTCTCTCTCTCTCTCTCTCTCTCTCTCTCTCTCTCTCTCTCTCTCTCTCTCTCTCTTTACCTCACATTCTCTAGTCATGTCCAATCCCCACACACCTCGGTCTAGAGGTGCACGGAGATCAGAACCACCGGGTTATAATCTCGTCTTTATTGGTCAATACCTATATTTGTGGGTACAAGAAATCTACACACCCACGTCTACATGATACTGCATGTAGTGGACAAAACCCCTTTGCCTCTTCTCTACCTGTAGCACTTCACAGCATCTTAACATCTTTTCACAGTAGATCTTTTCACTTTTCGTCTAACTCTAAACCCTAAACCGTAAGTAATTCTTGCGTGGACTCGATCTAACGTAAATAAGCGTAAATCTAACTAAAAATAAACCTAAATCTAATTTAACGTATGTCTACATCTAACCTAATCTTTAGCGTCTTTTGGGATAGTTTCCTACGACGTTAAAACTCTCTTCTTCTTGTGTGTGTGTGTGTGTGTGTGTGTGTGTGTAGGTAAACCTAAATAAACCTAAGTCTAATCTAATATAACATAAATCTAAATCTAACGTAAATTATGTTATATTAAAAACAAAGAACTAAACTAACAGGGATTATAAGAACCTTAAAACTAATTTAACACATAATTTTTCACATAACTCGGCAAGAGTTGGCATTCTCATCACTAAAGATGTGAGAGTTAACTTCCGGCGGTGACGCTGCCTCATCTCCATCCACATCTGACGACAGCAATTGGCCCTTTAGACCGTTCTTGCTCTTGTTACTAACTTTGAAGTTGCTGTTGAATGACTAGAGGTTGTCTAGATGGTCATTGTGTCGGGGATGTAGTGACTCTTGCCGCCCTGAAGATCCACCTTCTTCCCTATCTTCTGAAGACATTTCACCAGTACTTTTGGATCGACGGAGCCCACCATGAGTGAAGGCAGCAATACCCTATATTCCATTGAGGGCTTTCTTCACCCGCTTCATGCAGGCATCGCTGGAGACCTAAATCTAATCTAATATAACGTAAATCTAAATCTAGCGTAAATAAACGTAAATCTAGTTAAAAATAAACCTAAATCTAATTTAATGTAAGTCTACATATAACCTAATCTTTAACGTCTTTTAAGATAGTTTCCTACGACGTTATAACTCTCTTCTTCTTGTGTGTGTGCGTGTGTGTGGATGTGTGTGCCAATAAAAAGAGATAAATGGTATAACCTTTCTATCACCCATGCCAAGTATGATATATTGATTATGGCATTTCCCTCTTGAATAATAGTTCTTGAGTTCAACTCCTCGTCGGCTAGATCTTTAGGTCTTTTAATTTTAATTAGTTTCCTACGACGTTAAATTAGTTTCTCTCTCTTTCTCTCTCAATGTGTGTGTGTTTTTTTGGATCGTATGCATGTTTTCTCTCTCTTTTCCTCTCTCAATGTGTGCGTTTTTTGTTTATGCATGTTCTCTCTCTCTTTTCCTCTCTCAATGCGTGCGTTTTTTGTTTATGCATGCTCTCTCTCTCTTTTCCTCTCTCAATGTGTGTGTGCATTCTTTGTTTATGTATGTGTGTGTGCGTTTTTTTTTTTGTTTATACTCTCTCTCTCTCTCTCTCTATCTCTCTCTCAAAAACACTATGTGTGTGTGTGTGTGAGAGAGAGAGAGAGGGAGAGAGAAAGAGGGGAAGGGAACATGAGAATGAGGAGAGGGAAGGAGCATACCTGGCTCTCCTTCCTCTCCTCGTGTGTGTGTGTGTGTGTGTGGAGAAGAAAAGAGAGAGAGAGAGAGAGAGAGAGAGAGAGAGAGAGAGAGAGGGAGAGCGTTACCTGCTCCTTGCTTGAGGGCGCCGAAAAACTCAGATCTGAGATCTGAGTTTTTGGGCGCGCTCGGTTTTTTTTTTAGCCCAGCCGGCGTCGCTATGAGCGTCGCAAATTTACAAAGAAATTTGCGACGCTCATAGCGACGCCGGGAATTTTTTTTTTGAGCGTCGTTGTGTGAGCGTCGCTAATATGAATAGCCTCTTGTAGTGAGAGAAATTAATTATGACCCTTATGCACTTGAAAACAATAGGTTCATGGGGAACTTAAGCCTCAAGACTGTAACTAAAGATAAGAGTTAACCTTTCAAAAAAGAGAGAGCAATTTCACGAGACAAAGAAGAGGGAGTTAAGTTTAGAGTTTTTGTCTTGGAAGCCAAGCTTCTTTTAAAATTGGAGAACTGAAATCGTGCATTGGAATCCGTGTTTGAAAAAAAAATTACATCCACGAATGGACGCGAATTTATCTCCCTTGCTTCTCTCTTTTCTTAGCTGGCATTGAGAGCCTATATAAAGACCCCTCTCCCTTCACTTTGAGGACACACAGATGCACACTCTCAGAAGCGGAAGCTCTCTTGCCTTGACATCGGAGTTACCTTCTCTCCCTCAACCTCTCTCCCTTAAGATCTCACCCTGAAGCCATCTCCATCTCCATCTCCATCTCTACCACCATCATGTTGCCCTTCGAATTCTTGAGTTCTCTTTCTTTCTTTCCCTTTTCTCTACCTCGTTATGATGGCCCCGAAGCGAGTGACCCAAAGTTCAAAGGATGCTCATGTCGTTCCATCTCCAAGGAAGGTGCAAAAGAAGGTATTGTCTACTCCAATTATAACTCAAGCAGACGTATCAACTCCGAAAGAAGGTGAAATCATCCAACCTCAAACACGGAAGGTAATCAAACATGTCGCTAATCCGGTAAGACAAATTTATAATTTTGCATTGCCATTCATGTTGACTTGGGAAGATAAGCAATGAGCATAGGGATTCCCTTAAACCGTCCAAGAAACATGATTCTATCACAAGCCAATGAGTAGAAATCAATTTTTTGTTTTCACGAGGGTGAGGGTGAAAATGTGGGAGTGATTTGTATAAAGGAAAAATATGAGGTTAGAGTATGTACATATTGGCAAAAAATATAATTATGGTGTAAGAGGATGAAAGAAGGTGTACATAGGTTTAATAAAACACACACCTAAGTAGAAATATTTAAATAAAATACCAAAATAATTATAAAAAATCCCTATATTTAGGCCATATATACAATGAAATATTTACACACAAAGAGGCCATAATATTTTTTTATTTTTTTGGCTCAACTAGCCCAGTGACTAGCTAGCTGAAGGTTTTTAAGAAGATATGGGAAAAGCCCCCTAACTCACACACGCCTATGTGCAGTGAAATGGTAGGGATAGCCATAGTGTTTGGGTGAATTTGGTAGGGTGGAGTAACTTACTATGGCAATTATGGAGAGCCGAAAAACGGCTATCAGTAGCTTATCAAATAGGTCTTCTACCCATGGAACGGGAAACCTATTCTTGATAGTGATCCTATTTAGTGCTCTATAGTCAACACACATACGATATGTGCCGTCTTTCTTTTGCACTAATAGCACAGGTGAGCAAAATGGAGATGAGCTAGGCCTAACCATACCCTTCTCAACTAACTCATGCACTTGCCGCATAATCTCCTCTTGTTGAGCTTGAGAAACTCTATAAGGAGGTTTGTTAGGCAGTGAACTTCCTAGAAGAAGTTCAATTGCATGGTCATCATTACCTCGTTTAGGAGGTAGCTCACAAGGGATGTCGTCAATAAAAACATCTTGAAACCCCTTGAGAAAATTGGATAACTCTAATTCCTTCTGGTTTCTTTTATTTTCTTTTGCTAAAGCATTAGGTTCATTTTGAGAATCTTTAACAAAAATCATGTACACGAAAATAGAGCTCTTTATTGACTTGTTGAAAGCTGGTGTATGTACAATGGGGATAGTGTTACCCATTTCCTTAGCATCTATATACATGTCTTTTACCCTGAACTTAAAGGAGATTCTCCTTTCAGGGAATTTAACATTGGCAGCCAGGCGATCAAACCATGGTGCCCCTAGGATTACATCCTCATGCTTGAGAGGAGAGATAAAGAAGTCCTCTTTGTCCACATAGCTTTGGACATGAAGCCTCAATTTCGCGATGAAGGGAATGACTGAAGCTTCTTGCCCCTTGAAAGCAATGTCTGCGGGTAGAACATCTCCCATCTCATAGGCTTGTAAGCTCTATAGATATAAAATTGTGACTAGAACCAGGGTCAAAGAGAAAAAAAGCATCATGTTCTCTTACCTTTCCCCAACCATGGCATAGAGGAGATCCTTTGTGGTGAGTTTGGTGAGTCTCCTCCTCTTGGATTTCAACCAAGGTAGCTCTAGGAGGATCTTGGTGGTTGTTCTTTTGGGGACAAGCGCGGTACGCATGCCCTTGTTCGCCGCACTTGAAGCACCGGTTATCCTTGCGATAACGCTCAAGCTCTTCAGGAGAGAGTTTTTTTTTACCTTTGTAAACTCCCTTCTCTTTAGCTTTGTTGGAGTTTCCCTTAGGAGACTTTTGGACATTGTCCTTCCCCTTAGGCTCATTGGAACCCTTGTTTTCCGTGGGCTTATTATTTCTTTTAGCCCCCGTTTCGAAATTGATTCGAGAGGCCACCATAGTATGGTGTATTACCGCCGATATGGTACGTGGCCTTTGGGAGTTGACATACTCCGCCATTTCTTCGGTTAAGCCCGCACAAAATTGTTGCTTTTTCTCTCCAAAATCCAACTTTTTGAAGACAATGGCTTTGAGTTGTAGTCCCAAAACTTGTCTACATATTTTTTGATGGATTCATAGGGAGAGAGCTTTAAGCTTTGCCATTCGGTGAGTACTTTGTCTTTGGCATCGGTGGCCAAAAACTGCTTCATAATGGAAGCTCTTAGAGATTTCCATGTCCGCGGAGCTTCACCGTTGGCTCGTAGGCTAGACCACCATTGCCTTGCGGACTTTTGAAAGTTCATAGCTACATGGCGTAGCTTAGAGGACTCCGTGAAGCCCTCATCTCCAAACGCCGCATCAAACTGTTGGATAAAGGTGAAAACTTTGTCCGTAGCACCAAAGGTGCCATCATAGGTAAGGAAAGAGATGCTCTTCCCTCCCTCTTTGAACTTCTTCACCTTGGACAACCTCTTCCATGCGGCATAGGATTTCCTATGGCCTCTTCTTTTTGATGGTTCAAAGGTTGCACCATTACTTTCTTCAGAAGGTGAAGAATTTGAGGAAGGTGGAGAAGAGAGTGACCTCTTTCTCGCCTTTTTCTTGTCTTGATCTTCGTCGTCTTCACCATCACTTTCATAAGAGGAAGAGGATGAAGAAGAGGGTGTCCTCTTTCTTGCCTTTTTCTTCTCTTGCTTTTTATCATCCCTCTTTGAATTATGGTGTGGAGAAGGGTGCTATGGTCTTCTCCGCTTGGTGGTGATGGAGAGTGTTTAGCCCGCCATCTTTGTGGATCCATCTCCACCGAGGTGGTGGGAGACTCACTTCTTTCTCGCTCCTTTGGTGGAGGCTCTTGAGTTCTCATTTGGGAAGGAGATGCATCATCAAGAAGTAAATTCTTGAGCCCTTCGTATGGATTCTCTTCTTCTTCCCGAATCGGAGAGAGACCTCTTTTGGAAGTCTCACAAGGAGGCTTCCTAGGTGTTCTCTCGTCATGGTGGTGAGCTTGGAGAATCCCATGAGCACAGAGCTGCCGTTGCACTTCACTTTGGAGAGATGGATTGCCCATGGCTTGTTGAAGCCTAGAAACAAGATAGTTAACAAGCATTGGAGCATCATTAGTAGCTTGCTCATTAGCAAAATCAAAGTTATCAACATTAACTTCACTCTCTTTACTATTGTCAGCCATTCTAACAACTTTTAGGTGTAAACCTTTTAGGTGTACTTTGGCACTTCAAGCCCTAGTTGCTACTCCTCTTTACCCCTTTAGAAAAAGAACTCAAGCTACTATACCCGTGGCTCGAATACCATTAATTGCAAGGAATAGAAGAGAGGGTCGTTCAACACCAAAACAGCACCGGCTCCTGTCAAGCTTCTAATAGCTCAATAGTGGTTAAGCCGTAGGCTAGCCCCGTAGGACTCCACTATTAAGACCATAGCTCTCAACGGTGATGCCCCATTAACTGCACGAAGGCAAGCGCACTGCAAGGCTGAAAAATCCCTATTCTACTTACTCACATGCAATTAATAATACCAACCATTTATAGCTAGCTTGAGGACCTCCCTTCTTGAGCAAGAAAAGAGAAACCTTGTGCTTTGATACCAATCTAACATTTAATGGCCTAAAAACTTATGTGTAGCGGAAATTAGCATGAACATAGTGGGCATTTCATTAGAATAGATTCCTAATGAGAATTACAAGAGTGCTTGGGTGGAGAGAGCAACAAAAATCATAACACCTAGTTAGATAGCATGAACAATACTTTCAAAAGAGAGAGAAATTAAGCTATTGACAACATTTGAGGACCGGATTTGCATGGAGCCGGTCCCCCCTCCAAAAGGCTTTGTATTATGGTTTCTCCCATCAAGAGAGACATTGTACAATACAATTCTTTGTGTTCCTTCAAGACTAGCTAGTGCAATGAAGATGAAAGCTTCATGCACTAAGCAAAACACTTAGCAAACACAACATCAATTATCCCCGGTCTCAGACCCAAGACCTCACACACCTTCAAAGATGGTGAGAGCTAGCAGGGTATGAGAGTAGATTGAGAGGAAGAAGGAGTATTCTTACGAGAAGGATGTACATCTCCTCACATAATCAGTCATATTAGCATAGCTTCGCTTAGTAATTAGCATGGTAGAGGAGATGACCATGCATTGAAGCTTGACTCTTGGTTGGGTTTTCATCACAAAGCCAAGAGTTGTTGGTGTAGGCCTCCCTTCGCACAAGCTTGGAGTAGGTGATAAGCTTTCCATTAACACTAGAATGGTAACCTAACAGGACATAAAAGTGTCCTTTCAGGGTTTTGGGAAAAAATTCCAAAACCATCGTAGATCCACTCATTTTGAAAAATCCTTTCATGAGCGTATAGTTCAATAACTACTACATATGGAAAAAATGAGAAACTTGTAATTTTTCTCATCCCTTGGTCACTACAAACCTCCAAAGTTGATGGAACAGTGCATTTTGCCCGAAACAACAATTTCTTACGGTTGATTGCATATAAATAAGAGTGGAGATTTTTTTAGGACATGAGATAAAATGCCCCGTTAACTTCAATGGGTTGGTGACCAAAACATATGGTTGCTTTTACCTCACTATTTTTTTTTTTGGGCAAAAAAAATAGGTACAAAAAAGTTGCATTTTTGCCATTCTACGGACCTATCATCAAAGTTTCTATAGTCACGCTCAATACAAATACTATATACATGTTTTCTTAGTTTACTTTGGACCTCTAGATTCAAAAGGAGCCATGGAGCATGTCAAAAGGATAATGGATCTCTTACAATTGGAACCTTGGGGGCAATGATAAAGTGCTAAATACAACAAACATGAAAAAATTGGGTTTAGCATTATGACCTCTAGAAACCCATAGAAACTACTCAATACCTAGCCAAGTTTGTAGTCTATGATTAGATATGGTCACTACCTACAAAATACACACAATTGGCCTTAGAAACTAGCAATATGGAGAAAGTTATACTTGCTACTCTAAAATGTATCGTATTCTTCAGCAATCAAAAAACTCAACCATCATCATATACTATGCTATATAGCATATTAGGTCCCCCAAAACTCAAGGAAGATTAGATTTATGTTATACATTACACTTACACAATCAAAACTGAATTTGGATATCAAGAAAGCCACCAAAAAAATCATAAAAGTGCTAATTTTGGCCAAAAAACAGGATTATGCAATTCTTGTAAATTGGTCATAACTTTCAATTTTAACACTTAGCTCTCCCTACAAGCATCAAAACATGTTGAGAACTATGAAGGCCTAACCTCTAGCCATCTAAACCTCACAAACATGAAGTTTAGAGTGGTATAGTTGCCAAAAATTGAAAAAAAGCCAAAAACAAGACCCGTTTTTTCACACAGTTTAGGTTCAAAAATGTTGTGCAAGAGTAAGGTTAATGGTGGGATCGATACTAAAAAAAAAATGCTAAGTTTTTTTCAGCTCATAAGTCAACTTTGTGGATATATAGCACCTAGAAATTCATTTTCATACTCTTCAAATAATTCAAGCAAAATGGTCACTTAACAGGACACAAAAGTGTCCAAGGACATAAAAGTGTCATGTTACCATTCTAGTGTTAAAGCTTGAGAAGGAGAGAGAGTCTTCTTTACTTCACACATGAGATTGTGTGAGTGTGTGTGTGATAATGCCTTGCAAAAATCAGCCCCCACTCTCTCTTGGGCGACCCCTCTTGCTATTTGCTCTTGCTATCCTCTCATTGGATCTCCCTAGGGCTAGCCAATGACAATTAAGCAGCATAAGTGATAGCCTTTTGACATGTGTCCAATTTTCCCCTTTTGTGAGAGCTTTAGGTAATTTAATAATTCAACTAAACTCTCATTGGACCCCTTTGCCTCCTGGCCAATAGGAATCAGGCAAGCTATTGGGTTGTTGAATGCTCATTGGACCCCTTGGGAGATTGTCCAATAGTCTTCTAGAGGACTTAATTCTCATTGGTTCTTTTTTTAAGTGTTTTTTAAATTAATTAAACTAGATTTACTCTAGTCTAATTCTCATTGGTCCACCTCCAAGGCCATCCAATAGGATTTGGGTACACCTTGTGGGCATCTGGCCTAGGGAGCTGACATGTGTCCCTCATTCCCTTTGTGTAAAGGGAGCTTGTGTGTGTGTGTGTGTGTGTGTGTGTGTGTGTGTGGCTTTCTCTCTCATCCCCTACAAGGTAGGCTCACCCCCTCCTATGTAGGGATTTGGAAAGACTTTTGGGACACACACAAAGCATCCAATGCCCCCCATGGTTGACCTTTGGACAGAACCTTTGAATTTTGGAACCTTAGCATTTTGGAAGTCTTAATGGGCTGAACCTCAGGGTCTTTTTAGCCCATTTTTGCACATGGCTCTTTTGCAGATGCCCCCCCCTTTGGATCCCTATTTTCCCTCCTTTGGATCCCTACTGTGGCCGGTCTGCTGGCTTAACCAATATTCTAGCTTTTCCTCCCCTGGCACTTCCCCATATTAAATGATCAGTTTAACATGAGAAAATCATTTAGGAGAATTAGATATTGATTATTATGACACTTTCTCTTGTCACAAACATGCAAAAAAGTCAAAGAGGTTCTCATTGAACACTCATATATGCACTCAGAGTTGCGTCTACAAAAAACGCCGACAGGATTTCCAACAAACCGACCAAATTGTAAGTTTTCTTACATGCACGATAGATTTTACACTTCACTCGTGTACTTTGTGTTTAACATGTAAGTTGCAGATATTTATCCTTCCGGCAAAGAAGACTGGCAACCAGTGGATTGCATTATTGGCAATTTTTATGCATTCCATGCAACTGTGGGAGAGCTAGTCTATAACACTAGCGCCAAAAGAGCGTTGGATGAAAGGGGGGCTTTGTTCTTTGACCACTTTTATAATGCTCCGCATTTTGCGCTTGGCTTTGAAACTCTAGAATATCTCCTGGTTCCTTTGAAGGACATTTTAGAGTGGCCATTCCCTTCATCTGAAGCCTCTAAGTGTTTCAGACTAAAACTCCATCAGGTCTCGGGACACAACAGAGGAGGCTAAGAGCGGTCACCGTTAGGGTCATCAATGACGAGTTGGTGCAACCACCAAGTGGTGCTTTGTGTGTTTCAGAAGGTGTTCACTTGCCAGAGGGAGCTTTGCCAATGAATGTGCTCCCTATCGTCTCCATCAATGATCATCATTATATAATGCTTAATGAAATCATGGAACAGTTTGAGTTAAGAGAGGACTACTGCCTTGCTATAGTTGCTCCAAGTCTACAAGAGGATGACAATATAATCGACCCTGCCAATGACAAGTATTCTATCATGGGTGCTCATGTAACAGCAGGTGAGTTTATCAAACCAACAGAGGCGCTAGCAATGATATACAAGGATGCAACCGCATGTGCCGCGACGCTTCCAACGAAGTCGGAGTTCAGGGCAGTACAGGAAAGTCTTGGAATCATAGATATGGGGAGAATTAGTCCATCAACAATATTGACGCCTTCCTCATGCTCTACAAACGAGAGTACACTTGACTTATGGAATGCTGCATTACTCAAAGACGATGAAAATCAAAAGGTATACTATTGTGTAAATATTTTTTTGCTTCCCTATATGAGAGTTTCATGTGTATATACCAACACTTGGCTTTTATTTCTTGTAGCTCATAATCTATGATGATAAGTTCATTCCTCGTCCCGGTGGACGAGGTAAAGGAGACTTGGGAAAGAATTCCTCCCTTGGTCAGTACTTGGAGAATTTGAATGCTCCAAACTTCCTCTGCTTCCATTCCAACTTCTCCGAGGACAAGGTTGAATTCCCTCTTTTTGTACTAAAGACACTCTCAAGATATCTAGGAGGCGCGGCCATCAGATGGAACGCAGACAAGGTGATCCTGCTAGACAAGCAAGTAGCAATCTTAATTTTCTGTGTATGGCCTGCGCAGTCGCTACTTTTTGTCACATGTTGCATATGGTCTAACTTGGGGAATCATAGACCCACGCCAGTTGCCACAATATGGAAAACATGATCTGCTAAAACAAAAGCATCCAGTCATTCAACTTATAGAAGAGGCCCGTAGGTTGAGGCATCTGAGGAGATCCAATTTCTCGACCTCAACGTGCTTGCGACGGATGTTGATGATGAAACACGTCATTCAAAGAGACCAATGCACAAGGAAGAGGGTCCTTCAAATAAGGGCAAGAGTCCAGAATGTTTTATATCATTTCTAGATGACTAGAAATAAATAGAATGTATTTGTTTTATGCACCGAAGTTAGATTGATTATGTAGTAGTGTCTTGCAGTGTACTTTTTTTGTTGCAACCATCATTCAAATGAAAAGTTGAAATGATAGAGTATCAATGTCTTGCCGCATTTTTTATTTTGTTGCAACCATCACTCACAATATGAAAAGTTGAAATTACATAGGTTCTTTTAGATACATTAAGTTTGGTGTTTGGATCTTGCTATGGCTGAGAGTTATGACATAACTTGCACCGGTGTTGTCCAAACCCTTCCCACGTGCTATTTTTGTAGTTGTCAATCCGCACGTTGTCTAGCTACAGACGATAACTCCCATATCTCTTTTCCTTGCCGTTTTTTGGATAATCTCACCGTATGGACAATATGACTTCGTTTGACTTGTTCCTTGCAATGTGACTGTGCATTAGTTTCCGATACATCCATTGGTGTAGCTCCTCTAAGCTATTTGCTTTGTCCGCACCACCTCCATGTCGAGTGTGACTGAAATAACCAGTACGAGCTTGGTAGTGGGTTTTTTCCATGCCCTGTGTAGACCAAACAACCAAGCTGCCATATTGCCTTGCAAACCAAGGCATGTGATTACAAATAATGGGCTACACACAAAGCATGCAAACATTATAAGGATGAGTATTTTCAATTCAAAAGATTATCAAGTCATCAAACCAATTACAGTACCATGTAGTGAGTAATATGTTGATTTGTCAACGCTCTTATGAATGTCTTGTAGAAGATCTTCTCAGCTTCTTGGAATTTTGTATAGTCGCCATCAGTCCATGAGTTCAATTCGTAGAACTTGAATATTGCATCCAAGGTTTTCCATACCTTCGCTTTGCAAGTCCTTGCTGCACCATTGTGTGCATGGTCAACTATAGCATTGTGTAGATTTTTCACCTGTTGTATCGTAATGCTTGTCTTTCTTCTGCACTTTGGCTTTTGCGTTGTCGTTTAGTTGTGGGCACCGAAAGAAAGAGTCGGGCTTTCACACCACCAATGGACAGCTTCTTTGGAACATCCCAGCCATTTTTTGATTTCTTCTCATCCTGCTCTATCTCAACATGTCCTCCGTGCAAACCCATTTCTACGAAGGCCGTCTCTAAGGCTGACATTTCCCTTTTCTTCGCAGAGAGAGGTCGAGTGGTCCAGGAAAAACAAATATAGAGAAACATTAGTTTTTCTATTATTCTACAAAGTGCATGCATTGTGCATATGTGTACTCTAGATAGTGGGATATCCAAAATGGGTCAAAAGTTAGGGTTGCGTAGATGCCTATCCGGAGCTCTTCTCCAAAATGGTTTGTCAAGGATGTGAACCCCTCCCATGCAATACAAGCAAGGGCATTTACTTGTTGCTCCTTTGGAAACATTGTATATGCATTTCAAGGTTTTTAGGTCTCCAACCATGTGCCACTCTACATTGTAGGATCCCATGCCCTCCACATCCAATTTCTTTCCATTTCTCTGTTCGCTTATTGTTTTTGGTATGTTTGTTGATGAAAAACCCAATTCAATATATCAAAATTCTCAGTGGTCACTTGAAAGGATAATTTTGAACTTATTATAATGCACATGCAAAAGCATTCAATTGAAACATAATGATAAATTATCTCTAACATAACTTTTACGCACTTTGAATGTTGCAAGAAGGAAAATGTTATGCTCAAACTGCATACTAAAGTTTCGAGGATCATATGGTCCAATTCTTGCATCCAGAGCTCTATTCATAAGTGTTATTGTGACTCGCTCAATCTTTGTCTCCTTTACAAGCTCACACTCATCTAGCTTGATGAAAAACTTCAAGACGCCGTTGCACTCTTTAGGGGTAACATCGAACAACTGCAAAATGTAAGACTGTAGCGCGATCATATCATATAAAAAATTGTTATAATTGTCATAGACCATTTCTCCTCCTTTTGGTGATCTGTATGTTGATTCAATGTGGAAAGGACTTCCTAGCTTTTGAAGCACCTCCTCGTTGACTTCCCATCTTGTTTTTTTGAATAGAGAAAGGGTTTGGAAGTAGTGTGTGCTTGATGCAAAACTTTTTTATTTGTCTTTGCACAGACCTGAGTAAGAGGAGTTAGGAATCAAAACCCTTTTCTAGTGGAACAACACTACAAATGATGCAAAATCCTTTTCTAGTGGAACAACACTGCAAATGATGCTACATACTTGAAAATGGTAACATATCCCTTATTGGATATACTAGCTTCATCCAAAATTGATTGAACGTCACGTGTAGTGAGTTGGTTCTCATGTAAAAGGCTGTCAAGATGTTTAGCAACAATCTTACCATAGCACTTATCATCCAAGATGCCAGCTATGTTTTTGCAATTCAATATGAGCCTGTAATGGGCCAAGGAGGTGGTTGTGCAGCGCTCCACTTCCTTTTCAGGGTGAAGCAAAGATCTGTGCAAGCATGTTAGCAGTAAGAGATGTGAGAGTTTATGAATATAAACCTAAGAAGCATAGATGCACTCACTTGATGGTTTGCACTCTTTTCTTGATTCCTCCCAAGCCAGCTTTCAAGTCCTCGATGTCTCTTAGTTTTCTGTCTCTTTGGCAAAGACCTAGTGTTGTTTTTTTTCTCTAAGTTGTTGCCTAAGCTCCTTGATGGTCTTTTTGTTGCCTTCAACCTGTTTAGCACATTACACAACTTTCTGGTGTAAGCGAACATTCTCGTTGTATACAATATCTCTCTCTTGTTGCAGAACGTCATTTCTTGCAGTCAATTGCTTAGTGTAGCCATACAAGCCATGGTGGCCATCTCTGACATAGTTCACTAAGGATGTAATAACCTTAAAAGGTGGAGTGGAGTTTGTGACGGGATGTTTTGGATACATTCTGCCATCCAGCCAAATGTCCACATTTTTCATGCCCTGTGATCTTAAGTTCTCCTTTGAAGCTTCAAAAAGCGTTTGCTGTTTGTTTTTCTTGTAGAGGGATTCATACTCTCGTGAGAGCTCTATGTGCATCTGATACACTTCTCTCCTATTCCTTGTAGAAGGTTTTTGTGGAGAAGCTACAAGTGTCTACTGAGACATGACTGATCGAAACTATGTGCAGAAGGAGGGGGGGTGATAGAAGAATGGTATTTGAATATCGTGCGCACGCTAGAAGAATGGCAATTTAAATATAGCGTGCACTATTTTAGAGAACACAAGAGGGAATGGGGTGAAGAAGGAGGCAAGGAAACAAAGCTTAGTTTTGAAGAATGCAAGAGATTGAGATATTCGGCATTGAATTCAGTAGCCACCACGCACAGTGAAGTGTTATCATGATTAGAATACTTTTTGGATTTTTTTAATAAAAATACCTTCCATGAATAAGATATCCAGATTTTAGAAAACATGTATGAAAAAGGGTTTAAATGAATTTCTATTATCTCTCTCTACATTGACATGGCATTTCTTACAAGGCCCAAAGTTGAGTCCAAACTTTTCCTTATATTGGACCTCTTTAAAGCCTATCCCATAGGATTCAAGCACACCATGAGAGCCACATGGGGAGGATCTTGACATGTGTATTTTATGCTTCTTAAGATATCATGTTTGAATTGAACACTTCAAGCATCTAACCATTTAAGCATGGAAATTGTTTATATCTCTTGAGAGTTTATCTTTGAATTGAACACTTCAAGAAACTTAGTCATTTAAGCATGAGAAGCACCTCAAGCTTGGGAAAGGTTCCCACAAACACTTTAAGCACTTTAGTTAGCAACCACGACAAGCACCTCATGCTTGGGTAGGATTCCCACCTCGAGGTCAGCTCTAGCTTGCCTAAGGTCAAAGGACTTTTTAACACTAACCTTTGGAGGTATTTAATGAATCTAACCCTAAGGTCTTTTAAGCTCCATTAGATGCACGTTGCTCTTTGATAGGCTGCCTCCTTTTGGACCCCTATTGAGATGTAACCACCTCTCCTCTTGATCCCTTGCTGAAGTAAATATAGAAGCACTTATTGCACATTGCTCTTTGGTAGACCGTTGTCGAGAAATTCACGGTCTTGCCAAAAAAGCATCAGGCTTTTGGCTGTGAAAGTTTGTGAGAGAACTCCAAAAACTATATGAAGGAGTTAAACCATAGATGCCATAAAGTATAAGGTTTGGAGGGAAGTGCAATCAAAGAAGCCTCACTCTTTCTCTGTTGTACTCACACACACAAAAAAAGAACACAAAAGAGAATATCAAAACAACACAAAGATGAAAACATCATGGCTATGGTCAAATCGTATCATGGGTATTATGAAAGTGTTAATAGATGAGTAATGGTGTTCAATCTTCTTTGCCGACCAAATAGGCTATAAATTGTTCTTTAGAATTGTATTTTTGTGCTTACCATAATATATATATGTTTTGTCTAGTGATTGAAATTAATTGCATGTATAAATCCTCTTGATACATAGTAAGATAATTACACTTGCATCAAAAGAAAAGTTATGATCTATAAAAGGTAGTATGATGGGATCCGGTGAAAGAATTATTTCATGAGCCTTTCTGGGCCAAAGAGAAACACTATACATTGTTGAAAGTGTATTTTACGATTAATCCATACGTTAATTGTAATAGATCGCACAGAGTGGAAGTGATAGAAATTCACATCATGTGGATTATTCATATAGGATAACTCTAGTATATGCAAAATGTAGATACGAGAGAAGTGAAGAAAAGAGAATTTTCCTCCCAAGCCCTATTCTTGCCCATAGGCAATAAGGATACTGCGAAGAGAGATGTACCTGTAGCAAGAAGAACCTATAATTTGTAGAGAGAATGAATTTGTAAGAGTAAAAGAGATAGATTTGGTTAGAGAGGGAGATGAAATTAGAGATATATGTTGGATTAGATATGAAAAATAAATCAATAAGAAATATCAAAGTAGAACACATCTTACTTGACAAACCCTTTGTGAGTTATTCACCGTTTTTTATGGAGAGAGAAGAAGAGGGAAGACTTCAAGCCTTGATTAATGCACCAAGTTCAATACCTTCTTTGATTAGAGTTGATCTTCCAAGGATAGCTTACAAGATTGGCTAGTCTTCCTCTAGGAGAAAGTGTAGGCTTAGGCTTAAGCTTATGTTTATGACTACGTACAATTAGGCATTATTACTCTCACTCCCTCATGAATTCATCTCATGAATGGTTTACAAGGAAGACAAGGTCCCCTTTTATAGGTGAAGGGAACCCCCAAGGTTTACACAAGAAAGAGAAGAGCCAGTGTGAACAGGAACTGGCAAAGTTTGAAATGAGTTGTCCTTGCATGATGTGGGCAGACTGAGGTCCAGTATTTTGATTATATCTCCTCAACCGTGGATCCAAATAAAAAAGTAAAAATAGGGGAAACAATTTCAGCTCAAAAGCTACGACTCCCATTTTATATACTTTTTTCAATTCAGATTGAAACCTTGTGTAAAAAAATCATCAAAATAGGATCTAGTATTGGCAGCAAAAGTCTTCTTGTGGTCCCCTTAGCCTAAAATTTCATTTCATTCCAATGGACATCTCATGCAATATGAAAGCATGACATTGCTCTTTGACAAAGTTTTGTAACCATGCTTGCAATAATGCATTAAATAGGTGTATATTTGAGAATCATGCAAGCTAGTGTCCCACTAGGATTTGATTCCTTCGTAGTAGATATTAAAAGAAAAATATAAGAAAAATATAAAAAATACAATAGAATATATATATATATATATATATATTGACAGTTACCTCGATATAGTATCTAGCTAGGGTGTGAGATAATAATGAGATAGTACAAGAAAGAACCAATGTTTTTGGCCCTAGTTAAACAGGCGCAATGCAAGGAGATCTTCCTTGCTAAGCCCTCTTGCCAAGGTAGTACATTCCATGTGGGAATTGTACTTCAATCGAAGTCACTGGATTTTGTCCGTACATTAGCTCCACAAGCATATATCCAGTTATTGACCTATGTGTTGTACGATCAGTCCATAAAGCATATGGTAATAGTTTGGATACTCACCAACTCTCCTTTGCAAGCCTTGGCCAAAGCTTTGATGATCGGAGGATGCCTCTTTCACTCTTTCCATTGCTTCAGGGTTGTAAGCTATAATAAGAGAAAGGTTGATCCTAATCTGAAAAAAGAACTCCCTTTCTTCCTTGGCTAATTGTTTTCAGTGATCTTTCTCACACAACCATAATGGCAAATCACCTCATCAAGAAGGAATTTTCACACATCTTCCGTGGTTTTAGCTCTTAATGCTCTCCCTTCAACCTGGTTAGTTAAGTCCTCTTGTGCAAAAACTAAGTATCTCATTTGCAAGAGTCCTAAAGGCATTGTGACTAGATCCACAACCCATTTATAGTGCATGACTGACTAGTGGATAAGTTGGGTGCAATCCATCACGATGTCAAACATTTGATACATTTGACAAGGTACACATGACTCTAACAAATTGAGATACATCTTTGTACATACCCTTCCACTAGTATTTTTCTCTACAAATTGAGATACATCTTTGTACATACCTTCCACTAGTTTTTTTCTTTTCAACTTGGAGAAGGTTGCCACACACCCCTGTGTCCAGCCCATAGACTCTCATGAAACTCTTGCATAAGCTAGCTTATTGTCTCTTTTTTATATATACCCTTTGTGGTATAGCGCCTTTTGTTTAGGATTCTTCCACGAGTAACCATCCCTCAAAAGTACCCATATGTTTTCCTGTTGCGTGTCCTCTTGAATTCTTGTTCAGACCAATCATCTGTTTTGCTAGAGTACTCAAGTAGCTTCCAATATGCTGCCAATCACCTTCATAAAGCTCTTTCAAGAAACAATTCAAGTGGATTAGTCATGCAGACATTGTTACCTTTAACATGAGAGATAGAATAGCACTTTGTTTCTACATCATCTTGTTAGAAAATAAGACGTAGCTAAATAGATTTTTGAGTAGATTACTTAATGGAGAGAGATAGATTTCACACACAAGAGATTATAGAGTAGAGAGAGAGAGAGTACACACGATATACGTGGTTCACCCAATGTGGGCTACGTCCACGGGAAAGCTTTAGCACTTCAAAAGAAGAAGTAGTTTACAAAGGGATTAAACCCTTGATAGAGCTCCCGCCTTGCTTCACTCTCACCACCTCACACTCACCTTGTTGCATCAACTTCACACTATGAAATGTGTGTAGAAATGGCCTCTTTTTATAGGCCAAAAGGGTTGCCCTCTCTTATAAGAGACAGCCATGTATAGCCGCCCTTGTGCGAATAAGTCCAAATCGGAAATCCGCCCATGTGTGGCCGCCCTTGAGAAGACAAGTCCGCTTTTGATTTCAGCCACTGGCCACCGGCCATTGACTTCCGACCACCGGCCATCGGCCATTGACTACCGGCCACCAGTCAACCGACTAGTTGTTTTCCGACCACTTTCCAACCGCCGTCCGGCCATAATATTCCGGCGAAAAGGAATATTCTGGCGAAAAAAAAAAGTCTCGGGAGCCTCTGTCCCCGAGGCCTCTAAAGTTGCCCCTGATTCTTGTCCGTGAAAATTTTGAGTTTCCGGTGAGTGATTTTCCTTCATGCACGATGGCTTCTCCTCATAATGGGGGCCTTACAAATGTGCGCTTTTACCACAGAAAATTACAAGGGTAAATCAGGCTCCATACTTAACAATCTCCCTCATCTTTGAATCATCTACATACCTTGCCCTTGATAGCATATCTGCCACTGTATTGTCTTTACTTGCAATGTGCTTAAACTCGGGATGTAAGGACTTAATGTAGGAAATCCACCACAACATATAAATGTCTGGGGTTGAGCAGCTTGTAATCATCCCAAGAAGTGGTAGACAATCTGTTTCTACAACCACACATGCACCAATTAGGGACTCTTTTCCATTTTTCAAAGCTGTAACCATACCCCATAACTCTCTCTTTATCTGTGGATAGTTTTTTTGGAGAGCACTTAGTACCTTTGCTCCAAATCTCACCACATATCTGTGTCCTTCTTCGTCATCTTGCCCTATTGCCCACCCAATCCCAGTAGGACTAGTGTCTACTTTCATAATTATTGTCCTTTGACACTCATAGTCTAGCTTTCTCAAAGTTGGTACTGACTGGAGAAACTCCTTTAGCTTTCTCATGGCTTTTACATGTGCTTCTGTCCATCTATTTTCGTTTGGAAGATAACCATCCTTCAAGGTGAATGGTTCTTTTTTCTTCCTTAATGGAAAAACTGTAATTACCTACTCAAAGTCTCGGTCTATAGCATACTCATCTATCATAAAAGATAGATTATTGTGAGTGGCTATAGACATAATCTTTACCCTTGGCCATTGTTAAAGTGCATCAACCACTTGATTGTGCTTGCCAGCAATGTGAGCAATATGAAATTTAAATTGCAAAAGAAAATTTGCCCACCTCATTTGTTTGTCGGAAAGCTTGGTTTGCATCATGAGGTTCCTTAGGCTTTGTAATCCATTTGTAGGATGAATGGAGCCCCCAGAGAAAGTGTTTCCATTGTCTAGGGCATGTAGAATAGCTAAAAGCTCCGTTTTGTATATGTCCAAGACCCGTTCATCTATATTGAGCCTTAAGCTCTCATATGCTATGGCATCCCCTTCTTGAAGCAAGACTGCTCCAAGGCAATTGCCACCACAAGCATCACATTGGATGTCAAATGGCTTTGAGAGATCCGGAAGCATGAGCATTGGTTGGGAGGTAAGCTTCTCTTCAGGGATTTAATATTTATGTAATTATGACAATTTTGTGCGAATCACATAGGTCTTATTGACACATTCACATGATTACACTAAATATGATCACAAAGAATCCAATTAAGGGCGACCTGGAAACCCACTAAAATCCCGTTGGGCTTTTCCATTTTCCTTGAGGCCCGCCGAGAATACTAAAAAGCCCGGTGGGCACGCATAATTATATATTATGCGGGTCGATCGAGCCTGTGGGTGTTATTTCTTTGTTTCATCTTCACACACACACAGAGCTCGTCGACCACTTTGCAGGTACGTCGAGAGGAGAGAGGACAGAGGGAGAGAGGGGGTCATGTGGGAGCATGCTCTGCGTCGCAAGTGCGCGACATTAGCAAAGTAACTGACCACACGATCCGGGTATGTGTTGTGTGTGTGTATGCGTTGTGTGGTAGAGTGCCTTTTGTCGTATTTCACGGCAGAGTGATAAGGTACCCTACCAAAACAATGGGAGTGTGTGGTACAGATGTCCTGGAAACATTGCTTATCACGGGGGCATCACCTCGGCGACGCGGAGAAGATGGTATCTCTTGTGGTAAGTATTGGCTTATTGTCTGGGTACTACATCGGTAGCGGCGAATCTAGTATCCTTATGGTAAGTCACTTCCCTTCCCCTTTCCCAAAAAACATATGGGCATGATTGTAAACGGGTATATGATGTGTGTATAAGCAAGCCATTTATTTCTCCTTAGATTCAGGTGGCACTCAGTCGATAACGCGGCTAATAGAGTGTCGTTTGTTAAAAGCATCTGTTTTTACATAAATGTGGTGTTCAGGTTGTTAATCTGACCATACAAACGTCATATAATTTGTATGTGCATGTGCATTTAATTTTTTAAGTATTAAGTATATGAAATACTTGGTCGGTAACGCGGATGTAAAGTGTATTTCATATACTGTTTGAATTGTTTGATTTTGTTGTTTTTAACTATACATATGAAATTATATACTAGCTAATCATATTCAAAAGAATACTTAATTCATCAATCATCGCTATTTTAAATGCTCCATGTATATAGATTATATGCAAAAAAGTATTTGCACACAAATTGCATGTCAGATATTCTTTTTTATCTTTTTAAAGTACCTCAAGCATTCTCGCTATTTTTAATGATTCACTTACATAAATTCTCTGTAAAAACGAATATGCACACAATTTGCATGTTAAATATTCTTTTCATGTTAAATTTGCGTGTTGAATATTCTTTTGTACCTTTTTAAAGAGCATCAATTATCATCGCTTTTTTTATTGCTACATTTACATAAATTCTATGTAAAAAAGTATGTGAATACAATTTGCATGTTAAATATTTATTTCTATCTTTTTAAAGATCAAGACATTCTTTGCAATTTTCTAGTTCAATTTGTATACTTCCAATGTTTTGAATGTTTTTGAAGTCTTTAAGTCGGTGCGTGCTTTGTTTGAATTAGTATGTGCGTACGAAGAAAAATATAAGTTAAAAATTCAATATATGTTGAAATGTGCCAGACTGTTAACATGTATTGTTTGATCTAAATTAAGTTCTTATAAACCACTTGTTTGATCTGCATTTTACACATGTAGCTGATTGCAATCTTAAGTGAGGGTGGTTTTCAACTTTTATCAATATTTCCTTGTACATTTCTTAAAGTCTTCAAGTGGTGGTTAAGGGTTTGCCTGAAATAGTGTGAGAATGTTAGTGTCATTTGCAACCATGAATTTGTATTTGATATGCTTTTTTTTATTGTTCAGTGCAAATATGACGCCAGATCAAAAGAAAAGTATTATGCGTGCCATTCGTAAAGAATGTATTTTGAAAATCTCATCATGTGCAGATGGTCGCATACAGCAGATTAGTGAAAGTGATGTCTTCATCAAAGACCTCACTAGTGCTATATGGAAGAACACAGAGCACAGGCTGCGAGGTGAAGGCCAATACGAGTTGTTGATTACAGCAGGGATTCGATAATTTGACCCCCACCACAAGGTTAGGACAGTGTTGGGCAATATGAAAGTATGTTGAACAGACTTAAAGGAAGATATCCCACCTGCCTGCGACATATCAAAATTAGAGCTCTAGGATAAATTGTGGGAAGAACAGAAGGTAAAGATGAAGCATGTGAAAGCGCAGGACCAAGTAGCCTTACCCAAGAGATTGGAGATGGCCCAAGATGTGCAAGTATCTTTGGGAGGTCGATCCGATGCCAACGGCACCGGCACAATCATGCGCATGGTTTTGAATGCCAAGTGCGCTCATCTTGTTGGCATCCCTCACGAAGCTTTGGTAGAAGGTATGAGGGTTGGAGCAGGCTCCTTTGGTATGTGAACATTGTACACCATCAAATGCATCTCCTTTTTTCCCAACCACATTACATATGTGGAAAAAGGTTACATGGGAGGGAGTGAGGCAAAATTTGACAGCTTTCAGACAGAGCAAGGAATGCAAATGCTTCACCCCTCCATTGTAAGGTGCATTGGCTTTACTACCGAAGCTCCTTGGATCGCAATATTTCCATACTACAATGGGGGTACCGTGGGCGACATGATGTGCCGCTTACCATTCGATCACGGATTGTTCAAACGACACATGCATATGCTACAACACAACTACAGGTCATTGCTTGCAGCAAATCTTCCTGTACAAGAGATAGACACGGCGCAGATCAGAGCAATGATCGAGCAGATGCCAGCCATTTGTCACTCCTTAATCGATGACATTGCGGCTATCCACTCAACCGGGATAGTGCACAGTGACCTGCACCCATTCAACATAATGCTGCACCCGTTCAACATAATGTTGGACTTTACTCGCACCATTAAACTCCACGTCTGCATCATTGATTAGGGGATGAGCACGCAACAATTAATTATCTCCATCCAAGCGCACAATCAGACTCTACAGTTTTGGAGGCAGAGAGAGTAGGGAACTATACGATCCACAGTGCACAGATGCATACACAAAAGCGAGTGACATTTATGCATTGGGCTATCTATTCGACATGCTGGCAGATTTTTGGAGTGCAACCAAAAAAGTTTATTTTTCAAAAGAAGTTTTTCACCACTCGGACAAAGATGTTATGAGGGCTATTCGGATTAAAGAAGATTGTTGGATGAAGTTAAAAGAGAGGAAACAAAGAAGAAATGCTTTTGACGTGTTGATATTTTTCAAAGAACATTTAAAGACAGAACCTAACCCTGTCCAACATCCCCTTGTTGAACTTGCACCATCATTTTATCTGATCTAAACATTTTTATGATATACATATGTCTTGTCCATGGTATTCTATTTTTTATTGAAGTGTATTATTTGGTTTAAAGTGGTTCACCTAATTGAGTCAATTATCTTTAGCCATTTCAAATTTGTCGTGTTGAGTGTCGGTATTTAAAATTTTCCTTGTGGTTCAATTAGTTTGCATTAGTTGTGGTTTGATTTAGTGGATTCAAGAATATATTTTGTTCCTCCTAGATAACGAGATGATTCCGTGGTTAGTGGAGATTAAGCTGAGGTTATCGGATCTCTTTTATTTTTCGTGGTTAGTGGGATGACTCGCAGTTAGCAAGATGCCTCACACTTAGTGGAATGCCTGGCGAGTAGCGGGATGCTTGGCTATTAGCAAGATGCCTCACGGTTAGCAAGATGCCTCGCAATTAGTGGGATGCCTCGTGAGTAGCGGGATGCCTGGAGATTAGAAAGATGCCTCACGGTTAGCAGGATGCCTCGTGGGGCTAGCAAGATGCCTCGTGGGGTTAGCAAGATGGGAAAGTTGTGTGATTTGCGGCTAGCAAATAAATCCTTTGCAAAGGCTCTGTTGGTTACACAGAGAAAGTCCGTAGGTAGCAACAAACTCATAAGAAATTGGAAAAGTTATTTTTGTTGAAATATAGGATTGTCTTCATTAGGCCTTGTTTGAATTGTTTTGGTATTGTTTGAAGGGTTGTATAGAAGAACCTGTGTTTGGAATTTATTAAGGAACACTGTTTGTATATGTAAAACAGTGTGGTAGTAATTAAAAAACAAGTTGAAAAGTGTAAGTGTGGGGTGGAAAGTGGGGGCTGTCTCAGGTTGCCAATCAAGGATGGGTGGTCTTGATTAGTTGAGAAACTCTCCACTCCCTCTTATTAAGAGAAGTGAAATTAGAGACTCATTGTGCCATGAGTCGAGATGTCTCAAATCTACATGCCCCTAAAAGCTAAGTCTCATATCATATTTATGGTTTATGGATGGCGGCCGTGCCTCTTAAACGTGGGGAAAAATACATTTTTTAGGGATTTTAAATATGTCAATGGGATTACATTTTTATGTTAGGAAATAACTTTCATTAGAATCCTAGATTTACTGACCTAGCTTGTGGCATATAACCCTTATAACCACGTAAATAATGGATAGAGGAATTCCTCTCTTCTGTTGCTCGTATTTCTACATTCTGGAAACGAAGTAGGGTGTTGTGAACGAAAAAAGGAGAATAAAGGAAGGCCATCTATCAAGTTACCCAAATCTTCTTGGGGTTCGGGACCTCACAATTGGTATCAGAGCATAGGTTAAAAATGATTAAATTGGCTACTTTAAGCTTCCTCATATGTATGGTTCTCTGTACCCATTACCCGAGTCATAGAGATGTTACATTATACGGATTGATACGTACCATACTTATGGTTGAAACCTCTAATATATTTTTTCATAGAGACATCTTCTATAGACCCCCTATATGAAATTTTGATGACTTTATGATTAGAAGATTGAGTTGTGTTTCTACAAAGAAATTGTTTGAGTGGTTAAGTCATGTAAGTGAGTTTTTTTGTGTGGATTGAATCAGCCATGACCGGTTAAGTCATGTGATTAGATGACCCATGACTGGTTAAGTCATGTGATTGAGCTTTGATGGACTGAATAAGACAAGATTGGTTAAGTCATATGGTTAAGTTTTAATAGACTAGATAAGTTATGATTGGCAAGTTATACGATTGAGTTGTTAGTGGATTGGATAAGTCCAAGCTTGACAAATACCCTATTAATTTGAGTTATTATAATCATTCATGCACACTCAAGGGAATGCTCAAATCATTTCTACATTGGAAAACCCTCAAAATGATGCTATCTATACGGAGATTTAGGAGAAGTTGTTGCTCAAACAAATACAACCACATTCTTTTAACGGAGAGAGTGATGATATTGAGAAAGATGCAGAAGCATGGATTGAAGCTATAGATGATTACTTCTCTACTGCAAGGACCACACATGCAAATCAAGCGATGTTAGGGATGTTTCGTTGTCGTGCAGCTCCGCTTCCATGATAAGAAAAAGAGCAGAGAAATGCTAGCTAAGATTCTTTGAAGCCTACACATTTATTGAGCAGTGATCAGAGCTTGTTAATAGGCCAAGTTTAACGATTAATGTATGCCAGATGCGTCTTAAAAGGGCCAATGGATGCCTTAATGATGCCAAAAATGATTATTCTTGAAGTGAGCACAGATGGGAATTAATGATCTAGAACTGTAGTGCTTGAAGTGCTCTATCGGCCTATCTTTACGGCTCGTCAATTGGAGCTACGGTGAAGAAGTTATGGCATATTGAAGTTTGACTCGATTGCAGATTCGTACCGGATTGGGCAACTGTAGCTGAGGTGATAGAAATGAAATGAATGCATGGGCTTGAAGTTCTCACTTTGTGGAGCGCATCTATCTTTTTAGATCAACGATCGGAGTTCTGGTTGCCAAGATATTTGCCGTTAAAGATTCAGCGGGGGTCGGCTCCATACCTGTTCGGTCCGCTCGATCGGAGTGCCATCTCGGATTTTTACAGCCTCAGCAGGGTTTGTATGCATTTTATGCAGCTTGAGAGGTCTATAGGGATTTATGGCTCGTTGAACGCAGTTCCACTTGATCACATAATAAGGCTTGAGACCGATGACAATTGCCGGCACTCTTGAGCTAGGTAATTTTGGCATTATTCGGGATGTTGTTATGGGCAATAAGATGCTCGAAGATATTGTTAGTCAAGGCTTGTTGAAGAAAAATGTCGTGCATAACATTGCTTGTCCGACATGTGTATCAAACATGATGCCTTTTACTTCTTGCAAAACATTGCATGGCCGGCATGTTTGCCATAGTATACCGAATGTGGTGCCCCTACAAAGCCATAAGGCTGTCCAAAAGTCGGTGCCCGCCCAATGCAAGGGAATGGCCGCCCATATAATATGGCAAGGCCGCCACTTAAGCTAAATGGACGCCCAAAGGTATTGAAAAGAGGGCTTTTGTGTGTGAACAAGGAAGAAAGAAATAAAGCAAAGCGTAAAGGCCAAGGGCGACGACCAGGCAGCGTGAGGGAGGAAGAGAGATGCGCAAGCAGCGGGGGTGCTCCAATGAGCACGATGGAGAGATGAGAGTTGCTTACCTAGCATGGGTGATTCCATTCGGAGCAACTCGCCGCGCACTTTGCGCAGGTCAAAAGTCCCCACTGCCACGTCATTGGCGCCGTTCCCACAACAATGGCGCCATCGTTGCATAAAAAGGAAGTGGGGATATTAAAAGAAGGGCAGCGAGGAAAGTAGAGGGACGAGATTTTGAGGAGGGCATGAAGGCATGAAGGCATGAAGAAGAAGAGGAATAGGCAAGCAAGAGAAGCTCTCTCTCGTTCTTGAGGAAGGGAAGGCCCTCTCTCTCGTACTCGGTTAGTAAATGAAAGGAAACAATCTCGCTCTCTCTCTCTTGGTCGTAATCAAGAGAGGAGCATGTAAAGGAGAAAAACGAGGGCAAGAAGAAGTAGGGTAACGAAGGACTCCAAGCGAAGCAAAGAGAGGCAAGGCGTGACAAAGGAAGAGGAGAGAAGGCAAGGGAACCAGAGAGCTTGGCTCCCACTCTCTTCCTTCTTGTCGTGGGCTAGCAAACAAGCAAAGCTTGCTCTCTCTCACTCTCATCCTCAGCTAACAAAGGAGGAAGGGAGAAGAGGGAAGTGGAAAAAGGAGAACAAAGAGGCAAGCTTGTGCAAGGAGCTTGAACAAGAAGCTTTCAAAGCTTGAGCAAGCCGAGGCAAGAGGAAATTCCAAGCAAGGTCGAGGTCAAAGCAATTAAAGGCGAGAAGCACGAGTCGAGGTCAAGGAGGGAAATCTCTCTCTCTCTCTCTCTCTCTCTCTCTCTCTCTCTCTCTCTCTCTCTCTCTCTCTCTCTCTCTCTCTCTCTCTCTCTCTCTCTCTCTCTCTCTCTCTCTCTCTCCCGCTCTCCCGAGCTTGGACAAGAGAATTTCTCGTTCTTGAGCTAAAGAAGGGGCAAGAAGGGATTTGAAGACAGTAATTGAATACATATCAAGCAGTAGAACAACTGATCTAAGAAAACTAGCACAGAAGGATTTTGTTCGTCACCGGAAACTTAAATTAGTTATTTCTTTTTTATGAATCGCGGAGCCATTAACGGCCCGGGTAATTGTAACGGGATCCTAAACTCCTTGATTTCAGTGAACGTAAGTGTCGGTGTTGTTAACAGCCCGACTTGGCTATTGCTAGTAGAATGTACTCAGAGCTTAAATTGGTTAATTGAAGGTTACGGTGATTGACAAAGCCTTTTTCACTTGTTGTTCTTGTTCTCTTGACACCTCCCACAGCCAGAGGCCCGGCGCCTGCGCGGCTCACGTTTCGAACCCATATCCCCCGACATCGTCTCTCAGGGGAAGTGAGATTATGGTGGAAACAACATTGTCGTGACATGGAAGTGTTGGAGAACTCTCAGAGTTGGTGGGAAATCAAACAAGCGGTGAAGGAAAGATACTTACCCACTGCCCATGAAGCAATAAAGATGAATGAGTTATTTAGCTTGAAAGAATACAGTTTATCCTTGGAAGAGTACTACTCAAAGTTTGTAAGGGTTAGACGTTACGCACCGTCAATGACCATAGAGCAGTAGGTAGCTCGCTTTTGTCAAGGTTTAAGAGAACCAATCAATTCGTGATTAGAAGCTTTAAAACCTACCATTGTAGAAGATGCTTTACTACGAGCTATACCTTTGATGAAGGAACAAGGGATTACAAGAAGCATTGAACAAAATCAAAGCTTCAAGGATACACAACCACAAAGGGTTTATGCTGCTAATGCGCAAGATTCTTGATGCTGTCAGGAGTTTTTTGGAGCACGGGATTGCGCATATGTACATATACATGCATGGTGCATCAAATAAAGGATTGCCCATTTTCCAGAGCCAGGTGGTTACGTGGGGCCCACATGTGTACAGGTAGGACAGCATGTACATAGTGCAGCGATTTTCTCTATTATCAGTATTAGTGTGTTTTTTCTACAATAAGGAGGAGTTGGTAGCGCGTAAAACTTCTCGAGGAAGCTATCCGCGGGCCGACGACGTGAGGTCAGCAGGTACGTCAGATGGCATCTAGTGGCGTCAGGAGGGCGAACGAGGTCAATATTTGCACGCGGATGAGGACGGACACAACGTGGGTGTTTGCTTGTGAGAATTATGCAGAAAGGTCATCATGAGGACCTTTTTTTGGGGCCACTTCACGTGGTGGCGAGATGCATTATTGGAAAACAGCTGAGTGCCAGGTGTGCGAATGATGCAAAAAGGTGACAACTATGCACTGCGAGGTCAGTTTTTGGCCTGTTCGGGGTCCGTTTGAGGTCATCTAAAAGGCCAAGGGTGCCCAAGTAATAAAGCTAAGTGTGGGAACAAAAAAAAAGAAAAAAAGACCAGAAAAAACGTGGAGAAGAGAGGAGGAACAGCCGCAGCTGTGTTTTTGCTCATTTTGGAGCCTGTTTTGGCCGTAAACTGCTCATCCGAGGTCGGATTTGAGCAATTTGACATTGTAGACTGGGGTTTTGGGCCGTTCCGGACGCGATGGCGCTGTCCATTTTGCCAAATTCCTCACTCTTTTCCTGCTATTTTTCTGTGTAAGTTTCTCCTATGAGCGAAGTTTCTGCTCTAGTTTGTGATTGCATCTGGCTTATTTTACCCATATTGTGTGAGCTATTTGCCCTATTGGTGTTGGCCCAAGCTCAATTGTATCTAAACATTAGAAATTCTCCTCTTTTGAGCTGAGTTTTTGGGTGTGTGTGTGTGTGTGTGTGTCTGTGTGGAGTGGGAAAGTGGATAGTCTCTCTCCTCTCACTCCAGAGGTGTGTTCCCTGTCTCGGCCAGGTGTGTTGTCTAAGCCGAGTGGTGCCCCATAGTATGTGTGTGTGTATCTTCCCAAGAGTGTGTGTCGGGTCGTTATACAGGCGCTCTGTGTGTTTTCATCCCGCTCACATTCTTTTGGTGCCCCCACGGAGGATCTTCTTCGAGTACCTTTTGCGTCGAGCTTCAAGCTTCGAGATTCGGGGTTACAGGTTGCAGGTTGCAGATTACACGTCACAGGTACAGGTACAGGTACAGGTGATTCACACAGGTACAGGTAGCTGGAGTACAGTGATATACTAGCAGCGATGTCACTTGCAGTTGTTGTGGGAATGCATCACTTGGCGCCTATTTGAGCGCATTGTCTGCTGAATTGTACGTTACTTGTGGAAACTGCCATTGTACGCATTTGTGGAGCCATACTTGGTTGTATTTGGCAGTCCCAGCCATTTCTGAGACTTGGTCTGGAAGATAGACATTTCTGAGACTTGACTATATGCAATTTGCATTACCCTTCGTGTGAGGGTCGATAGCGTGAGGTTTTTATTGAGCTGGGGGATTCTCAAATGTGGAGATCCTTTCGGTGATACAGGTAGCTGGAGCACCCTTTTTGTGACCTCGCCATAGGCTATGTACTAGTGATTCCTACTTGATGCTCGGGTTCTATTGTTGACAGTTTATGCATACATAGAGAGTCTATATTTTGGGTTCCTACTGCTCTACTTCTGGGGAAACTCTGTCGAAATTTTCCCAAGTTATGATGGTTGGTTTTTTGGTATTTTGAGCCATTTATGCTATTATGCTGCTGAAATTTTGGCAAAATTAGAGGTTGAGTCAGGTGTGCCTTCTTGGGAGCTTCATGGTTGGCTTTAATGGATGATCAAAATGGCCCTCAGTTCACTCCTTTTCATTTAACTCAAAGAATTCAGATTAATGTTCATGTGTCCAGGAAGATCTTTTTCCAGCAGCGCATAGTCTTTATGTTTGGGCCAAGAAGATTGAGAGAGATCCTGGAATGTCCTTTGCCTGTTGTAATTCCAATGATCAACTACGAAAACTCATTTGATGTGCATGTGTTTGTCCTTATCTAAAGTTGAGCTCCATTGAAGTTTCTAGGGATTGGGTAGTGAAAAGTTTTGGGTTCTTGCACGTATGTTCGAAAGGGTTCTCAAAGCATCATAATTTGGGTAGCCATGGCTTTCTCTTATCCGGAGTTTCATGGAAGAAGTGATGAAGATGTGGAAGAATTTTTGGAAAAGATGGAGGTTGCCTGCATTAGCAACCAGATTCATGACCCTACGCAAATGTTACGCCTTCTCCAAATTTGTTTGAAGAGTGATGCACGAGTTTGGTCCAACGCATTTGAAGCATGCAGCAGATCCACCTATAAGATTGAGTTGGGACAATCTAAGGCATGGATTGGAAGTGGAGTTTGTGAAGATAGAAGATCCTGACAAAGTGTGGCAAGAAGTACAAGGTTTGGTGCAGAAGGTAGGTGAGCCAGTAGATGCGTACATACGTAAGTTTTCATTGGCATGGGAGCGAATGTGCAAGGCTTTAGCACCACAGGTACCCCCGCCTGACATGATGAAGAAGGATAGGTTCTTGGCTGGTCTTTGGGAGAATATACGTTGGAGAGTGGAGCTAAAGAAGCCTAGAACATATGAAGATGCACTAGAGGTAGCAAGGAACAAAGAGTGGAAGCTAAGGAAAATGAGCCAGTTAGGGGTGGAGTCTTTGCCCATGAGGTCTGAATTTCAGCCTATGGACTCTTTACAAGGTCGTATGTCAGGGGTTCATCATGAACCAGTGGTTCCTGTTACTACTCAGGTTATGCCAGCAGTGGTCACTACAGTAGTGCACGATGATGGCCTAAGGCAAGACATGAGGCAAATGGTAGATATGATGAAGAATCTCAGCCTAAACATGCTAGGTCAAGTGGGAAATAATTGAGGTCGAGGGCGGTTTGCAAATCATCCAGGAGGTGAAGAAAGACCTAGGAATGGTGTTGGACAAAGCAATGGTAGGTTTTGGAGGCAGACGCCCACATGTTATAATTGCAGAGAGTTGGGCCACATCAGCCCGCAATGTGATAAGCCACCAAGGATGGGGGGAGACATGTATCCATTGCCAAGACAGGTGCTAACTAGGTCAAATGATTATGGCATCGAAATTAAGGGAGACGAAGGAATGAGTGGACTGACCCAGGAGGAAAAGGGAAAGACAAAAGTGCTAAGTGTAGTCACCTTGGAGAAGGCATCAAAGCTAGAGGATACATTAGTGATGCCTATTGGGAAGAGGACCACAGAGGATAAGGAAGGAAGAAGTGCCCCAGGTCCTAGTAAGAAGAAAGGAAAGAGCCATGAAGGCGAGGATGTCAAGGCCAAGAGGAAAAGGAGAGCTCGTCGAAAGTTTCATGTTTCAGATTTTCCACTAGGGGATGGGCAAGTAAGCTATGACTTAAAGGAGGATCTGACGAGCAGGAAGGCAGATGTTACTTTTGGGCAGCTTATAGAGATGGTGCCTAAGCTAAAGCGACAGTGGAAGAGGATGGTTAACCCAATGGAGAAAGAGCCAGAGAGAGGTTCAGTAAAGGTGTTGGCAATGGATGAGCTACCAGACATTTGTCCAATAGTAGATGTGTGGCATAAAAGGAAAAATTTGGGACAAGGTTATGTGGATGGCGGAGCCCAAATATGCGTCATAACACACTCATGCGTTGAGAAGATGGGTCTCACAGTGGCTGGGGTGTCAGGTTTTCGGATCAGATTGGCAAACCATCAAAAAGTAAAATGCTTGGGTGTTGTAAAGAGCTTAGAACTGGAGGCATATGATGCAAAGGCAGTGGTTGATTTTCATGTGATGCCAGCAGGGTTGGGAGCATATCCTATTATACTGGGCAGACCATGGTTACGTGCAGTGGGAGCTGTTCAAGATTGGCGACATGGTACGATTAGCCTCTATGGAAAGACAGGTACCAAGAAGCTTTATAATATGGACACAAGGAAACGATTAGAGGAGCTTTATGAAGATGAGGATGAGTCTAGTGATGAAGACTCTTCCACAGAGACAGATGAGGACAGTGATAGCACTACTAGAAGTGATGAGGATGCTGATGTTGCATTTCTTTTGATGGACAAAGAAATCCAGGAGTTTGGTTTAGTTGCATTTGCGAATGAGGTTGAAGATGAAAGTAAAGGGCCTTATGAAGTGATTGAAGGGCTGATGCAAACCAAGGTTGAGTTGTCAAAGAAGCAGGAATTAATGACGCAAATGATTAGTGGAGACCTCTCAGCTATGGAGAAGGATATATTTTTGCATATGTTGGCTAGTTTTCCTGATTTGTTCATTACTTCATATGAAGAGATCAGAGGGTTCAAGGGTGAAGAGATGCATATAGAGCTGAAAGAAGGTGCTAAGCCAGTGCGGCAAAGGCTAAGAAGGATGGGTCAAGAGCAAATGGAAGCCTTGCGGGTAGAGGTGGACAAGTTATTGAAGGCAGGGTTCATAGTCCCTGTGGAGACCAGAGAATGGGTGAGTCCAGTAGTAGTCAGTCCAAAGAAGGATGGGAAGTGGAGGATTTGTGTAGATTTTAAACCCTTAAATGCAGCCACTAAGAAGAACCCATATCCTCTTCCATTCATCGATCAGATCTTGGATTCAGTGGCAGGTTATGAGAGGTACAGTGTGTGTGATGGTTTTTCAGGCTATTTTCAATTGAAGATTGCTCTTAAAGACCGCACAAAGACAACTTTTATTACGCCATGGGGCTGCTATTGCTACACAGTATTGCCATTTGGGTTGTCAAATGGACCTTCCTTCTATCAAGAGAGAGCAAATTGGGTGTTGGAACCATTCATTGGTAGTTGTGTTAAAGCTTTTATGGATGACTTTTGTGTCTATAGCAGAAGGGCTGATCACCATGAGAAGATACAGATGGAATTGGCTCGATATGATGAATGTGGAGGACAACTAAATCCAAAGAAATGTCATCTAGCACAGCCAAGGGTGAAGTTATTGGGCCATATGGTGTCAGAAAATGGCATTGAGGCGGATCCAGATAAGGTGAAGTCTATTATTCTTCTTCCATCACCTATGAGTACGAAGCAATTGGCAAACTTTATACACAAAGTGAAGTACATGGCACGGTTTATTCCATTGTCTTCGCAACTTCTTTATCCATTACAGCAAGTGGCAAAGCATGATCCATTGCAATGGGATGACAAGTGTGAAGAAGTGTTTCAAGAGGTAAAAGAGGTGTTAGGGGGGTTGTCAGCCATGCAGGCTCCTGATTGGGAGAAAGTTTTTTATGTAAATCCATCAGTAGGGGATGATGCCATTGGAGCCATGCTATTGCAAAAGGGGAAGGGCAGCCATTATATGAGGCCAGTGTATTGTGCAAGCCGAGTGAAGTTGGTAGCGGAGAGAAAGTTATCGGAAGTAGAGCTAGTGATGGCCAGTGTAATATTTGCTTGTCGACGATTTCGTCATTACTTGCTACCACGGCCTTTTGTTTTCTTGACGAGTTATGCCTTTTTGCCACAGTTAATTAATGGTATTAACATGTCAAATGTGGTGAAGAAATGGGTAATTGAGCTGCAAGAGTTTGAGTTCTCTTTTCTAGTGGAAGATAGTACAAGGGCTACCCTAGCTGATTTGTTGACCTACAAGGAGAATCCCCTTATTGTTAAGGAAGAGGTGGTGAGAAAGGTAGTTGAAGAAGTGCCACAGATCAGCAATGCACATGTGTTGTTCTTTGATGGTTCATACAGAAAGAGCCACGATGCAGCTTCAGGGGGTATAGCACTTTATGATCCAGAGGGGAAGCCAGTATGCAAGAGAGGGTTCAAATTGGATGCGCATAGTAACAATGAGGCTGAATATGCTACATTGGAAGCCGGATTACACATTTGTTTGAAGCATGGGGTTCGAAGGTTGAGCATAAAAGGTGATGCCTTGTTAGTGGTGAAGCAAGTGCTGGGTGTGTGAAAGAGCAAGAACACCTCATTGAAGGAAATGTGCTTTAGAATTAAAGGCCTGTTAAAAAAGTTTGAAGCATGGAGCATCAAACACATTGAACGTGCTCTAAATGGAGAGGCACATGAAGCAGCTCAAGGCATGATTGGGGAGCTATTCGTGTTAAGGACCAATTTACCTCTTTATCATGGTCGGGAAAGTTTGGCTCAAGAAGAGGAGTTTTTGCTAACAGGGATCATTCCAAAGGAGATTCAGAAGTCTAAGAAGTATGGCTTTGTGCGTAGAGCATACAGGTACAAATTGATTGGCGATGTCTTATACATGAAAGGAGCTGATCTCGTGTTGAGGCGTGTACCTTGGCGGGAGGAGCTTTACAGAGTGTTGGAAGAGAACCATGAAGGCGCATGTGGTGGCCATTTTGCTCTAAAGATCACCTTGCATAAGATTTTGCAAGAGGGGTATGTATGGCCTAGTTTGCACAAGGATGTTCACCATTGGTGTAGGTCTTGCAATAGGTGTCAAGCATTTGGGAAGAGAGTGTTGAAGCCAGAGCTACGAAAAACCATTATGGCGTTTGATGTGTTTGAAAAGTGGGGGATTGATGCAATAGGCTCGTTACCTATCACAAGCAGGGGCAAAAGCTATATTTTGATGGCAGTGGACTATCTTTCTAGATGGGCAGAGGCTATAGCAGTAAAACAGATCACTGCAAAGGATGTGGCAAAATTTGTGTATGATGAAATATGTTGCAAGTTTGGGGTGCCATTAGAGCTACTTTCAGATAAGGGGCCAGGATTTAGAGCTAAACTGCTAGACTTCTTATGCACAAAGATGAAGATTAGGCACCAGCATACCACTCCTTATTACCCGCAGTGTAATGGCTTAAATGAAAGGTTCAATGGTGAGTTGGTACAAATTCTTTCTAAAGTGACAGAGCACCAAGGAAAGAATTGGGATTTGGAATTGCCTAGTGCATTATGGGCTTACCGTACTTTGGTGAAGACAGGTACAGGGTTTACTCCATTTCATTTGGTGTATGGAAAGGAAGCACTATTGCCTATGGAGGTAGAGTTGCCTGCGGTCAAGATGTTAGAGAAGTTGCTTGGGTCGCCTAGTGATGCATTCAAAGAGAGGCTCTTGCAGTTACAAGAGGTCCAGTTGGATAGGATGAGCGCATTGGAGCATTATGGGCAGATGCAGGATAAGGCTTTGGCAAAGATAAATGAAAAGGTTAAAAGTAAGGGTATCAAGAAACATGACTTGGTTTTGCGTTACAACAGTAAACTGGACAATACCTTCCAAAAGAAGTTTCAAATTAAGTGGGAAGGCCCTTTCAAGGTAGTGGAGTGTTTTCCAAATGGCACATATCAGTTGGCTAACCTGGATGGTGTTCTACATAAGTCAAGGGTAAATGGGTTGCGTCTTAAATTGTATCATGCTAGATTGATGATGGTGGAGCAAGATGAGCTGTCTGTGGATCAAGCAGTGTTGGTGAGGGATGAGGAGACCTGTGATGCGGCGAGTCTCATATCTCTCTTTGCTACTGCTGATCATGAATGATCTAGCAGGCTAGGGGATGGGCAAATTATGTCAGGAGTTTTTTGGAGCAGGGGATTGCGCATATGTACATATACATGCATGGTGCATCAAATAAAGTATTGCCCATTTTCCAGAGCCAGGTGGTTACGTGGGGCCCACATGTGTACAGGTAGGACAGCATGTACATAATGCAGCGATTTTCTCTATTATCAGTATTAGTGTGTTTTTTCTACAATAAGGAGGAGTTGGTAGCGCGTAAAACTTCTCGAGGAAGCTATCCGCAGGCCGACGACGTGAGGTCAGCAGGTACGTCAGATGGCATCTAGTGGCGTCAGGAGGGCGAACGAGGTCAATATTTGCACGCGGATGAGGAGAGGCCCTTTAAGGAGTTTGACTTTACCTCTCTCTACCAAAACGGGCGCATGGATAAATTTTTGCAAACAAACTCCAAAGTTGGTGGAGGTTTGACAGTTAGAATGTCCTCTTCAAGCTCTATCTACTGATATATAGAACACCATGAGATTCCTCATATTTTAGAAGATTCTTTTTTTGATTCACCTATGATGTGACAACTCTGTCGGAATCTAAGTGAATCAAAAAAAGAATCTTCCAAAATATGAGGAATCTTATGGCGTGCTATATATCAGTAGATAGAGCTTAAAGAGAACATTCTAACTGTCAAACCTCCGCCAACATTGGAGTTTGTTTGCAAAAATTTATCCATGCGCCCGTTTTGGTAGAGAGAGGTAAAGTCAAACTCCTTAAAAGGCCCCTTTGTGAGTCCAAATTTTTCCTAATGTCACTTTGCAAATATTTAAAGTTTGCATTTTGTTAAGTCATAATGCGTTCAAATGGAACAATCAGATTGAAAACAGGACTCTAGAACTACTAATTATGACCCTTATTCAAAATAATAGGTTGATGGGGGACTTAAGCCTCAAGACTGTAACTAAAAATAAAAGTTGATCTTTTAGGAAAGAGAGAGCAATTTTAGAAAATGAGGAGCCTAGTATTTTTAGGAAAGAAAGAGGAGGGAGTTAAGTTTAGAGTTCTTGTCTTGGAAGCCAAGCTTATTTAGAATTGGAGAACCAAAATTGCACATCCGAATTCGTGTCTGCAAAAAAACCAAAAAGAAAAAATTACAGCCACGAACATGCACGAACTCATCTCTCCTTGCTTCTTTCTATTCTTAGCTAGCCTTGAGAGCCTATATAAAGACCCCTCTCCCTACACTTTGAAGACACACAGACACACACTCTCAGAAGCGGAAGCTCTCTTGAATTCACGTAGGACTTAACTTCTCACCCTCAACCTCTCACCCTCAAGCCATCTCCATCACCACGTCTTTCTCTACCATCGTGGTGTTGCCCTTTGGATTCTTGAGTTCTCTTTCTCTCTTTCCCTTTTCTCTACCTCGTTATGATGGCCTCAAAGCGAGTGACCCGAAGCTCGAAGGATGCTCATGGCATTCTATTTCAAAGGAAGGTGAAAAAGAAGGTATCGTCTACTCCAATCATAACTCAATCAAGTGGAGGTATGGACTCCGAAAGAAGGTGAAATAATCCAACCTCAAACCCGAAAGGTAATCGAACATGTCACTAATTTGGCAAGACAATTTTATAATTCTTCACTACTATTCATGTTGACTGGGGAAGCTAAGCATAGGGATTCCCTTAAACCATCAAAAAAATGTGATTCTATCACAAGAAACAAGCATATGTTTTCATAGATTAGTGAAAGAACTATTTGATAAATTATCATTGTTTTCTAAATTATTGTGGCTTGATAAGTTGATAATGATTGATATGAAGAGTTGGTTGATCATGTTTGAAGAATCATTTAAAGAGAAGAATTTTTGAAAGAATATATTTTTCTCCTCACGGGTAGCAAGATGATTCCGCGATTAGTGGAGATTAAGTTGAGGTTATTGGCTCTCTTTTGTTCCTCGTGGTTAGTAGGATGCCTTGCAGGTATCGGGATGCCTGGCTGCTAGCAAGATGCCTCACGGTTAGCGGGATGCCTAGAGGTTAGCAAGATGCCTGATGGTTAGTAAGATGGGAAGGTTGCACAATTTGCGGTTAGGAAATAAATCCCTTGCAACGGCTCTATTGGTTAAACAGAGAAAGTCCGCGGGTAGCGGCAAACTCATAAGAAATTGGAAAACTTCTCTTTGTTGAAATATAGGATTGTCTTCATTAGGCCTTGTTTGAATTGTTTTGGTATTGTTTGAAGAGCTGTATAAAAGAACTTGTGTTTGGAATTAATCAAGGAACACTGTTAGTATATATAAAACAATGTGGTATGTATTAAAAAACAAGTTGAAAAGTGTAAGTGTGGGGTGGAAAGTGGGGCCTAGCTTAGGTTTCCAGTCAAGGATGGGTGGTCCTCATTAGTCAAGAAACTCTCCACTCCCTCTTATTAAGAGAAGTGATATTAGGGACTCATTGTGCCAAGAGTCAAGATTTCTCAAATCCACGTGCCCCTGAAAGCTATGGACCCAATTAGTCAGATTACTAGTAAGTCTCATATCATATTTATGGTTTATGGATGGAGACCGTGGCTCTTAAACGTGGGGGAAAAGGCATTGTTTATGGATTCTAAATATTCCAATGGGATTATATCTTTATGTGAGGAAACAAATTTCATTAGAATCCTCGATTTATCAACCTGGCTTGTGGCGTATGACCCTTATAACCACGTAAATGATGGATAAAGGAGCTCCTCTCTTCTGTTGCTCGTATCTCTACTTTGTGGAAATGGAGTAGGACGTCGTCAACCAAAAAAGAGAGTAAAGGAAGGCCATTTATCAAGTCCCCCCAATATTCTCGGGATTGGGGACCTCACATAACTTTCCTATGCACTGTGTGCGAGCCTCGAAAGGTTTCAAGCACACAACTAGAGAGTCCTAGCAAGCCCAAAGAAACAATGGTGTGTCACTCACTGCTCAATGCTTCCGCCTTAAAGGATCCTGTGCTGCAAAGAAGAAGAATCCGCCACCAATACCACGTTCAACCGCCTCACGGAATTGGTGCCGCTGTAATTCTTGATTACACACACCCTCTCTCACTCTCTGTGGGATGGGTGTCTAATCTCACTCCTATCTTATTGCGGACATAGAGAGAACCACAAATAAATTGTCAATCTATGGGACGAAGCTGACGCGACTAGTGCATAGAGGCTACAAGAAGTTTTCAATCTCTTGGAAAACAACAAACAACTCGCATCTAGCTCAAGCTACACTCAAGTGACTAAAATCACCGAAAGCCAATCGCTCATGAGCAAACAAATCACATCCATTACAACATCAAATGACATCCAAATGCAATGAAACTTCTAGGAAATGTTTATAAAACCTAAGCACACATGCCTATTGTCTCAAATCCCACTTTAGGTCAAGTGCAAAAATTGCGATTATTAACAGTAGTGGATTTTTGACCTAGTCGTTTTTGACCCAGAATGCATCTAAATGCTTAGTAATGATGCCCAATACCTCGCCTATACTTAGTTTTTTATTTTGAAGTGTAAATTTCTACTTATGATGAGATAAGGCCATAGGTCGGTGATGCCAAAAGCTATGAAATACCGTGAAATGCTTGCGTCAATGCGTAGCGCTCTTACCTGCGGTTGCAACGCAACAGACGTGACTGTAATGTGACAACCAGGGAGGGAGTAGGAAGCACGAGAAGGAGCGAAGTGAGCACCGTTAGGTCACCTTGTGTATTTCATTATCCAAAATTTTTTTTAATAAACTTTACAAAATTGGCTTTTATACCTTAGCCAAGGTTTTTGGTGGTCAAAACTAGTAATCTGGGAGCTCTAACTAAAGACATGTTGATACAATCTGGAAGCTTGTAGCCCCGGCTCATCAATTACAATATATATCTAGAAAATAGGAGTTACAATATTCCTGATTCATCGAAATAATAAATGTTTTTACAATGAGAGCTCCGAAAATGGTATCCAAGTTAGCTACTTGCTAACACTCTCTGTCTCTGTCAGGCCAAGGGTAGGGCCAAGGGCCAGGATGGACATGCGGTCAAGGGGCACTATATTTAGGGGCTAGGAGTCTATATATGGCACAGTTGGGTGGAGAGTTGCATGCTCCAGACCCCCGCGGTCTTACATTGGTATCAGAGCTCAGGGGAGGGAGCAACCATGGAGGAGGGGAAGAGGCAGGGCCTTCTCTTGAGTCCTTTCTCTCTCTCTCTCTCTCTCTCTCTCTCTCTCTCTCTCTCTCTCTCTCTCTCTCTCTCTCTCTCAGGATGGACTCCCTTTCATGGTGAGCTTGGATCGGCAGGCAGCCACGCCGGATCAAGAAAAAAGTAGGCCGGAGGGAATTGCATGCAAGCATGCATGAAGCATGCAAGCAAGGGCCGTGTGCAGCATCTTCAAGCCGGGTAGAGCACGACGAAATTGTCCGTGTGTAGGAACCCCAAGTCGGGGAAGAGGAAAACTTCTCCCTGCTTAAAATCGGACCAGAATACCATCATTGGAAGCGCCTTGAGAAGGTGGGGAAGTTTTGACACTGCCGCGGCTTCTAATTGTGGCTCCAGCGAGAGATATCTCCGCCTTTGCATCTCCCAGAGTCGCCGACTCTGTTGCAGGTAAAAAACTCATTATAAAAAAAAAAGGTTTTTAGGGCTCCATAAGGTGGGCGGCCTTTGCAAGAGATGGTTCATACACAGTTTTGGGCGGCAAGCTTGCAATCGACCCTATTGCTCCCATCTTCCACTTGGTGGACGCAAACGAGCACACGTTCCGGTTGATCGGGGATAGCTCTACATTTGGAAGCTGCTGCAAAACCAGATTTCAAAGTTTTGGAAGGCCGGAATTTGGTCAGAAATGTTTCACCGTTTTGGCATATTGCATACGATGCAAGCCAAATCGTCGGCAACTGCCAATTGATCGGTGTTTTCAAGTTCCTCACCGGCTACAAAATGATCGTTCTTTTCAACTTAATCGCTGTCTTTACTTTCAAGATTTCTCTCGATGGAAATTCGAATGCACAAATTATGTGGCCGACAAGGTCGGGACGCTTCGAGATGAGTCATGTGATTCAGGTACGCACTAAATTTTGCAGCATACTTTGTTTGCACAGAATTAATTTCTTGATTCAAGGATCACAATCAAGCATCGTCTTGAGTACACAATCCCTCGACACCACACGCGAGTCGGAGGTTGGTTGTTCATACAACGGCAACTCAGGCAGGGCCTGTGAATATGATCTTCGGCAAGGCCGACCGCTCATTATGTGGAGGAAAGCAAGATTTTTGGGAGCATGGCTCCGTGCATTGGATGCATAATCTTGTCCAAGCCATTGAAGCTTGCTAAGGAGCAGGCGGTCCAGGTACATGAAGCATCGTGGAAAAAATATTGGCATCCACAGCTAGGATCTGAATGCAATATGTTTACCACCATATGAATTTTCACAATGCCAACTTGTCAAGCAAAGGTTGCTTTGATGAAATTTTGCCACGGTCAATCTTTTTTTGATCGGACACATGTGTGTCACCAAGAGCATCTGTTAGCTATGAGCACTCAAGTTATTTCATTTCGTATACGACGGATGTATATGATACAAGAGGGCGTATATCCATATGCGACAAGTTTCTCTCGCACGGCAAATTTGGCTATGAGCCATCTTACACGAGCTTTCCATTTGGAATCTCATGACAAATGGTTGCAGAAACAACTACCAAGTTAGCCAAATTTAAGTTTTTCTTGTTTTTTCTAGGTACACACTTTACTTGGCAATTACTGTTGATCCGAGCCTATCACAAATTTCTGTTTATTATATTTTGTTGGTTTTCCTTCCTTCTAGAGGTTTACAATAAAAGAAAGAGTGAGAACAACCTCTTGGAAAATTTTTTTTAAAAAATGATTTGATAGGAATTTTTTCTTGACCAGTTCACCAGAGGTGAAAGGTAGAGGGAGAACCTAGTGGTAAAGGGAAGGGAAAATATGTAAATGTGAAAAGAAAAGATATGATGTGGTTGTGGAGCCATGCACCCATGATTCAAGGGTCATGAGTGGCTCATATCATCATGGATTTGGAGCCATATGATGATTCAAACAAATGGGACCCAAGTGGAAGACTTGGTAAAGGAAGGAACCAGACACATGATTTTGCTGGATTTTTAAAAAATACTTCCACTCCGATCCAAGAAAAGTTGTCTTCATCAAAGTTGTAGCTGATGAGCTGGAGATTCTAGACATATTTTTTTTATAATTTTTGCATCTACGGTCTAGGAGATATGGCCAAAATGGCGGACGCCAGTTTTTTCAACTGTGGTGGAGACCACCCCCTCTACCTTTACACACACACACCCTTCCTTTTCCACATTGAGACCTTCTCTAAAAATCAGCCATTAGTCTTCTCACCCTCCTCTCCTTCCTCCTCTCTCTCAAGCTCAAAAACCCATCAAAATTCCTCTTCTAATCACCTCTCAAGTCATGCTTAATCTTTTTGTATTAGAAGATTTTTCATTTTTCCCTTAAAGAGAAGGAGAAGGAAGAAGAAGAACATGCTGGGCTGAGGAATTTTTCTTAAATTTCTAGAGTGTGTGCCCAATATGTGTGCTTTTACACATCTTATGCCTGACTTGTAGCTTATCCTATAAGCATTCCACAGTTTTCAGGTGTGACTCTCTCAATGAGAGAGGTAACAGAAAAACAAAACCACATTTTGACCTACCTACCTTGCACGGTCGTGATTGTATGAAAATGACTTAGCATTGGCACTTTGCCTGTGAAATAAGTTCTAGTTTTAGGTTCCTTTTAGTGTTGTTGGGTGTTGATAGCAACCAACCATCATGTTCAACAACCATCACTTAGTCTGTCCTTGACAGAGTTGCGAGTGTGACAGCGGAAGCGTAATCCCGGAAGTGGTGGACTCCATGCCACCTACATAGCATGCCTTGCATGAAAAAGCGTAAACCCTTGGCTACTAGGACAATCTCAAGCGTGAGAACCCAAACCAGAAGTGCCTTGCACATAATAAACTGGTAGGGATTCTGTGAGGTGACATTCCCTATTTGGCCACTTCCTCAAACTTGTGTGCCAATGCCCTTGACTCCAAGTCATTGGGCAGTACCTGGGCACAATGGAGAAGCCTTGCTTCGTGTAAAATTGCCAAAGAAGTTTGCTTTGCACAATGACAGTGACGAAGGAAATTTGGAATGGCGGCCTCTACACCAAAACAAACTCCATTGCACCACAAGGGAAATGAGATAAGGGCACCACCTAGTCTTGGAAGCGTGGGTAGGACCGCTACACAATGAGAGAGAGAGAGAGAGAGAGAGAGAGAGAGAGAGAGAGAGAGAGAGAGAGAGAGAGAGATCACTATGAATGAAGCAATAACCTTAGTGTGTGTACAAGGAATAGATGATTTCAAACACTCCCAACACAAATAGCATGTAGACTACCAAACAACCACTCAAGGATTAGCCAAGATCACATCAAGCACTCTCACACATATATACAAGATTTCTCTTAATTAACATAAGTAAGAGAAGGAGAGATTACTAGCATGAAACAATTTGCACTCTAGAATGTGCAAGAATAGAGTGAATGAATGAGCTTATGGGCTCATGGTGAGTGATACAAAGACTCAATGGGGCTGAGGGAGGCTTGAAATTACAAAGGGGAAGGCCTCTTTATATAGGAAAGAGAGTGATTAGGAGTGAGGTTAAGATCCAAGTGTAATTTGTACAAATGAAGCTTGATTAGGGACATTCAACCAATGAAGAAGCTCCTTCCAAGTGATTTGTTGACCAATTAGCTCCATCATCACTTGTGTTGTCTTCACTCCTTCCTCCATAGCTTGAGTCCAAGAGCTTCCTTATTTTAAAATGTAAAGAATGTACATAAAATCAATACATATCTAGTAATAATAGAAAGGGGTTGAATGAGAACTTATGAATTACAACAAGATTAAGCATGACTTGAGAGGTGATTAGACGAGGAATTTTGATGGGTTTTTGAGCTTCAGAGAGGAGGAAGGAGAGGAGGGTGAGAAGACTAATGGCTGATTTTTAGAGAAGGTCTCAATGTGGAAAAGGAAGGGTGTGTGTGTGTAAAGGTAGAGGGGGTGGTCTCCACCACAGTTGAAAAAACTGGCGTCCGCCATTTTGGCCATATCTCCTAGACCGTAGATGCAAAAATTATAAAAAAAATATGTCCAGAATCTCCAGCTCATCAGCTACAACTTTGATGAAGACAACTTTTCTTGGATCGGAGTGGAAGTATTTTTTAAAAATCCAGCAAAATCATGTGTCTGGTTCCTTCCTTTACCAAGTCTTCCACTTGGGTCCCATTTGTTTGAATCATCATATGGCTCCAAAGCCATGATGATATGAGCCACTCATGACCCTTGAATCATGGGTGCATGGCTCCACAACCACATCATATCTTTTCTTTTCACATTTACATATTTTCCCTTCCCTTTACCATTAGGTTCTCCCTCTACCTTTCACCTCTGGTGAACAAGTCAAGAAAAAATTCCTATCAAAGCATTTTTTTAAAAAAAATTTCCAAGAGGTTGTTCTCACTCTTTCTTTTATTGTAAACCTCTAGAAGCAAGGAAAACCAACAAAATATAATAAACAGAAATTTGTGATAGGCTCGGATCATAGCCCCCCCAAACCTGGCTAGGGGTATTTATGCCTTTAGCCTACTTTCTTTGATCTTGAGCTGACCTTATCCTGATGTGATAAGGCTTTAGATGCCATCCATTTGTCTTGGTCTTGTGCACTTTACCATCAACGTCTTGAAGTCTGTAAGAGCCATTTTTGAACTTTTTGGTGACCAAGAACGGGCCTTCTCATCGGAAAAGAAACTTTCCATCCTTACGAGTGTCGAAGCGATTGTCATATCGAAGCACCAGAGATCCCTTTTTGATGTCTTTGGATGCTATCTTTTTGTTGAACTTTTCTCTGCACTTCTCTGCTTCTTGAGAATAGTGGTTGATGGCTTCTTCACGATCCAATTGCAGCCTCTCTAGATCCATGATCCTTTGATGTACTTTCTCCTTTTGAGAGCCTACCTGGCTACCCAATATTCGAAGACTTGTTAACTTCACTTCAATGGGCAAAAGCGCCTCCTTTCCATAAACCAAATGAAAGGGTGTGTACCCTAATGTGGTTTTGAAGGAGGTTCTATAGGCCCATAGAGCTCCATTGAGGTGTTTGTCCCAATCTTGGCGCCTGGCATGTACCTATTTGGTGAGAATTTTGCAAATGATTCCATTTACCTTTTCCACCAAACCATGGCACTGAGGGTAGTAAGGAGTAGAGTGTTGATGCTGAATATTTAGCTTCTTCATGAGTTCTCCTACCAAGTCTGCTCTAAACCCTGGTCCTCTATCAGATAGTATTTCAAGAGGGGTGCCAAACCGGCAACAGATGTGGTCAAAGATGAACTGACTCACATCCTTAGCAGTAATTCTATTGGTCGGCATAGCCTCAGCCCATCTAGTCATGTAGTCTACTCCCATGATGATGTACTCTTTACCTGACTGAGTGTGTGGTAGAGGCCCTATGGCATCAATTCCCCACTTCTCAAAGGGCCCATATACCTTTATTGGGTTCTGAGGTTCAGCTATGAGCCGTCGTGGTCCTGCTTTCTGACATTCATTACATGTTTGACACCAGTATTTGACATCACGATGAAGAATTGTCCAAGTAAACCCAGCTTGTAGAACTTTTCTACTAGTGACGTCGTGTGCAAAGTGTCCTCCACACATATCATCGTGACAAGCTTTTAAAATATCTTCAATTTCACTCTTCGAAGGCACTCTCCTAAGCACACCATCCTTACCAAGACAATACAAGTCATCATTTACTATGCGATACCTGGTAGCCTTCCTAGCTAACCATCGCCTTTCCCCTGCATTCAAGTGTTTAGGAGCCTCTCCTTGCTCTAGAATGTGCATAATATCTTCCAAGTCCTCCTTGCCTTGCTGAAGTGGAAGTTTGATGGCCACTGCTCCCACTATTGACTCATTTAACTTTGATGATGCTAGGTGGTCTGCATCCTTGTTCTGGTCTCTTGGCACATGATGTACTTGTGCCTCCCTAAATCTCCTCATAAGAGCTTTGGCTTCTCTCATTTTAGTAGAGAGACGGGCATTTTTGCAAGCCCATGTACCTTGCATTTGCCTTACCAAAAGCATGGAGTCACCAAAAGCGTTTAATCTCTTAATTGAATTATCGAGGCACCAACAAAGGCCATGAATTAGAGCATGATATTATGCTTCATTGTTGGAGTGGACATCTTCTAGAGTGATCCCTTCACCATGGATCCTCTCTCCCAATGGAGATAAGACCACGATGCCTGCAGCTGCCTTATCCTTGGTTCTCTTGTATGCTCCATCAAAGTAGAGGCTATAAGCATTGACCAAAGCCTCTGGAGCTGGAGGTGGTGGAAGTTCCTTTCTCTTCAAATGGAAAACTTTTTCATAGCACTTGTTTGTTAAAATGTCGGCTAAGCATGCTCGAGTTGTTCTTTCAACCTGTATTGTATAATCAAACTCTTGAAGTCGCACCACCCACTTTGCTATTTTGTCAAAGATTTCCATATGTTGTAGTGCATAGGGAAACATATCCTCCACAGTGATGATTACAAACCTCTTCGGCAGCAAGTTTGGCCGAAATTTGGTTACCGCAAACATGAGAGCTAACACTAGCTGTTCCATCAGGGTGTAGGCCTTCTCTGTGTTTTCCATGAGGCGGCTAGCAAAATACACAGGCCTCATAAAGGATGTTTTTGGATCTTTTTGTAGGAGGGCAGCACCAATGGCCTCTTCTCCCACACTAGGGTTTACAAAGAATGTTTCTTCCCAACAAGGTTGGAGGATTACAGGGAGTGACCCTAACATTTTTTTAATCTCTCTAAAATGCCCATCACTTTCTTCACTCCAAACAAGCGTCTCTTGACGAGTCAGCTGTTGTAGAGGAAATATCACTTGGGAGAGTAAGTGTATGAATCTACTCAAATATCTTAGCTTTTGCAAGAAAGAGATTAATTGTTTGATGGAAGTTGGGGAAGGTAGATTTAGCAATGTTTCTATCTTTTCAGGATCTACCTCGATTCCATCAATGGACACTACATGCCCTAATAGTGTAACCTTGCTTTCCCCAATGTGACATTTGTCCTTGTTTAGTTGTCCACCCAGCTTAGCTAAACGAGTAAATCCTTCATCAATCTTGCCGAGATGAATACTTTTGGAGCTGTAAATACAAAAGTCATCTATGAAAACCCTTATGGACTTACCAAAGTAAGGTTGGAAGACCATGTTCATGAATCGTTGAAAGGTGGCTGGAGTGTTGGTGAGACCAAAAGGCATGACTCGAAATGCAAAACATCCCCATGGTGTGATGAAAGTAGTCTTTTTCTGGTCCTCCTCTGCAATGCGTATTTGAAAGTAGCCAGAGTAGCCATCACACAGTGTGTATCTCTCATGGCCTGCTACTTCATTTAGAATCTCATCTTGAAATGGAAGAGGGAAGTGGTCCCTCTTTGTTGCAGCATTTAGTGGCTTGTAATCCACGCACACTCGCCATTTACCATTCTTCTTTGGCCTCACCACTACTGGGGAGACCCATTCTGAATCTTCTACTGGGTATATGAATCCTGCTTCTAAGAGTCTCTTCACCTCAGACAACAGTGCATTTTGTTGCACAACTCCTAATCTTCTTAGTTTTTGTACTACTGGCTTGCTCCCTTCTTTTAGATGGATATGATGCTTCACTGCAGTGACACCTGTAATGTGAGTGTAATCAGAAATAAACAATGATGCATGCTTCTTGAGAACATTTACATAACCCTCCTTTTCTTCTTCCTTTATATCCTTGGATAACATCTCTTCTAGGCTGGCATCCCACACATTCTCCATTTGGATCCTTGGGTTGTCTTCTGATGAGGTAGTTTCCTTTATGGTGACGCCCATGACTTCGAGAGTGCTATCACTCTCTTCACTTGAACTCTCTTCCTCGTCCATGGATGAGGAGCATCCACTTGAGCTCCACTCATCAGCTGACGTCTCTAGTTCAAGGTTCTCTTGTCACCCATTCTTTAGGTTATAAACCACCTTCCGACTATGGCCACCCATGCGAGGCCTCAACTCCAAGTCTCCTGTTGCCCAATCTTGCCTAGCTCCTATACCCATGAGCCAAGGTCGTCCTAAAATAAGGGGGTATCCTTCTCCCTTTACTGGCATCACATAAGCATCAACCTCTGTAGTGATTCCAAAAACAGAAACTCTCAAAGCTTTCACTACACCCACACAAGTGACAGAGACATTATTGGCCATTTTTGCCCTAAAGTTTGATGATTCCATTACCTCTAAACCCAATTGATGCATTAGCTTTTCTGTCATGACACAAACCTCTGCTCCACTGTCAATGTAAGTTTTTGGAATCCGTTGTCCCTTGATTTGAGCCTCCACCAAAGGCACTATATCCTTGAGACCATATGCTTTGATTACACTTACTAGATTACTTCGCTTTGCCCTCGTGCTCACCATTTTTGACCATTGTCGTCGAAGCTTTGGGGAGATATGAAGTAGTTGTGGCCAAGTAATCTTTGGTCCTTGGGAACTCACATCAGCTGTCAAGTCATAAGGTTGTGTCCGAGATCCCATAGGGAAATCAGAGATGTCAATTCGAGACCTAGTACGGGTCTTTCTCTTCTTGGCTTCATCTTTAGTTGCCCGAGATGTACTTGCTTCATTGCTTGCATCCTTGCTTGTTTCTTTACCTACTTCATCTTGGACACACACACGTTTGATAGGCATTGTAGCCACTTCATCTATCTTCATCTTCCCTTTAGCTATTTCTTCCTGGTTGCTTCTGCCCTTGAGGACCTCCTCCATCCTTATGATGCTCACATTTGGTTGAGTAGCAGGGGCTTGAGCTTGAGCACGAGGTGGCTGCAAAATTTGAGGTTGCGGTTGCTCTTGTGCTTGAGCTCTAGCACGGGGAGGACTTACTTGTTGTCGAGGACCTCTGACAGGGTAGTCATATCTTCTGGGATGAGGGCAATTATACATTCCGTGGCCATTTTCCCCACAATTGTAACACAAAATTTCCCTTGCTTGACGTCGCATTGGTGGCCGATTCCCACCATTTCCCTCAATAGGCCTTCTTGCACCCTGCACAAGATTTACTCTCAACCCCTCTAGCTGGTTTGTGAGATTGTTTATTTGTTGGAGCATATCTTCTTGTTGACCTCTATTGAGGTCTGGTGCATTAGGCACATTTGGAGGTATGTGAGAAGCTTCCATAGTTGTGATATTGCCTCCCAAAGCTAGCTGGCCAGCTTGGGCTTGATAGAGAATCTTTCTATTCTTTTCCCTAGCAATTCTTAAGGCATCTTCAAAAGCATTTGGAAATTTGCTCTTTACCTTCTCCCTTAGCAAGGGGTACAAACCTGAGATAAATCGATCCTTTTGGAGGCAATTGGGAGCTCGCTCAATAGGGTTTAGTGAGTCTGACCATTGCCCCCAAAGTTTCAGAAAACCTTCCTCATAGGTTGCATAACCATGAGGGTCAACTTGATGAAGGGCGAGAAGCCGTTGCCATAGTTCTTCTGCCGAATTGGCTCGTTGAAATCTTCGTAGGAAAGCCGCCTTCAATCCCTCCCAATCAATTCTTTGGGTTGGATCTAGAGCCTGGAACCATACCCTAGCTTCTTCTTTGAGCACCAAAGGAAAAGCTCTCAATTTCAATGCTTCGTCATCCCTCCCAGAGACAAGGAAAGCCATCTCAAAGTTATCCAAAAAATCCCCAGCATTTTCCCCACTACGCCCAAAAAAATTTGGGAAAGCCATCATAAAAATGGGTTGCCTTCCTCTCAATACAGCACAAAGATGAAAACGTCTAGGCCCAAATCATATCTTATTAACGGTAGAATAAATGGATTGATAGATGCATTAATCTCAGCTAGAAGACGAGGGCCTAGTAAGTTCCTTATGATGTTTTGGAACCTAAGCTTTGTGCTAGCTATTATATGCACAGTTTGTCTAGCAAGAGGTTGGAAAGGTCCATATAAATCCCTATGATTCATGGAGTATGCTTAAAGCAAGATGAAGATGTGAACATCAAAAGATACATTATACTCCAAAATAGGAAATATTATAGGGTCAGGGGACAACAATATCTCTCTCAACCTCTCAGCTCCAAAATAGAAGACCAATCTTTGTTGGAAAAAAATCTTTCTATCAATGCGCACATTCACCCTAACATTCTGAACTGATTGAAAGTTGTAGAAAATGGGATTATTCATTGGTGCATTAATTACAAACTTCCATGAAGCACTTCATTGAAGTTGAGCTCTCTTGGATCCCACCATTTGAGAGATGCGAAGAATTTGCTCACCAGTGATTAGCCTAGCTTTGGTGTGACCATCTTCAACTTTGTAGAGTTCATAGGGTTCGATGGCTACCCTCTCAACCACCTTGAGCCTTCTTGCTAGTAGTAGTTGGAGTGCATCACCATATGTAGCCTCTTGCCAATACCGCACCCCATTGATGTGTAGCTCCCCCTCCAAAAACTTGTTAATACCCGAGTTTGAGAGTGCTTTCACCACCTGATGTCGAGGCTTCAAAGGAAGTGTCTTCACACTAGCCACAAAGCACTCAACACAATTTTTTGACCTAGGGACTTGATGACTACAAGATTTTCCTTGAAGCAAAGAAGGGTGTGTGTAGTTAACTCTCTTTACCCGCATACGTGCTGTTTGTCGATAAAGACGCTTCTTTTCTCGAGCTTCTTGGGGAGACCATAGTGGAAGTCTCGGAGAATTTGATGGATCTTCCTTCATAGGATTGATAGAGCGCTGCTTGAGAACTCCTCCGTGGGGGCACCAATTTATGACGAAGGAAATTTGGAATGGCGGCCTCTACACCAAAACAAACTCCATTGCGCCACAAGGGAAATGAGATAAGGGCACCACCTAGTCTTGGAAGCGTGGGCTAGGACCGCTACACAATGAGAGAGAGAGAGAGAGAGAGAGAGAGAGAGAGAGAGAGAGAGAGAGAGAGAGAGAGAGAGAGAGATCACTATGAATGAAGCATTAACCTTAGTGTGTGTACAAGGAATAGATGATTTCAAACACTCCCAACACAAATAGTATGTAGACTACCAAACAACCACTCAAGGATTAGCCAAGATCACATCAAGCACTCTCACACATATATACAAGATTTCTCTTAATTAACATAAGTAAGAGAAGGAGAGATTACTAGCATGAAACAATTTGCACTCTAGAATGTGCAAGAATAGAGTGAATGAATGAGCTTATGGGCTCATGGTGAGTGATACAAAGACTCAATGGGGCTGAGGGAGGCTTGAAATTACAAAGGGGAAGGCCTCTTTATATAGGAAAGAGAGTGATTAGGAGTAAGGTTAAGATCCAAGTGTAATTTGTACAAATGAAGCTTGATTACGGACATTCAACCAATGAAGAAGCTCCTTCCAAGTGATTTGTTGACCAATTAGCTCCATCATCACTTGTGTTGTCTTCACTCCTTCCTCCATAGCTTGAGTCCAAGAGCTTCCTTATTTTAAAATGTAAAGAATGTACATAAAATCAATACATATCTAGTAATAATAGAAAGGGGTTGAATGAGAACTTTCTGAATAGGTGATTCTCTCCTTATTCTAGAATTTTCTTAGGTTAGGTTTTCAACTTTGAACACCTGTTGTGGTGGGGTTGGATACCGATAGTTTCATAAGTCAAGGACTTAGTAGGTGTGCTGACAGAGTATGTTGGCATGCAACCTTTGTTAGGGGTGAACATGTGGTTCTGTGTGTTCCGAAATGTTCAAAAGTCTGACATGAGGACACTCCCTATTCTATCTTTCAGTAGCTATGAACTTTTCAAGATACTCACATGAGTTATCATGAGTTACCATTTAGATACGGGTGGTTGCAAAAGGACAACAATGTTGAAAATCAAGATGTTGCTCTTGGTTTCATTGAACCTCTTCACTGCACCAGGTATCGGTCATATGGACAATTGGCCCGTGTAGAGGATGCCAATAAGGAAAACATCAGTGTTCTTATGAAGATACTACCACTTGTGTTTTCGAGGACGAAAACGCTTCTCCAAGGGGGAAGTAATGTCAGGCCAAGGGCCAGGACGGACATGCGGTCAAGGGGTGCTATTTTTAGGGGCTAGGAGTCTATGTATGGCACGGTGGGTGGAGAGTTGCATGGTCCAGTCCCCCGCGGTCTTACAGTCTCAAGCATACACGCACATACACACATGAGCACGTGAAGGATAAGGAGACAAAGGTGGAGCAAGAGCACTTCTTAGCTTACACCTTCAAGAATAAGGATTTTTAGGTCAAATGGACCTTTTATAAGAGTTTAACACATTCACACATAGGTGCCCACAGTGGCCGGTTGTTGCAAAACTACTGTCAAAATAAGATAAGTGGTGCGTCTCTCATCGGTAATCACCTACACACCTATTGGAACGATGATCCCGGACCATGACTCAACTAAATAAATAACTTTCATTTCTTGAAGGTGATAGGATATTGGTGAAAGTTAACATGCCCCCCTTCCTGATGTAGATTCCGTCTTCGGAAGCTATTGAGATGAAACCCGTTCGTCGAGGTGGAAGAGCATCCAAGATTGAATGTACTTAGCCTTCTTCAATCACTGTAAAATCAACCAAATTTGGATAGTAACTACATTCTCATATAAAATTAAAAAGCATATGTAGTTGTAGGCACACAAATCGATTGGTAGCAGAATAGTAGACAATTTGTCAGTAGAGTAAACAATAAACTGTAATATAATCAAACACATAAATAGTTGTAAAGGTCAAAAAACTAAACAATTATGGGGTTGCTAATTTAACAGTTGAAAGGCACTAGAGGTCAACTATTAATACCATGGGCAAGATTTTTAATTTTCTCTGGTCGATTAAGCTATTTAATTGCAAGAGCCAAGTATTTCATGTCCGAGGGCTGACTAGAGGCTATACCTAGAAGACCTTGTAGTTAAGCTACGATAAAAGGAATTGCTCATGAAATCATCACCTGAATTTTTTCGTTTTCTTAACCCCCCAAAGTATTTTCACATTGATTCGATTTTGATATGTGGGCTTATTTTGTATGCCTTGGGTTTTTTTCTTTTCAAGGAAAAGAACCCACATTGGGAATTTTTAGGGCTCTAGTACCATAGACAATACCTGTGAGTGAATTACCAAGTCAAGCTGGATTTCTCTTCCAGCTTAAGATTTAACATTGTGGCACTTTTGATTTTTTTTGTTTGTTCATTTTCAACATTTTAATTTTGTAACTTTGGGGGATCATATAACACTATTACCCTCCCTAGACTCATCAATAAACTCCCTTTATAATATTTAAGCTAAAAGGTCAATAGGGACTAAGCCCACTAGAAAGCCCCAGTATATTGCACACAATGCTTCCTAAATTAGTTTAAGAGCTTAAAGTAACCATTGATTATTAGGAAGGCCTTCCCCATGGTATTAAGAGAAGATCTCTAACTCTTAACTTGGTTAAACTAGCTTAGTCAGACTGATTGACTCTTTAACGTAGACAAGGGATTATGAAAAAAATTTATACATGGTCTAATGTTTAATTTAAGCAAATGTGTAGAATATTGTGTTATCACTCACATTTAAAGCAGACAAACATGGATGCAAAAACAAAGACAAGGGGCAATGCTAATGGTCAAGAAACACCTGTTTGTGTTGATGATGGCGCTTGATCTAAAGAGTGAACATGAGCAATATTCCATGAAGTTCCAAATCCTAACAACAAAAACACGTTTCTGTACACACTAGAAAACACAGGGAATACCTATAGGAGGCACATCAGTGGGAAGAGGCACCAACCCTTATTGAACACAATCAAACAACATAAGGAAACCTACCTAATTATTTTCACCCCCCCTAAAGAGTCAAAAAAGCAGGATATAGTAGACATGGGGTGGTAACCCTAAGGATAAACCCATATCCGTGTCATCGTCAAGAAAACAAAAGTCATAATCCATGAGATCATACATGCCATTCGTGTAATCTTGTAAATCTTCTTTATTATTAGAGGCACCAATGTTTACTAAGAAGGTCACTAGACGTCTATAGTCATCTTTGTCAAAAGGGTAGGCTTGTGCAATGGTAGAGACTTACCAAATCCCATTCACAGGCAGGCACTAGAATTAGAGGCACCAATGTTTACTAAGAAGGTCACCAGATGTCTATAGTCATCTTTGTCAAAAGGGTAGGCTTGTGCAATGGGAGAGACTTACCAAATCCCATTCACAGGCAGGCACCAGAAAGACTATGTGAAACACTTGTGAAAAGTAAGGAGGGTAACTCTTACCCAAGGTAGGAGTGGATGACTCTAGCGTACTAGCCATATCTATACACACAGATAGATGATGGTTAGACTGAAAATATTATAAGGGTTGTGTCAAAAGGTCGTGTCCTTGTGCATAATGTGTTTTTATGATTTGTGTCATAATAGAGCTTGTAAGTTTCCAGATTATTGTTTGGTGGCTCTTGCTCTTTTACTTTTTTATCTTTTTTTTGTGAGTACAAGGCTTTATATAGACATTCCCTAAGATTGGGCAATTGAGATGTCAGGGAGGAAGGTTAAGAGGGGATCAAGTGAATGATGGATGTCAGCAAAACACTCCCCCCTTTCTTTTGAGATGTGTATCACATGCACATAGAGCTCTCACAAGATTATGAACCCCTCTACAAGAAAAACAAATAGCAGACGCTTTTTGAAGATTTGAAGGAGAACTTAAGATCATAGGATATGAAAAATGTGGAACTTTGGCTAGACGGCAGAATGAATCCAAAACATCCTGTCACAATCTCCACTCCACCTTTTAAGGCATTACATACTTAGTGAACTATGTCAGAGATGGCCACCGTGGCTTATATGGCTACACTAAGCAATTGACTGCAAGAAATGACGTTATGCAACAAGAGAGAGATATTTTATATAGCGAGAATGTACGCTTACAATAGAAGGTAGTGCAATGTTCTAAACAGGTTGAAGGCAGCAAGGAGACCATCAAAGAGATTACACAACAACTTAGAGAAAAAAAACAGCGCTAGGTCTTCGCCAAAGAGAAAGAAATCGAAGACTTGAAAGCTGGCTCGAGAGGAATCAAGAAAAGAGTGCAAGCCATCAAGTGAGTGCATCTATCCTTCTTAAGTTTGTATTTATAAACTCTCACATCTCTTATTGCTCGCATGCTTGCATAGATCTTTGCTTCAACTTGACAAGGAAGTGGAGTGCAACACAACCACCTCCTTGGCCCATTACCGGCTCATATTGAGTCGCAAAAACGTAGTTGGACTCTTGGATGATAAGCACTATGATAAGATCTTTGCTAAATAGCTTGATAGCCTTTTACAAGAGAACCAACTCTGTACACGGGACGTTCAATCAGTTTTGGATGAAGCTGGTGTATCCAATAAGGAATATGCTGCCATTTTCAAGTACATAGCATCATTTGCAATGTTGTTCCAATAGAAAAGGGTTTTGATTTCTAACTCCTCTTACTCAGGTCTATGCAAATACAAGTCAAAAATTTTCACATCAAGCACATGCTTCTTCCAAACCTTTTCTCTATTCAAAAAACAAGACGTGAAGTCAACAAGGAGGTGCTTCAAAAGCTAGGAACTCCTTTACACATTGAATCCACATATGGATCGCCAAAAGGAGAAGAAATTGTCTATGACAATTATAACAATATTTTTATGATCTGATCGCGTTTTAGTAATATATTGTGCAGTTGTTCGATGTTACTCTGAAGAGTGCAATGGAGTCGTGAAGCTTGTCATCAAGCTAGATGAGTGCAAGCTTGTAAAGGAGACAAATGTTGAGCGAGTCACAATCACACTTGTAAATAGAGCTCTAGATGCAAACATTCGACCAAGTGATCCTCGAAACTTTAGTGTACAATCTGAACACAACATTTTCCTTCTTGTGAAAAGCTCAAGGTGCATAGAAGTTCGGTTTAAGATAATTTATTGTTATTTTTTAGTTGAATTCTTTTGAATGAGCATTATAATAAGTTCAAAATTATGCTTTCAGGTGCCCACTGAGAACTTCAATATATGAATTGGGTTTTTCATCAAACAAACATACCACAAACAATAAGAGAAGAGAGAAATGGAAACAAATTGGATTTTGAGGGCATGGGATCCTACAATGTAGAGTGGCACATGGTTGTAGACCTCAAAACCTTGATATGCATGTTCAACATTTCCAAAGGAGCAACAAGAAAAATCCTTGCCTGTATTGCATGGGAGGGGTTCACATCCTTGACAAACCACTTTGGAGAAGAGCTCCGAATAGGCATCTGTGCGACCCTACCTTTGGACCCATTTTGGATATTCCACTATCTAGAGTACATATACACACAATGCATGCACTTTTGTAGAATAGAAGAAAAGCTATTGTTTCTCTACATTTGTTTTGCCTGGGCCACTCGACCTCTCTCTCCAAAGCAAAGGGCAATACCAACGTTAGAGACTGTCTTCACAGAAATGGGTTTGCACGGAGGACATGTTAAGATAGAGCAGGATGAGAAGAGATCGAAAAATGGCCGGGATGTTCCAAAGAAGCTAGTATCCATTGGTGGTGTGAAAACATGTCTCTTCCTTTCACTACCCATAACTAGACAACAACACAAAAGCCAAAGTGCACAAGAAAGACAAGCATTATGATACAACAGGTAGAAAAATCTGCACAATGTTGTAGTTGACCATGTAGACAATGGTGCAACAAGGAGTTGCAAAGCGAAGGTATGGAAAACCTTGGATGCAATATTCAAGTTCTACAAATTGAACTCATGGTGGACTGATGGCATCTATACAAAATTCCAAGAAGCTTTCAAGACCTTCCACAAGACATTTATAAGTGCGTGGACAAAGCAACATATTACTCACTACATGGTACCATAATTGGTTTGATGACATTATATTATTTTGAATTGCAAATACTCATCCTTATAATATCTGCATGCTTTGTGTGCAGCACTTTATCTATAATCACATGTCTTGGTTTGCAAGGAAATATGGAAGCTTGGGTTTTTGGTCTACACAAGGCATGGAAAAAACCCACTACCAAGATCGTACTGCTTATTTTAGTCACACTTGACATGGAGGTGGTGCGGACAAAGCGATATCTTAGAGGACCTACACCAATGGACGTATCAAAAACTAATGCACATGTCACATCAGAAGAAATAACTTAAACAAAGTCAAATTGGCCATGGGATGAGATTAGCCAGAAAATAACAAAGAAAGGAGATATGGGAGTTATCGTCTGCAGCTAGATAACATGTGGATTTGCGGCTACAAAAAAAGTGTGTGGGAAGGGTTTGGAAAACACTTATGCCATAGCATATATCCATAGCAAGATCCAAACACCAAACTTAATGTATCTAGAAGAATCGATATAATTTCAGCTTTTCATATTGTGAATGATGGTTGCAAAAAAATAAAAAATGCGGCAAGACATTGATACTCTTATCATTTCAACTTTTCATAATGTGAACGATGGTTGCAACAGAAAAAGTACATTGTAAGACACTATTACATAATTAATCCAACTTCAATGCATAAAACAAATACATTCTATTTATTTCTAGTCATTTGAAAATGATACAAAATATTTTGGGCTCTTGCCCTTATCTGAAGGACCCTCTTCCTCGTGCCTTGGTCTCTTTGAATGACGTGTTTTGTCATCATCATCCATCGCAAGCACGTGGAGGTCGAGCAATTGGATCTCCTTAGATGCCTCAACCTGCGAGGCCTCTTCTATAAGTTAAATGACTAGCTGCTTTTGATTCAACAGATCATATTTTCCATATTGTGGAAATTGGCGTGGGTTTGTGATTCCACAAGCTAGACCATATGCAGCATGTGACAGAAAGTAGCAAATGTCCAGGCCATACATGTCACGCCCTACACCAAAAATTGAGATCGCTGCTTGCTTGTCTAGTAGCATCACCTTGTCTGTGTTCCATCTGATGGTCGTGCCTCATAGATATCTTCTGAGTTTCTTCAATACAAAAAGAGGTAATTCAGTCTTGTCCTTAGAGAAGCTAGAATAAAAGCGGAGGAAGTTTGGTGCGTTCAAATTCTCCAAGTATTGACCAAGGGATAATTCTTTCCCAAGTCTCCTTTACCTCATCCACGGGGACGAGGAATGAACTTATCATCATAGACTACAAGCTATGAGAAATAAAATCCAAGTGTTTTTTTATACACATGAAACTCTCATACAAGGAAGAAAAAAAATATTTACAAAGTAGTATACCTTCTGATTTGCATCTCTTTGAGTAATGTAGCATTCCATAAGTCAAGTGTACTCTTATTTGTAGATGATAAGGAAGGCCTCAATGTCATTGATGGAGTAATTCTTCCCATCTCTATGATTCCAAGCCTTTCATGTACCTCCACAAACTCCAACTCGTGGAAGCATCATGGTACATGTGGCTGCATCCTTGTATAGCATTTCTAGTGCCTCTATTGGTTTGATAAACTCACTCGCTGTTACATGAGCATCCATGACTCAGTACTTGTCGTCGAGATAGGGTTGATTATACTTTCATACTCTTGTAGATATTGAGAAACTATAGCAGGGAAGTAGTCCTCTCGCAAGTCAAACACTTTGATGATTTCATTAAGCATTACATAATGATGATCACCGATGGGGATGGTAGGGAGCACATTTGTTGGCAAATATCCCTCTGGAAATTGAACACTTTCTAAAACATACAAAGCACCACTTGGTGGTTGCACTAACTTGTGACCAGTGACCAAACGGTGACTGCTCTTGGCCTCCTCTGTTGTGTCCCAATGATCGTCCAGATTAGAATTCAAAAGATTATGAAACCATCATAGTATTCTGCAACTCGACACTTTTGATTATGTATGGGAAATCTGATGTCATTCCTGCAAGACTGTAGTGGCAACTTGAGGCTGCTCCTGTAGAAAATATCTTTCTTTGAACGATTAGAGCTGATATCTTTCATATGAACATATTGACAACCTTCAAACTCAAATGTTCCGCTAATCATTTGTTGCTCATGTGTCTGATGAAACTCTGCAAGAAAATGTGATGTGTAAGAAAAACTTTTGCAATGAGAAGGTAGGGTTGAATAAACTTGAATTCCTGCTCCTACTGCTGAAGCCCAATTCTATAGAGAAAATGGTATAGCTTGTCTTTGGGTGCCTCATTAGAGCAAGGCATCTCCTCCTCTATCTCGATCTGAAAGGGAACCATTTGTGGAGAGAGGTAAGAAAATTTTGGGTTGTTGGTTAGGATAAAGGTAGGAAGGCACCGACTAACACTAGGGAGTACAAAGGGGGGACTGACGGGACTTCTATACATAGACTCCTCAAGAACTCGACCAGGTCTTTACAACCACCATTATGATTGCATTAAAAACGGTGCAATGAATGCACCACAAAGACTGAGGCAAGCTCAACCATCCCTATGACACTAGTCCTAGTTGGATGAGTACCGTATATATATAAAGCAGCTTGACTGCACACTCTAGAACTCGTTCACATCTACACAACACAATTATGGAGGACAAGAAGAGAGGAAAGATGAAGATTTTCCAAAAGATGATGGTGGAAATGAAGGAGGTCGAGAAAACGATAGCTAAGGCAAAAGCTCTTCGAAAGGAGATGAAGAATAAAAACAAAGGAAACCAAAGCGCAAAGGCTAGGAAAACCAACAATGCAAAGACCAAGGAGAAGAAACCACCAAAAATCAAGGAGGAAGAAGAATAATTGTAATGGAAAAACAAGATAGTGCATCTATCACCTCTTAGTCTTGTGGAATGGAGTCCTTGATGATAATGCAAATGTCTAAATATTTTGTTCCTTTGTCTCTGCCTCTTTATTTTTTTTTTGGTTACTTATTATGAAGGAATAGTTTTTATCAAAATGTGTTGCACCACAATTCTAGTGGGAGGTTTATGTCACACAGCCGTTGATATGCTCGCACTTTGCAGCGACAGAAAAATTTCATGCCACAACGTGGTAGGGAGATCTCTTCACGATATGGATGGTCCCTATTGCATTGTGATGCAACAGTTGAATGTCGCGCGCATCCACGATTGGATGGTCCCTATCGCATTGTGATGCGATGTCCAAATGTCACGCCACAACGCGATAGAGAGGCGCATCCACGATATGAGTGGTCCCTATCGCATTGAGGCCACAACATGATAGGGAGTATCTTCACAATGTGGGTGGCTCCTATTGCATTTTTACGTGATATCCAAATGCCGCACCACAACGTGATAGGAAGGCATCTTAACAACATGGTTGGTCCCTATCCCGTTGTGGCGTGACACTCTTTATCACATTGTTGCACGCCATCAAGAGTGTCGCACGACAATGCGATAAGGAGCTCTGGTTACGGTACAGTCTCCCTTTTCGGGTTGTGCCGCTACATTTTTCCTTTTCACCATGACACAATGCAAGGAGGGGGTTTGGTTGATCAAGGCCCATCCCATATCGCGTTGTGTCGTGACAACCACATAGTCAACATGCACTATGACGCATGTCCTCCATGCGGTGATTCACCCTTCCAATGATGATGAGTGACTCAATTAAGTGTGGCCATCGCCACATGCTATCCCACATCTATTAATGATGATGATGTCCTTGGTGCTTATATAAGGTTTCTAAATTTTGTATATCACATTGCTGTTTGATCTCTATCCTCACCTCTTAAGAGTCACCTTTTGTGACCTAACCTTACATTGCTCAATCTTCTTCTTTTTCTTCTACACAATGCTTTTTAGGGAAAATACTTGTTTCCATGGCTTGCACGAAGCACACTGCAAGGAAGATTTACCCGCAAGACAACCAACCTTCATCCTCAAGAGTTGCAGGCAAAACCCTGCCTAATCTTTGGGTAACAATGTGTAGTGGGAGGTATGAGCAGAATCAAAGCGTTCTACTTGAGCTGCAGAAACTCCAAAGGCATATCTCTCTGGATATTCCTAAGTTACCCAAATTTGTAGTTGTCCAAATTCGGAGTTCGCCAAATTTGTAAGAGCGTGAATTTGGATTATCGATGGGCCAGAAGTGCGATGGGTTGCCTCCATGAGGCAGTCGAGGAATTTTTGATCAAGATGTTTCAAGATAGCTACGTCCTCATAGCTCATGCTCACAGAGTGACAATGATGCCCCGGGATATCAATTCTTTTAAGCTGTTACGCTTCAATGTTGACCGCTGGGTCAACAACACAACATAACTCAAGTTTTGTACCAAAGTCTTATCTTTTGCGAGTTATGAAATGCTGCGGATTATGGCTATAAACGTCATTTGTAATGAGTAGGTATTCTAGTTTCAGAAGCCGGGGTGCAATGTCACTTCCAGATTGTAAATACAAAGCCATTTTACCCTTTCAACCCCATTTTTGGTTAAACCTAAGGTAGACTTAGTATATAAGGTATCTAGGTCATTTTGTAAAGAGAATTTTATCATAATCAAAACTTTAGTGCTACCGTCTACGGTGTGTGAGAGAGAAAGAGAGTGAGCGTGAGCTTTATCCTCTCGCTACGCCCGGCTCGCTCAACACATTGGAGATCCGATTGCACCATTGCTGTAGGCTCGAGGAGAGCTACGCGACAACGCCAAGCACTCCACGCGAGACGAAGCGCACACGCCGACGCATCTACGAGCTATTTGTGGCCGTAAGTGTATCAAACGATGTCTGTTTTCTGTGTGCTAGTAATCTATAGAATCGTGGCGACATAAGCTACGCATAGGTACTCATAAATTTCAGTTTTGGGCACTTTCAAATTTTTGCTCTATCATCCTACGCGTTTTTCGCAGATGGGTTTAGAGTGAGGTTTTTGAGTGTAGAAGCTTAGGGACAGGTGTATCCTAGTGAGGGGATGGTGTTCCTTAAGTTTCGTATGAATCTGGCATGATTAGGTGAGTTACCTCCTGTATGTGTGTATGTGGCTAGGTGGTGTAGTTGAGAGCAGTGAGGTTCTTGATTGTGGTTTAGTTGGCCTTCCAGAGTGTTGTATGTGTAACATGGTCTCAACCTGACAAGCTAGAGAGATTTCCTCCGTGTGCATATCGTGTCATATGTGTCCTCGATTGACATTATGTTGATCTAGGTAGTGTTTGCATGCACTTCATGGGTGTGTGAGTCGTTCCCGTCCAACATTCAGGTACAACAAGACACTTGCACCAGTCCATTTATCTAATAAGAGAATGGACAACATTTTGACAATCCCTCCAATCACCAAAGTGAAGGTGTACGATGTGAGCACCACACAACACACATATGCCACACGTTTGAATGTGGAGTGGATCCAAGAGCTACTTGTGGAAGAGCCTTCAGCTGAGTCAAATGAATGGGATATGTTAGCAGCAAATTGCAATTGACCAAGCAAACATAGAGACCCTAGGTTTTCTTGGCCCAACTTTTTCCATAGCACTTCAGGTTATGGGACCAAAATTTGTAATTTTTTTTTTCTCTCACGCGATAGTTATTTTTCAAAATAGTGAGAGGAAGCTTATGGACCAAAAATTATAAATTTTGGTCTCTGGTATGATATATTATTTTTGCAGAGGTATTTATTCGATTCTCGCTTATTGGAGATCCTCATCAGCTAATTTTCTCAATTTGCAGCATGCTGGTTTGCAACCTTCCATAGACTCAACTATCCAAGATAGTCGTTTTGGATTCAAAGTTGTTAGTCGTGCTTACCTCAAAGACCACTTCCCTGATAGAAGTCGTTGATTAGTTTCAACGAGTCAACATGAAAACGACAAAACTTTTACTTTTAGCTTATAACAAAAAGTAAGTTTTCTTTTTCTCGCTATTCTTAGATATTTTGTATACTATGAACAAACTAACTCCTTTTTTTGTGCAATGAGTTTACATTGGAGCCTTGTTGGACTAGACGTTGAGTTAAAGTGTTGCTACCTTACAAATTCTATGCATGGTTTTCATGGGAATGTCCAAAGGTACGTAGACTTGTTTCTTGATTCTTCGATTTTGATGCAACATGTGGTCACCATATGCTATCTCTTGCAGGTCTGTTCAAAAACTTGTCATGAGAAACGATCCATAATATGATCAGTCTTGTGGAGACATGTCCTTTAGGAGCCACCGATGCATTTTTTGTGCCACCTCCATGACCACAAGCTCGGCCTCCACCTTGCAAGTATGAAGAAGCACCTCAACCAATGACAGAAAGAGCACCTGGACCTACCTCCCCTCATGTTTTTGGCCAATATTTGGTGATGATAACTAGCAGGGAAATACCTAGCAATGCATTAATGTTTACATACAAAAGATACTACCTTTCACATGCTGGACTGGAAAAGATATTTTGTAGGCAGGCTAAGGTAAACCTTGTTCTCCAAATCCTCGCGCACTTGTCTTAGTGTCACATTGCTTTGAATGCTAAGAACAGCTAGTAGATCAGGTCCACGCCATACCTCAAGAATTCTCAAAGGATTGTTTAGGTCATCAGTTAGATCTTGGTCCAAAGCACCAGATGACCATTCACTCTATGCCACCTTATGTAGTAGAAGAAATCTATCAAATTTTGAGAAGCTATCATCCACTTATATAGAATAGACTTTTTATTTACCTTGCATAAGATGCCATCAAAATCATGGACATCCCAATATTCTTCCAAAAATGGAGGCATTTATTTGTCATGCAAAGTAGCATAGTTACAGTCTTACTAATCTTTTCATCATGGAAAAAGTCGATGAACACATGCATGGGCATGAAGATTGAAACATGTACCAGCCGACTAGCAATATTTGGTCTTAAGAAATTTCAGAAAAGGCTTAAATTGAGTGATTTTTGCATGTTTTTGCAATTGTGAAGCATACTTGCACTTGCTGAGAGCATAAGGAAGCATCAGGGACACTTCAGTCTGAAAAAATAAGCAGTAGACATCCTACGCATAGGATGTCTACAGGGTCATCCGGGATTTTTTTTTTAAAATATGAGGCTACCAGTGTGTTTAGAAGGTAGGTTTTACCCTATTTTCACCTGGAAAGTGGAAATTTTGACCAAATTTTGACAGATCAAAGACAAAAGACGAGAATTGCCAGACATCCTACCCAAATTGTGTCCAAGGCCTAATTTTGAGACCAAACCATAGCATGACTCCAAAGGCATGTTCTAAATGTTGTATTGAGTGCATGTGATAAATTTCATTTCATTTGGGTCAGTGAAAGTGAAGATTGAACAGACTTTAGCATTTTTGACTGAAAAAGGCAAGAATAGCTAGTTTTGGGGTCTTTTGACATCCAAATTCAAATCTAAGCATACCATTGGGTTGGTGACATCAAGGGGAAGTTGTGGCTCAAGTTTGGGGAAATTCTAAGAACTTAGACATCCTACGCGTAGGATGTCTTCACCATGATTTAGTACTCCAAATCAACCTCTGAGCATACCACAGTGATCAACACCTTAAGGAGAGTGTGTGGTTCAAATTTGGGGCAATTCTGAGCAATTAGACATCCTACGCGTAGGATTTCTAAGGCATGATTTAGAGGCCAAATTCAAACTATGGACATAGCAGGGTGTTGTATAGCCTTAGGCAAGCCTCCTAGTCAAATTTGGTCCAATTTGGAGTTGATTTCACTTGGGAATTCATCAGAACAGACATCAGGCTTTTGGAACAGATTCTTGATCATTTGACTAACCTATAGGTGTCAGAATCAAAAAGTCAAAATAGCTGTGAATTTAGCACATCAAGGGGAAGCTACATTGCAAGTTTCACCTGAAACAGAGCAAAAAGACATCCTACGCGTAGGATGTCTCTAGGGTCATAAAGTATTCAAAATTCTACTCTCGCCATATAGGGATGTTCTAAGTGTCTCAAGGATTCCAGAACTTTTTTCAAAAGTGGTTCTGGACCTTGTTTGGCCTATTTACCAAGCAAAGACAAGAATTGTCAGACATCCTACTCTTGGAGTGCACTAGAAGCTTATGCAGCCCAAATCTTGACCTATTGGCATCCAAATTCAATTCTGAGCATACCATTGGGTTGTTGAGCACTAGGAGAATCTTGGGATCAAGTTTGGACAAAATCTGATTAGTTAGACATCCTACGCGTAGGATTTCTCCAGCTTGATTTAGGACTCCAAACCAACCTATGAGCACACCACTGTGATCAGCACATCAAGGAGAATCTGGGGTGAAAATTTCAAGTCATTCTGACCAAAAAGACATCCTACGCGTAGGATGTCTCAAGGCCATTTTTAGGTCCAAATGAAATTCTGAGCATACCATTGTGTTGCTGGACTTAAGGGGAGTCTCTGGACCAAATTTTGTTAAATTCTCAGCATATAGACATCCTACGCGTAGGATGTCTCAAGGCAATTTTTAGGGTCCATTGAGGAAATCTCAAAGAGCTAAGATTATCTTGGGGTCTCCATATAGTTTGGACATGATAATGGTTCTAACTTCTAACTTCTGAATTTGACAATATTTAACGGCACCTTTTGGGCTTCATCCCTTGACGTGGGGAAGATGGGATCTCTATTTCTTTGATAGGGTAAGGTAGTCCCTCTCTAAACATTTTCTCCAGCAAGAAGGGAGTACGCCCACTTTCCCATGATTTTAAGTCACTTTCTTATTGGATGACACTAGGTATGTCTAGGGGTCTATGGACTTTGTGAGGTTGTTTTTGCATAGGGAACACAGTGTCTGTAATCTGGATCTACCTAGTGCTAGCTCTAGATTCCTTTGGGTCTCTTCTACCAGACTCCTTAATTGATTGACTTGCTTGATCTCCTCTGTAGAGTTTTGGTAAGCTCCTATCTTCTTCTTAGGTCCTAGCCATTGTGGCTCATGACAACCCTCCTTGTTTTTTCTTTCCTAATGGTTTTCTTAATCTCTATGATTTCACCTGAATCAGAATCCTCTTGAGTGTCATTCAAATATATGGGGTCGTCACCAGTACCTATGTTGGTCTTTGAACTGGGGTCTGACTTCGCTGCTTTTTGCGGTCTCTTCCTTCGTGTTTTCTTCTTCTTTTGAGATTGGGAAATTGACACCACGTCTCTCTCTTCAAGAATGTAATTTTGTTTTTGGAGCATCGATCGTGTTAGTACATTTACCAGTACCACGTGCATACTTTGTGTTTGCTCCTCAACAACCTCGAGTAAATTCAATGGTGTGACCTTCGGTGCATATGGATTATTTGTACATTGGGCAATCAAATAATTTATGCCACATTGATTACACATGAGTGTCGCCATTGTAGACGTGCTTGCTTGATTGGATTGCATTAGTGTAGCATTCTTTTGTAGCCTAATAGGAAATTCGGCTACACGATGCGGATATCCACACTCATAGCATTGAAGAGGTGGTCTCTTGGTAGTGTAATTGATATTTTGGTCTTTTGTAGCAAGATAATCTACTTGATAGACATGTTTGACTTGTCCCCAATAGTCCTCCATGTAGTATTGTGGACTTTCTTCAAGTGCATCAATCCCATAGGCAATATTAGGGTCTATATCTTCCTCATAGCATTCTAAACCAACAGTAGATGTCTCATATCCTACTTGATTCACATAAATGATTCTTGGATGTGGTGGTTGCGGTTCTACCATTGAAGGTGGTAAGGGTGTTCTTTGAACAAAATTATGGGCCCTAGGGGCCATGTGTTGTGATGTTTAATCAAGAGGTGGGTCCGGAATCAATGCAAGAACTCGAGGTGTGTCCGTCCATGCTAAGGTTGTTCTATTGGCCATCGCACACTTAAATAATATGCAATCCTTAGGTTGATGACCATACCTTCCAAAGTCATTGTAATTCCTATTAAATTTTATTCTAAACGTAGGGCATTCACTGGTACTATATGGGCAACAAATTGAGCACCATTGTTGCTCCCTTTTTGGACACATATGGTTGTTTTGTGGAGCACAATTGTCTCTAAGACTCTCTTGAATGGCCTTGGTGAGATTTGCTAAAATCATCTCAGATATCTTTGGCTCCTTAGCAATAGGCTTTAGGGTCATTGTCTGATGCCCCGATGCTTGCGAGCTAGTAGATTTAGGCTCAATAGATACTCTTTCTCCTTGAATCATTAAATTATCCTCCAATTGGATCGCATTGGTGGGACTGCCTCCCAAGTCGTGATACCTCTAATGACTAGGCCATTGTAAATATCCTCATGTCGTAATCCCTTTATAAATCTATCAAGTAATTTCTTATTATTGAAGCTCTCATTTGGATTACAACTAGAATCCAAATGCTTCAAGCCACTAATAAAGTCTCTCACTGACTCTCCTTCCTCTTGTTGGGATTTCTGGAGCTGAGAGTTTACATCCCAAAGCACTCCATCTTGTACGTATTCTTTCAAGAACAGTCTTTTATTAAGAATAGGGTAAATCATTTTCTCTTCCACCCTTAGGGTTCTATACCAATCCCCAGCCTTCCAGCTTTAGGTTAGGCTTAAAGAAGAGCCAAGAAAACAGCGTGATTGGAATGTGTGAGGGATGAAGGGGATGAAAAAGATATGATAGACCCCACTACTCAAGAGACAAATCTAGTATTGGCATACACCATCAGAGTGGAAAAAAGAGAACAAAGAGCTAAAGATGAAGAGGGGAGAAAGAAGAAAGCTAAAGAATAAATGAAGCAAAAACAAAGGGAAGCTACTCAAAGAAGAAGAGATATAGAAAATCTCAAAAAAGAAGAGCACGTCTGGGGTTTGTCAGATGTGATGAGGTCCAAGATCAAAGAAGAAACATGACAGCCATCAAAGAGACCAATAGAAGAAGGAATAGAAGGGAAGGAGCCGAAAAGAATGAATACTTAGGATCAACCTGAAGAAAGTGTATCCACCAGAGAACTAATAACAAAGAGACAATTGGACCGCCAACAGATCCCCACAACCACTACGGAATAAGAAACCTTTGATCAAGAAAATTTCATAGAAATGATGGACCATATCTACTAGTAGGAGGAGCAGGCAAGGCAAGGGCAGCAAGAATTTCAACAACATGAGGAGCAAAAAATACAAGACTTATGCCTAGAAATCTAATTCATATTGAGTCCCTGCCTACTAATGTAAGCCTATAGTCAGAACATGCCAGCCAAAAATTCTAAGCCTTATGCCTAGAAATCTAATACATATGGAGTCCCTGCCCACTAATGTCAGACTACAGTCAGAATATGCTAGCCATAACCACCCACACGGACCATTCACAAAGGAGAAGGAGTCAAAAAAGACTATCCAAGATTTTTTAGAGGCAGGCTATTGTCTAGAAGAGGCCCAAGTTGTGGTGGACTTACCAATGTCCTTCCTAAAAGAAGCTAGTCCAGAGTGAAGAACACCCAAACAGGCAATTGGAACAAATGATCACTCAAAGGGCTTGCAAAAAATTCAAGAAAACCCCTTGACAACTAATCAAGAACAGGAATAAGAAATGAATAGGTACAAGAAGGAGTAAATCAACTTAAAGGCTTGTGAAAAGTACAAGAGAACCTTGGGATGACTTGTTTACTTGATTTATCAGAAGTTCAACAACAATAAGTAGTATATGCAGTCAAGAGGATACAAGAAATGAGGAGAAATCACCAGAGGGCAGGACCGAGAAAGCACTATAGGGAAAGACTAAAATCCTTTCCCAGAAGTTCTCTTAAGGAGGCTCCACATGGAGATAGACAAGAGCACATGATTGAGACAACCGCTCTCTCAAAAATCACACTTATCAAGAAAGTTAAAATAAGGACTCTGTAACAGTCACTTCCATAGAAACAACACAATCAATTTTTCAATGGCCACTCATCCAAGAGAAAATGTCTAGTATGACCAAGACATCACTAATATCCAAGCTAGCTGAGGATCTAAACAAAGAAATCATGCACATAACTCTCAAGTACAGGAGAGAAGAAGAAAACAATGTTGATCTCAGCTTAGTGATGGTCAACATACAAGGAAAGATGGACAAAAGAAGAAAGTGAAAACAAGGATGAGATGTATGAGAAAGAAAAAATGATCTAAACAAAGAAATCATGCACATAACTCTCAAGTACAGGAGAGAAGAAGAAAACAATGTTGATCTCAGCTTAGTGATGGTCAACATACAAGGAAAGATGGACAAAAGAAGAAGTGAAAACAAGGATGAGATGTATGAGAAAGAAAAAATGTCCAGGTAAGTGCAAGTGGGTATAGTTCAAAGCAATAAACTTTCCTTGGACAACAAAGAGACTAAATATCCACAAGCCCACCAAAGTGCCAAAGAATTAGCAGCGCTTGCTTAGAAGCAAAGGATATGACTAGACATCCTTAAAGGGTGGATAGTTGATTAGAACAGATAGCTAGAGGCATTTATTGAAGATACCTTGCTCATCCCAACAAGTATTTCTGAGTAGACCAACATTTACAAGAAGTGGATCCCAAAACTGCAACAAGTCCCAAAAGTTTCTCAAACAACATGAGTCACATTGGAAGAATCTCTACACGCCAATATCAAGGCCATGACAAAAGACAAAAGTATTGAGATGCTTATGCAGGAGGTGCAGGATTTACAAAAGTAACTATCAACAATAGAGCAGTTCAAGAACCTCCCACCTAGAGAAAAAGGAACATTGAAAACAAGGCGTGATTTTGAACAAACAAAAGAAGAAACAAAGAGGACAGACAGTTTGGAGACCAGGTAGATGTGGGTACTTCAATTGAACTTCACAAAATACCTTAAGAGTAGAAGCACTAGTAAGTGACAAGGGAAGCTATGGCCAAGAGCCTCCGCTATGAGTACCATTTATTGAAATCAAACTTTCTAAAGTACATCACTCAAAAACAACTACAAGAGGAGGTTCTTGAGCCAAAACTTCCCTATCCACTACTCACATGGCTTACAATAGAAAAGAAGAAATAGTTGCTACCAAACATTCTGCAAGATGTCAAGGGGAGTTACAAAGAATAAAATCTTTTAGAATGGACCACAGAAAAGATCAAAGAAGACATACTATAATGGAAAATTAAATTCATGGGGAAGAACAAGAAGGAAATTACAGTAAATTCCTTTGCTCCAACCCACCTTCAAGCTGACCCAACATACTACCCTATCATCAGAAGGATAAGGTGGGCGGATTTTGAGCAACTTCTTGTCTCTCACCCCACATGGTTAAATTACCTAGTCTTTCCCAAACCATGAGAGGCACCTTCACTTTCTTACATGAGGAAGGCCATCAAGCAGAGGATCAACCCAGTTTGAAGAAAGCCAAATATAGCATGCAAGATGATGCTAAGTATATGCTATATGTTCTCCGCATGCATCAACACTTTTAGGAATATAGACTCCACCAAAATCAAATGGAATTAATTATTGGAGGGATACAAAGGATTAATTTTCAACTTGAATGATACCCGCATGATGAAGGTAATTTATGGTCTATGGGTGGCCTATTCTTTGAAATCACGTTCCTGCCCAACCACTACATGCACACCTTTGAGGAGGCCTTCTATACGGGCTACTTTGAAATGGACTCCACAATGTTCATGCCCATATGGAAAGATCTGAGACTCGGGTTTGTGGCATACACCCTCCACAATGAGAAAACCCCTTAACCAGAATCTACAAGCCACAAAAAGAAGACCAAGTACAACAAATGATGTTGTCGTTCCAACAGTTCATCAATGAACAAAAGCAAAGATTGAATTCTTGTTAGGGATGACAAAAAGCCAAGAGGGGGCAGTGTTGAAGCAAGGAGGCCAATCACGCCAATTCTGAGACATGCTTACAAAACCTTTTTCCCTTAATCATTTATTTTTTGCCAGAGCCAATATTATAAATTCAAAACCCAAAAGATTTTGATTATTTCCAAACCATTTTGTACTTAATGAAGAGGATAGATGCCCTAGTCCATCACTTTTATGAAGTAATTATCCCTTTCTAGCCAACGTACCCAATTTTCTACCTTGGGTATATGAGACAAAATTTGTAGTTATTAGAGATCTATTTTTACTTTGGAGCTCACATAGTGAAGAGTAGGCCTACACTTGCACACTCACTACTCTTGGTATGGTTAAACATTGCTAATTAGACTTGATGTATTCCTTCCTCATACTCTTGGAAACATGTACATGTTTACTGTGCTATGTTTGAATGTGTGTATGTGTGATGCAATGAGCCACAATTTTAGCTCTAGGTCACCTAATGTGTTTGATTGCTTGTTCTCAGTTGTTGATGGTGCTTCAAGTGAAACTAAGCATGAACATAGGTAAGTAGGCCTTAGAAGGAGCCAAATGACTCCTTATTCTTCATTTCTGGTAAAGGTGAGAGGTGACAACATTTGCGGTTTCTCACCTTACCAACTTTGACATTTGCAGGTTTTGATGTTAGAAACCTATTTTCTATAGCCTAGAGACCCTTAATCTCAAGTTTCATGTCATTTAATGTTCATTTGACACCTCTAAGACCATTTTAGTGTTACTTAGACATCACGGGAGACTTAGACATTTTCCACTTAGTTGCTTCCTTGTTTGAGAGTGACACCTCTCTCCCAAGTGCATTGTCACTAGGGCATTGTAATCAGCATTTCCATGCACTAGTTGTGTTGGCTATGTCCTTGAATTGACATAGATATGTTGGTTTGAGTTCTTGCTAGACTACATAGTCCGATCGGCAATGATCTACCAACACAAAGCCTCACTATATCCATCCTAGAAAGGCGAGAATCAGAGACATAAAAGTCAATCGCTAGGATGTAGCTAATTTGACTAGTGCATGGAGGCTACAAGAGGTAGCTAATCTCTCGGAGAACCCAAGTCTAGTGCACTCTCACATAGATCGGTCTCAAACACCAAAAGCTAACCTTCTTATTGCAAGCCTAATACGATGGTTTTGTATAGCTAAAGTGCTCCAAATGTGAAGAATGTACGAGGGCCTCTTTATTATCCATGCGATTATGGAGGTGATTAACATTTGGAAAAATAGATACATGTCACACGTGCAAGAATGGTGGGTGTGTAAGAGAGGTGTAAGAGTGGTCAAAGGATGCACTTTTCCCCCTAAAAGGGGGAGGACGAATATATGATTTTCAGCCTTCCATAAATCCTACATATGATCTCCGATTTGAACGGAGATTTTAGATCTAGAATCTACACGCCAAGCTCTTTCCATACTTTTTCCCGCTAGATTTTAAATTTTATTTTTGGAAAAAATTTTGAATTTAAATAAAATAGCCGTTTTACCTATTTGAATTCAAAAAATGTCCTTTGATTGCTTTCTTAATACTAAAGGTTTGACTCCCTTAAACTACCTAAATAAAGAGGCCCTCCTAGACTCCATTCTATTGCTAATGGGGCAGAATCGTTCCAAAGATAAACAACCTATTTTGGGTAGGCCAGTTTTGGCCTCCAAAGCCCTCTTTAGTTGCCCTAGGATGTAGTCTATCTACTTCTATGGTCAAAAACCAATTTTGATTGGTGTATGGAGCATAAGGAGAAAAAATATTTTGTAGATAGAGAGTACTAAAAAACAAAATTGCATCATGAGATACTTACATAGAAAGGAAAAGCTTTACCTATGAGTGCATTGGTTTCCTCAAAACTCCAAAGCACCTTCACACAAGGGAGACACAAAGGCATGAAACAAGAGAGAGTTTACCACACTGTACTATAGTGTATGCTCAACTTTCATTGTCCAAACTTAAATAGTACCAAATTTTATTACAAAATTGTCTTTTGTACCTTAGCCAATGTATGAAGAATGGAACCCTAACAAATGGTTTAGTAATAAGGCTAGGAACTGCAAATAATTAGCAATCTAGAAGACCATGACCCCTTTACACTCTTTGGCAAATAAATGTGATACAACAAGTCCGGAGTTTATGGGATTTCAAATTAATACACGGGTTTTTGACACAGTAAGTGGATAACGGGACAAAAATATGGTAGCCATGATCCTATTAGTTAGCTGAGTAGCTAACATTCCCCCGTCCTTGCATGTGTTTTTTTCTACACATCTACTTAGGGTGTTAAGTAATGGCCAGGCTTGCAAGCTTGGGTTCGCTTTAAGTTCTTTTCCAATCCCTGCTTCTATTTGAATCTCACTTATTTTATCCCTAGTGGATATGAACTCCATGGTAGATGCATTCTTGTGTTCAAGGTTGAGTAACCAACAAATATGGCTCTGAGGCTAGAAATGATTGGGCCAAAGATCTTACTTTTGTATGTGAAAAAGCCCTTGTAGAATTCCTCCTCAAAAGTTTGCATGTAGTAGAAAGGCAAGAACATTACCCTGGCATAAAAATCATAGAGCACCTCCTCGGACGGTTGCTATGATAGATTGTAGCATAATCCTTGATTGCCTTAAAGAAAATACCTCCATGTTGCATCTTTCTATTCGGCTTGATGAAATGTCCGTTAGCATGCAAGAAGTATCTTAGAGATTTTTATGAGCATGATTTAGGTCAAATCTCGTATCTTGTAGAAGAGCTTTATCATAGAGGAGATATTTTCTCCCATATGTTCTTCAGTAGGCTTGCCATTTGATGGTGGTGGGAATTGCAAGTAATTGAGATAGGTTGGTCACTTTTGTTTGATAATGGCATGCTTCTTCCAACTGCGAACCCCTCGCGAACCCTTAGGACTGTGAAGTGCACTTGATCTTGCCTAATGTCAATTGGGGAAATGGTATAAATAATAAGATACTGATAGCGAGAAAAAGAACAGTGCAATCGGGTGGCCTCTGTACTTGTGCACACTCCACAAACCATGCCTCATGCAAACAAGAAAAGAACAAAACAAAGGGGGCACCACCCTAAATTAAGAGGTTTAGGGACCTCACACATAGTGCACATAGGCAAGTGAGACTTCTGGCATTATGATGGCATCAAAACATATGGCAAAACACACAGAAACGAAGCTTAGGGACCTTATGTAGCACATATATACACAAGACATCAGCTTAACAATACAACGGCATCTGATCATACATAACAAGGATATAGAGGAGCAAGCCAAGGATGGCATAATCCCTTGTCAAAAAAACAATCAACCCAGCAAGTAGGTATGATCCTACTAGCAACACATTAATACCTTAGAGAATGATGGCGAGGATGGTGGCCATGGGGCATGAGAGAAGACTCCTTATTTAGGTTTTAGGGCTAGTAATGTAGCATACTAGAGGGAGAGAGAGAGAGAGAGGGAGAGAGAGTAGAGCTCCATCCATAGCTCCTCGTTATGAGCAATGTCGTCATAGCTTCGTTGCTTGGTGAAGTGGGTGAAGTGTTGGTTTTGAGTGAGAGAAGGCCTCCTTATATAGGTTTCTGAGAGTGTTTAGGATTAGGGATAAACATGCTTAAATCCACTGATTGGGGTTACTTTTTGCTTAGGGTGGTCAACAGATTGAGGTCACCTGATATGTCACCATCAAGATATTCTCTAGAGTGATGTGAGAGGGGAGGGTAAATGCTGATTTTTCTGATTGTGACACATGGGGATAAGGCCTTGACCAGCATTTAAGAGTAGGTAGGTGGCTGTTGAAACTGGAGGTTCTGCACATGTCAGGGGGGGACCTGCGGGGGGGAGGTGGCAGTTGGGTGCTCCTCAATATCAAATTCTCAAAAATCCTCAACCATGGCTTCTTTTGACATGTGTTCTTTGAAAAAATCAGCATGTCTCTTTTCAACTCAAAAGTCTTTATCCCTGTTGACTCACCTTTACCATAAGATTTTCCCTTTTTCTCCTCCTGTAACTGCATTGTTGATGCCCAATCACTGCTTCTAGTAATAGTGAAGTGTTACCTACCAAATACTTATGATGCAGTAAAAAATATTTACCATGGGTAAAAAAAGTTATTGTAGGTAAAAAGTGATTTGTATTTACCATGTAGGTGAAAAATATTTATTGTAGGTAAAAAATATTTAATGTCGGAAAAAAAGTGAAAACGGAGTATGCTGTGATGTGAGTCCACACGAACATCCTCGTGTAAATTTCACTAGAAATTCACACCTAGAATGGGCTATTCTGTAAGATATAGGTTGTAGGCATGCATAAGAGCTCGTTCCCACGTATCTTCTGTCCATGGCACTTTTTACTCTTTGGTGCTTGTGAAGTATATTTTTCTTCTCTTTCGAGATCCCTTGGACTAGAGTATCCCCATCTCCCCAACAACTGACTGTGCCTTTATTGCATCTTCAGAAGGGGTCCTAAAAACCATGCATCATATAGCCCTCCCCTTTAAGCTAGAGGTATTTGATGCCTCTAGCTGTAGGTTGTGCTACAATAAGGTTCTCTTGAATACTTACCCATCTGGTACCAATTGAATTTGCCATGTTACTGCTTTCTTGGCTGATGCACCCTTTTTAGTCCTTTCTGATGAATAATTGTATCCATCCATGACTAACAACTGGTCTCCTAGACCCTTGAAAGCCATACCCCATCCATTGTCAATATCTGCTTTCACTGGTAGCATTCTCTTTTTTTCTTTTTTTCTTCTCTTTTTTTCCTTTTTTTTTTCTTTTCTTTTTTGCCCAACCCCTCGTTGAGCATTCATGCTCAACCATAGTATTATTTAGGTAAAAGATGACTGTATAGAGAGAATTATATAACATAGAGCTATAGACTGCATAAGAAAAATGATAGTATAGTGGCTATATAGATAGGATACAGATAGAGAAAAAAGCATCTGCTACTGCATCACCCTCCAGGGTCAAAGGGAAAGCTCAAAGCTCCCCCACGCATGGTGTAGAATCCACCTGGATCAAAAGTAAAGCATTGCTCATTGCCATCAACCTATAAAACATGTATATCCAAGCCTTCCTTTGCACTTGTAGGCCAATAGATAGGCCACCCTTCGAGCTCTTTATAGCACGGAGCTTCGTCACCCTGCATCCATAATCCTTCGTGTCCACTATAAGCATACTTGCCATCACTTGAGAAACCTGAATCATAAGCAGCTATCCTACCATCTGCTACAGAACCCTCCATGGTATAGTCCACTTCAAAAAAACCTCGCCATTGACACAAAAATATATGTAAAGCAACCACATGTATCCATAGCATCACATAACATAGCAAGACCCTTCCATTTGCCTCCACTTGCTGCATAGCCAAGCAAACCTGATCACTTTTCAAACCTGTATCCAAACCCTCTGTAAACGTCTCCACAACCATCTCTTTATACTCAGAAACATGACCTACTAGAGCTTCAACTTGTGCAAATACCTCATCACCAACAAGGTTGACGGCACCTTCCTTTAATTGGATATGGTGTTGGGTTACCGTCACTCCTTTAATGTGCTCGTAATCAGTTATAAAGAGGCCTGCATGCTTCTTTAGTACCTGCAAATAGGGTTCTCTCTCTTCTTCTAGTAGGTCCTTAGCTAGCATCTCCTCTAAGCCTGTGGCTTCTTCCTTGTTTAGAGAGTCTTGACCACCTTGTCCTTCTGGGTTTCGCAGTATTATACCCATGACTTCCAAAGAGCTAGCATCCTCCTCAGATGACTCATCCTCAGATGAAGAGCAGCTGCTTGTGCTCCATTCATCCATAGAAGTCTCCATCTCTAGGTCTTGTTGTCTACCCTGCTTCATGTCATACACAATTTTTTGTTGCTTGCCACCTACCTTATGATTTGGTCACAACTCAAGGGAACCTGTCTCCCAATCTTGCCTAGCTTTCATAGCCATAAGCCAAGGTCTTCCAAGGATTAGCGGATAGCCCTCCCCCTTAGTTGGGATCACATAAGCATCAATTGAGATTGCAACACCAAAAGCTGAAACCTTCACTCCATTAACCTTTCCCACACAAGCCACCCTTACATTATTTGCCATCTTAGCTTGTAAGGAAGTTTGCTCGTTTACTTCCAAACCCAACCTGTGCATTAATTTCTCTGTCATAACACAAATCTCGGCTCCACCATCTACGTACACATTGGAGACTCGCTGACTCTTAATCTCTGCATCAATGATTGGCACGATATCCTTCATGCCTCTTGCACTAATAGACCCAACTGAATTTGCCTTAGCCCTCCTGGTGCTGACCATCTTAGACCAGGTTCTACGCATCTTTGGGGAAAGGTGGAGGAGTTGCTACCATGAAATCTTTGGTCCTTGCTTACTCACATCTGCTACCAGGTCGTAAGGTATGGATCCTACCCCAAGTGGAAAGTCTTCTACTCCTATGTGCCTCCTTGACCTACTCTTCCTTTTCTTGTCTCCTATCACTTGGGAGGAACCCTCATTCCCTTTATCCGGCTCTGAAGCTTCCATTTCATCAGTTCTTTGTCTCCTAACTCTCTTTATTGGCATGGCAACAGCTTCCTCCATTTTTTCTTTCCCTTTATCCTTACCATTGTCAAGACTTATGACAGAGACAGCCCTGTCCTCCCCTCCCGATGGTAGTGGAGGGATCTCTGCTAGTGCTTGTGGTGGTGGAGGAGGGGGTCTCAATATTTGGATTGGTGGAGCCACGTGTGCATTTTGTCCATTTAGTGGCCTAGCTCGAGGAGGAGTGACTTGTTGGCGAGGAGGCCGTCTTTGATTACCATTTCCTTGATAGCGTCGTGGATGGGGGCAATAATACATGCCGTGACCTACCTCTCCATAGTTGTAGCAAATGTACTCACGTGCTTGCCTTTGTCCTTCTTGTCTATTTCATTCATTTCCTGGCTGGGGAGCCCTTACACCTTGAACCAGATTGATGGACAGGCTCTCTAGTTGATTGGTGATTTGTTGAAGTAATTCTTGTTGAGAGGACTCTTGGTCTGTTGCTCCTGTCCCTGCTACTACCCTTGCCGTAGGTTGAGCTAGCGGTGGAGGCTACATTCCCCCTTGTAGTTGAGCTTGGAATTTTAACTTCCTATCCTTCTCCCTTGCATAAGTCATAGCTTTATCAAAGGTATATGGGAATTTACCTTTTACCTTTTCTCGAAGGATGGGGTAAAGCCCTGCCAAGAAAAGGTCCTTCTTTAGGCATTCTGGCGCCCTTTCTCCTTCACCTAGTGATGCACACCATTTCTCCCACAGGTTGGAAAACTTTCCTTCATAGCTTCTATAGTCATTGGGTGATGTTTGGCGTAGCTCTAAGAGCTATCTCCATATCTCCTCTGGAGGCTCATGGCGGTGAAATTCTTCGATGAAGGCCATCTTTAAGGACTCCCAGTCTCTTCTTTCTTCAGGTGCCAAAGTTTGATACCATAATTTTGCACCTTCCCTCAAGACCAAAGGAAAGGCCCTTAACTTAGTAGCTTCGTCATCCCTTCCCGATACCAGAAAGGCCATTTCCAAATTATCCAAAAAGTCTGGAGCAGCCTCCCCAGGCTTACCATAAAAATTAGGGAAGGCCATAAGTGAGAGAGTAAACAATTACACAAACAGCTCCAATTTATTTTAAAATAGAGTATGGTAATTACAATTTGGAGCTTTAGCACAACTTAGCTCAAAATAGGATGAAGATCGACACATCAAAGGAATGGTAATAGTCTAGTAAGGGTAGAATGACAGGATGAGGAGAGTGCAAGATTTCCCCAAGTCTCCCGGCTCCAAACAACAGGGCTATTCTTTGTTGATAAAAGATTTTTCTATTAATACAAATATTCACACGGATATGACGCACAAAATGGAAAGGAAACATGCGGGGATCATCATTCTCATTATTGGCATCCATACTTACACACAAGAGCCTAGCTTAGTTGCACCACCTTGGGACCAATGAGCCTGATCAGCCACGGAAGGTCAGCACCTCGGATCACTTCGACTCTTCCTAATGCATCTGTGAAGACGTAAGGCGTGATGGCAACACTTTGTACAATGTTGAGCCTTTTAGCAAGCAACAATTGGATGCTATTACCATAATCAGCATGAAGAATGAAAGTGACACCATTAATGTGCAGCACATCATCAACTAAGATAGTTTCCTTAGATTGAGATAACTTCTTGAAAATTAGTAGCAAAGGTAGGGCAGGGAGGCTTTTCACCCGGTCTCCAAAGCACTTTGGACAATATCCAAAGTGATCTTCACGCGGACAGGAGGTTGGCTTGGGATTGGTGGTGTCTGGATTCACAAAGTGCACTGGGAGCACTCACAGACGGGCGGCAATCTTGTAGGCAAGCCTTCTGTTCTTTGCTTCAGGAGGATTTAGGGGTGAGAGTCGTGGTTGCAAGTTGGAGGTTGAAGTTGGTTGCTCACTAGCCTTTTTCTTGCCTGTAGTGGTCATGCAATCCCTTATTAATGAGATTAAGCCAAATGTTACCTTACGCTTGAGCACGCACTGCGGCCTTGGGCCACTTAGGTGTAGAGGTGATCTTCCTCCTCTTAGTCGGCTCCTCAGGAAAGAGAGGTCTGGTGATGCTTTCTCTTCCCTTAATGTGTGTCACAGTACCTTTTTCTTGCCTGTAGTGGTCATGTAATCCCTTTTTCTTGCCTGTAGTGGTCATGTAATCCCTTATTAATGAGATTAAGCCAAATGTTACCTTACGCTTGAGCACGCACTGCGGCCTTGGGCCACTTAGGTGTAGAGGTGATCTTCCTCCTCTTAGTCGGCTCCTCGGGAAAGAGAGGTCTGGTGATGCTTTCTCTTCCCTTAATGTGTGTCAGAGTACCTTCGTGTATGTTGATGTAGAATATTTCAAGCTCGTGTGCATTGGAGGTTTCTGGAGCACTCATAGGTTGAGAGGAGAGGTATATCAAGCTCTTCTTCTCACTCTCCTTCGTTGGCGATGATCACGAACAAGGCATGTAGAAGAACTTACTTCTTGAATTTCAATGACACTGCAACCTGGTAACAAGACCTCGATGAAAGATTCTAAGGCCGCTAAAGCCTCCTCCTCTTCTATTCTCCAATTTGCAAACTCCTCACGCCATTCGTCCATGTTGTAGATTGCACATCTTCATTGCTTGTGGACTGAAGGTCTCTGTAGCCCTCCTCCGTGGGGGCACCAAAATGATGGCGGGAAAAAGAGAAGTGCAATCGGGTGGCCTCTGTACTCGTGCACACTCCACAAACCACGCCTCATGCAAACAAGAAAAGAACAAAACAAAGGGGGCACCACCCTAAATTAAGAGGTTTAGGGACCTCACACATAGTGCACATAGGCAAGTGAGACTTCAGGCATTATGATGGCATCAAAACATATGGCAAAATACATAGAAACAAAGCTTAGGGACCTTATGTAGCATACATATACACAAGACATCAGCTCAACAATACAACGGCATCTGATCATAAATAACAAGGATATAGAGAAGCAAGCCAAGGATGACATAATCCCTTGTCAAAAACAATCAACCCAGCAAGTAGGTATGATCCTACTAGCAACACATCAATACCTTAGAGAATGATGGCGAGGATGGTGGCCATGGAGCATGAGAGAAGAGAGAGAGAGGGAGAGAGAGTAGAGCTCCATCCATAGCTCCTCGTTGTGAGCAATGTCGTCATAGCTTCGTTGCTTGGTGAAGTGGGTGAAGTGTTTGTTTTGAGTGAGAGAAGGCCTCCTTATATAGGTTTCTGAGAGTGTTTAGGATTAGGGATAAACATGCTTAAATCCGCTGATTGGGGTTACTTTTTGCTTAGGGTGGTCAACAGATTGAGGTCACCTAATATGTCACCATCAAGATATTCTCTAGAGTGATGTGAGAGGGGAGGGTAAATGCTGATTTTTCTTATTGTGTTACATGGGGATAAGGCCTTGACCAGCATTTAAGAGTAGGTAGGTGGCTGTTGAAACTGGAGGTTCTACACATGTCAGGGGGGGACCTGCGGGGGGAGGTGGCAGCTGGGTCCTCCTGAATATCAAATTCTCAAAAAATCCTCAACCATGGCTTCTTTTGACATGTGTTCTTTGAAAAAATCAGCATGTCTCTTTTCAACTCAAAAGTCTTTATCCCTGTTGACTCACCTTTACCATAAGATTTTCCCTTTTTCTCCTCCTGTAACTGCATTGTTGATGCCCAATCACTGCTTCTAGTAATAGTGAACTGTTACCTACCAAATACTTATGATGCAGTAAACAATATTTACCATGGGTAAAAAAAGTTACTGTAGGTAAAAAGTGATTTGTATTTACCATGTAGGTGAAAAATATTTACTGTAGGTAAAAAATATTTACTGTCAGTAAAAAAGTGAAAACGGAGTATGCTGTGCTGTGAGTCCACACGAACATCCTCGTGTAAATTTCACTAGAAATTCACACCTAGAATGGGCTATTCTGTAAGATATAGGTTATAGGCATGCATAAGAGCTCGTTCCCATGTATCTTCTGTCCATGGCACTTTTTACTCTTTGGTGCTTGTGAAGTAGATTTTTCTTCTCTTTTGAGATCCCTTGGACTAGAGTATCCCCATCTCCCCAACAACTGACTGTGCCTTTATTGCATCTTCAAAGGGGGTCCTAAAAACCATGCATCAGATACCTTGGGTGTCTTGTTAGCCAAATGTTATGCCATGAGGGTGTTCATCAATGGATTTGACGCAAGATCCTTGAGTAGCCACTCTTTGATGTGTAACACTTCAAACTTGATTAGAGGATAGGGAAGAGCTTGCTAATGCAATTTTTTATTGATATTGTCATTTATAAGAAAATTGAATTTGCTCAGTCTCATCTTCAATATTCCCTTTAAGAAAGGTATATTTTGTTGCAATCAAAGTTGTTGGAGGTGCATAGGGTCCAACTTCATCTTGTGTAGCCACAATCTTGGGAGGACTTGCTTCTGTGGTTGGTTTATCTTCAAAACTCATGAATTGTAAATTCTTTGTATCTCCCATTCTAGTTTCTGAATGTTCCTCCCTAGAAGTAGATGCTTGAACTTTTATCACCTCTGAAGCTTGCCTAAGCTCCACCTTCACGTGTTCTATCTCCTTTTGATAGCTTTTTTATCTCTCCAAAAGTCCTTTGGAGAGCTCTCGAGGTTGCATCTGCTTGAACTTGATTTCATTTTCAAGTTCTTTAGTCTTTTTCTCAAGGGATTTGTAGGCTGCATCAATGTTTTGTAGTGTAGACACAATGGGATTTGTCATCATCTGATTGAGTAGCTAAGTCTGCTATCTTAGCAATGGCTACATCAAGCTAGACCTATACTTTTTCAGCAAAAGAGCTTGTGTTTTGTAAATCCATGGTTACCTCTTTCAAGTGTTGCTCTTGTTGTTGCATTGCTAACCTTAAGGCTTCTGTTTCTACTTCACATGTGTTGGTCATTTCTTCTAGTTTCTTGTTGGTGGTCTCCATTGCCTCATTAAATGCATCATTAAATGATTTACTTACCTCAAGCCTTTCCATTCCAAGCTTTAACTGTTGCTCAAGGTGATGGATCTTTGGGTGGCGAGCATAAAATTCCTCTTTCATTCACTCCACAGCTTCATGTGCATATCTAGAGAGTTCATTTATGTCTTCCAATTTCTCAACTTGTCAATAAGTACTTGGTTCTTATTGGTGTGATGGTCTAGCCATTCTTTTGGTAGCTCCATTTACAAATGATCATTTGGTTTTTGTTCAATTTGCATGGGATCTTCAAACACCTCTAAAACATCTTCATGCATTATAGGGGCAACGAAATTGTTGTGGCTTCCTTTTTTTCTTCAGCAGGCAGGTCTTTCAGGCATTATTTATTTTGATTGTGTCATTTCAATGGTCTATGCCTTGGGCTACTCTCTTGGAGTCTCTTCCTCCTCATAGAGAAATTTCAATCCAACCAAGGGCTCATCATAATGATGGTACATGGGGTCTTTAGGGAATATTTTTACTCTATTTGGTTTGGCTTTCCATTTGTCCAAAAAATCTTCCTTTATCCTTTGTTCAAGCTCAAAGGCCTCTGCTTCTGTTTTAACTCTAGCTGATCTTCATACCAGCTCCTCGATTTGTACTATGGGATGGGTCTGCTTTTTTGGTAACTATTTCTTTGACCTTGGTGTTGGGGGTTCCATTGTTGCATAGCTCCAATGACTAGCAAAATTATCAATCCGGAGGGATGAGATACTCGGCTAGGGCATGGAAACACTCACACAATTAGTGATCTAGTCATGGCAACACAAATGGTGAGTCTACAAGGTGAAATTCTCGGCCTATGGAAGAGCTAAGCCACAATGATTGGCAATCTCCACATCCACTTCCCTTCACCTACAATCAGCCAAATCACACACACTAGCAATTGCAAGACGCACACAACACTAATCCTATCATGCAACACACTAATAATCGCAAGATTACACACATAGATCTATCAAGCACCACACTACAATCAAACCTACATGCACACACAAGAAAAAGAGGGCAAGCACACAAGATTAGAGAGGGATTAACCACTAATTAGTTACAATCTAGCTAATCAAAGCATCATTAGCAATCACAAGAAGCATGAGAGAGACATATTGAAAGAGAATTGAGCATTGATTAGTGTTAATCAAGTCGCATGAGCAAGGAGAATCTCAAGGACTCCATAGACACACACCTCAAGAGCACTCACCAAAGAGTGCTCTCAACAAATAAGTTTGCGAACCCTAATTTATTTTAAACACTGCCTTATATACCTAAGGTAAAAATATGTAATGTCCAGGCGCCCAAGGCCTTTAGGGCTCCACCACTTACTGAATCTGTAACCTAGGCACACTAACTGACCTATATAAATTGAAACTCCCATTGAGCCCGTAACACATTAAAATATTACAATGGCTTGAAATAAATTGGGAATTTACAATACATGACCATTTTGGAAAAATGTGGAAAATGTGTAACTCCAATTTTTACTGCTTCTTCTTATTGATCTTTGATGTGTATCTGTAAGGCTCAAACCTTTAGCAGATTTTTTTAACTGACATTGACTCAGTTAACATTTCCCCCTTTGAATTTTAGTGTCCATGGAGGCTCTGGAAGGTTTTGATTGGTTGTTGATGGGCTGATTTCTTCAATTTTTGTTGAATTTGTTGATGAGGTTCAATTTGCTGCAGCATCTTGATTGGTCTGAATATGTCTGATGTGAGAGATGATGTTGCATTTGTCCGTTGTAATAGCATAACGATGAGGCTACTGTCTATTTATGAAAAGTATGTACAAGCAAAGTAGAATGATGAGGTTCTAAATTAGGGTCTAATACCTGAATGACCAAAGGGAAAAAACCCAAGGGGAAAAAATTTCCTTTGGGATAAGCGCATTATTGGATTACTTATTAGCATGGGAAACGTTAATAAAGTACTGAAGGGATTATTTGTTGATAGATATAGAATTAAAAATGTGATCTGTGGAATTTTACTGGGCCAATGCCAATTTTCCACGGTCAACACCAAGCGATGGGGAGTGTTGGGCAGTCACCAAGCCTCCTATTTGCTCGGTGTTGACTCTACTATTGCATGTAATGATTTTAACCCTAAGGTCAACACCAAGCAATAGGGAGTGTTGGATAGTCCCCAAGATTCCTATTTGCCCCATATTGACTCCATTGTACGACTTGTCTTTTTGTTGTCGGTTATCATGTCCCAAGGTCTTTGTTGTCACTTGTAATGGCTTTAACACCAAGGTCAACACCAAGTGATAGGGAGTGTTGGGCAGTCACATCAAGCTTCCTATTCACCCAGTATTGACTCCACATCATGACTTGTCGGTTAACATGACTTTGGTTTGCCTGTTGTAGGCCACTCAAGGTGCATAGGTGGTAGCAAAAAGAGTGTCTAATGGATATGTCCAATAATGGGACATCCTATTTATGCATACACAGAAATGCATGGGAAACAATATGTTGCGCAAGAAAGATTTTGAGGAGTTCTTTAGAAAGATGGTGTAGCTATAACCCGGGGAGGTCACCTTATAAAAATGTAACCTATCACGTGAGTTCAACAGAAGGGTATTTAAAGTTCTCGAAACTTACAGAATTATATATACAGAAGGGCATTATTTTTTCAAATTTGAAAAAAACTTACACATTTCAAAAGAAAAGGGTACATTATATTCTTAACAAAATTCACAGATAAGGGGTTTTACAAACATGTCTTGAACGCACACGTGATATGATAGTTTTACACAAAGTGAACCCCCCGAGAGCTATAAAAGCATATGACATGGCTTTGCAAGCGAGCACCCCTTTAAGAATGGTTTTTGTTGATGAGGACATGCGCTCTCATCTTATTGTGCATTGTGGGTGAGTGTTGGACTCTACGACACTCCACCAATTGTAAGTTAATAGACTATGACTCTTATTCTCATCTCATCCAGCATGAGTGACATGATATAGATATGCTCAACTCTTCCAGCTTGAGCGTAAGCCTAATAACTATGACTCTTAGCACAAAGTTTAATATGAATTGAAGCTTTGGGACTAATGCGTTGCTCATTTTATGGCTCAGCAGGCCGACTGTGACTATGCCAAAGAGTGTTTTTTGCACCCTGGAGACTTGACTTTTTACATTCTTATGCTTACTACAAACATTTCCTCGGGTAAAAGTAAGGCTTGAATCCTCAAAAAGTGGATTAGTGAAGGACCAAGTTGGTAACGGGAGCAAAGCGAGACACGAACCCCAACAGCCTCTAAAACATCGGGAGCCGATGCACACCGCAAGCCGGTCACGATAAAGCAAATAGGGGGCACCACCTAGCTTCGAGCAGCTAGGACACAGACAACGGTGATTTGAAATATCACAAATTCTACACACACACACACACACACACACACACACACACACACAGAATAGACAAGTGATGGGTGTGAGGGAGAATTATTCTCTTGCAATACTTATAGCAACCTTATTTTCGGCAAGGTGGCACATCTTGGTGATAGAGAGATAGAGGGAGAGATGGTGAACCTACTTGGTGCATTCTCTAGAGGTGACTCGATGACATGAACCCTTGCTAACATGAGTGTGTGTGGATCGACCGTTGGAGTCGAGATGTGGACATAGCTTCCTTTACATCATACAATTCCCAAAACAAGACACTATGCTAAGTCCCCTCTCTTGTGATGAAAATGTTCCCAATTCCTCCCACCAAAACACTACCAAGTGCTGACCTCTCTTGAACTTGCCCCCCCCCCCCCAATAGTGACCTCTCAGTGCCTTTTTATAAGTGTTCGCTTCTCTAGATTAGGGTAATCTGGCTTGATTAGGGTAATCTAATCAGGGGAGACAAAGCAAGGCGGTGGGCCCTGTGTGGTTGACCCTTGCTTTGTCTTGGGAAATATTATAAGGGAAAACCTCTAGGTGGGCCTTTGTGACCATCACCTTAGAGAGATGAGAATTTACAAGTTGGGATCTTTTTACAAGGCTTGGGTGAAAACTGAGAATTGATGATAATAACCTACAGTTTACTGAAGAGGGCGTCGTGGTCGCGTGATGCCGGTAAATAGCAGCTTTGCGGGTGCGTCGGTGTAGTACATTTGTCACTTCGGGGTCGGCCGGGGCATGCCTTTGGCCCCTTTGCTCGTTTCGGTGTTGGTGTCGCATAATTTGGGTCGTCCTCCTTCTTGTCGATGTTGTCGTAATCGTTGAATCCTCCATTTTTTTTGTATTTACCATCTGTGTGTGCGTTTATGCATGTGTGTATGTATGGGTGTGTGTGAGTATGAGTGGGTTTGGATGCATGTGTGTATATATATGTTCGTAATCGTGTGTGTGTGTGTATATATATATGTGTGCGCACGAGCGTGCTTGGGAACAAGGGGTATGTATATTATATATATAAATATATATATATATTTTAGTTTTTGGACTTGCTGCTGGCAACGCAGAGGCTGGGAGAGATGGAGTGAGAGAGGGTGTGTGCACGAGCGTATGTGTGTGTGTGTGTGTATGATGAGGTGATTCGGTGCCTGTATAGTCTGAGAAGAGAGAGAGGGCGCGAGGAGCGGGTGTATGTGGGCTCCATGTGTGTGCGCACAGTGAGTGAGAGAGGGGGTGGATGCAGTGGTGAGGGAGGGGAGGGGGGGGGGGGGGGGGGGGGGGGGGGGTGATAGGGTGTGTGGTGTTGCTTCAAGAGCGGGTCCGCATGGGTTGGGTCCGGGGTGAGGGCGAGAGAGAGAGTGAGCGCGGCGGATCCAACATAGGCGCAAGAAAAGGGGGGGGAGGGGGAGTTTAGTCAACGAGGGGGGTGTGGGTATACTATAGAGAGAGAGAGAGTCCTTAATGGCGGTTTCCCACCAGAGAGGAAAAAGAGAGTAAGAGGGAGTGTGAGGTGGTGAGGAAGGGTGAGAGGGATAGGGGATAGGGTGGCTGTGTAGGGAAGTGAATTGAGAGAGAGAGAGAGAGAGAGAGAGAGAGAGAGAGAGAGAGAGAGAGAGAGAGAGAGAGAGAGAGAGATTGGATTCCTTCCATGGCTTGCGGGACCGCTCTCCCAAGAAAGAGAGAGAGAGAGAGAGAGAGAGCTAGTGGGAGGTGAAGATAGCGGGTGGGGGGGGTAGGGGGGGTGTGTTAGGCTGGTGGTCCGCCAGGGTTGGGGAAGAAAACAGGGGGGTATAAGGCCGAAGGGGGTGTGGGCGAGAGGGGAGGTAGGGGCATAATATGGCGGCTCGTTGGGACTAGAGTGTGGACAAGCAAAGAGAGAGAGAGAGAGAGAGAGAGAGAGAGAGAGAGAGAGAGAGAGAGAATATACAATATTTGTGGCGGACCGCCAGAGGGTGTGACAAAGATATCTCATGTTATGCGCCCACTGGGCCCGGTGATGCAGCGCTAGAGTAAGTGAGAGAGAGAGAATTGGCGGAGCTGAGCAATAGGAGAGAGAGAGTCCGTCTTCTGGCGATAATGGAGAGATGTGGAAAAACTAGTGGCACCCCACTAGTGGTTAACCCTAGAGGGGTGGTAAATGGTAAAGAACTTCCCTTTTTTTGTTTTTTGTTTCTTTGGTGATATGCCTTCCCTTTCTTGGGGTGTGGTTCTCGCGGTCGCAGTTTTGAAAATCGGCCGTCATTGGCATGGAAGGTTTCTTTTGCCATACCTATTTTATCATCTTTGAATTTGCATTCGTGTTGGTTGGCCTTTTCTTTTTTGACTCTGAAGACTCCTTTAATGATTCTCCAATTAGTCTTGTTGTAAGAAGTCTTTGATGTTGTTATAGGCCTCTGTTCACTGTCGGCATTTGGCTTTTGACTTGGAGCATTGGAAGACTTAGGAATTCAAATCTCTTGATGACCTTCGTATCTCCATTGTTGACTTTGCTTTGCTCTAGGTTTTGTTGAGTTCTTGAGATCTTCATGTAGGCCTAGTGTAGTTACAGTTGGCTTGTGGTTGAATGGTAGTGAAATCCTTGTATAACTTGTGTAGAATCCTTGTCCAAGAGGAAAATGCTTTGAGATCTATCTCTGTTCTGTATCCCCTTGAGAATTGTGGCTGACTTTAGCATCTTTCGATGTGGTTCCGTTGTATACCTTGTTTTTAGGTATCCTAGGATATTGTTGAGGTTGATACCTAATGGACCTTGTTTCTTGGGAGGGTCTTGATGTTACTTCATATGCTCTAACCTGCGGTTTTGGCACCCATATCTGTCTGCTAACTCTATAGTACTCCTCTTATTTTAAGCTTCATTGTGATGTTATCCATCCCATGTGTCTCTCTTTCTGTGTTGATTTCTTGTCTTAATCCAAATTGACTTTGACTAAACTGCTCGGAACAAACACTTTCTTGACCTTCCTTTGATTTCTTGAGTACTTTGGCTAAAATATCTTTGCTTTTTTGGGTGTCTCCTTAAAGGTTTTATTTCGGTCAGCAATTGTCTTGAAGTTCTGAAAGCCTGACTTGCTTGAAGAATCTAATCCATGAGGGCTCCTTGATGTAGAGGCATGTCCTGTCACACCTTCTTTGCTAATCGGTGGAAGTTCCACTTTAGCTTTTCCTTTGCCTGCAAGGTTTGTTTTTTATTCCTGTGACTTTTGCAACTTTGATTCCATCATTAAAAGTACGTGTAAGTGTTGCTTGTTACCTCTTGGAAAAGAGAGTATTATCATTTTATCTTCTTTGTAGGCCTTGTGTTGGTCTAACCGCTGATGTCCAATGATGACATCTGCAAAAATTTCCTTTGAAGGCTTCACCTGAAACTTTACATGCTCTTCATGATTCAGGATGCTAAGACTAACAACCATTTCTTGTTTACTTGTAGCCTTACCCATGATTTCTCTATCATCTTGCTTGCATTGAGTAATCTCTAGAATGCTTTGGATGTTTTCTGCAACCATATTGCACTTTGCTTCTTTATCTAGTAGAGCATTGCATCTGGCACTTTCTCCTTTTGTACTGCTAAGAACTACAGTTATTCTCATTGTTGGCTCTCTGGAAGATACCTGTCCTGTTTTTGCCATGGTCTCATCTTGATCTAACTCTCTCTCTATGGAAGGTGGCTTGAGACTTTGTTTTCCAATCTGACTTATAGCAGCTGGTTCAGCTGGCAATGTATGGATCTTTGCACCACTGTTCTTCTTAACTTCTTGTCTTGGTGGCATTCTGTGTTCCATAGCTATCATGGTTGCTCTTTGTTTTGTTTGATCTAAACTTGTTATTGCCTGATTTGCTTTAACACTAGTTTTGTAATTGGACACTTAAGTGTCCCGAGACATTAAAGTGTCCTGTTTTTCTACCATGTTTTGGCAATTTATTCGTCAAGCTAGAAAGACATTTTTTACTCCTTGCTTCTACCATATATTGGTTACGAGGGAAAGAAAACACTGGATTTTTCTCCATATCAAAATAAAATCTATATGGAGAGAATTATGGTAAGTTCTAAGACATAAATTTTAGTAAAATCTCAAGCCGTTTCGTCAAAAAAAGCATAAAATCATTATATCTTTTTGTAGAGATGGCCTTTTTTATGTTTATAAAAGCCAAGTGGTAGCACTTAGTGTTCCAAAATAATGGAATGCACTTCAAAGATAAGTTTTCAAGTCACATGCAAGCTATAGACATAATTTCATACTTGAGCACGTGTTGAATAAGAGCATAATTTTCGTCTTCCTAAGGTCCCCTAATGATAGTGCAATTTGACAACTACAAATGGATTTATATGTTTAAACCAAGAAGCTACATATTTTTTGGGCTCCCTAACTCAATTAAATCTCATTGCTTGAACCCTATCTTGAATTTTTTATCGTGCAAAACTCTTGAAAATCTTGAGTTCTCCATACTAACATTGAAAGCAAGGTTTTAGGCACCCCAATTGTGTATGTACCATGTAATTTGATACATTTAGTTGATCTACATGGAAAGTTTGATATGATTTGAAGTTTTGAATGCTTATGTCTCAAGAATGAAAATATGAAAGTTTTCTCTTATGCAGTTTTGAATATTTTAAATGATCCAATAATTTTTGCATACCAAAGCTGTTCTACTTGCCACCTTGAGTGCTCAAAGTAAAGAGCAAGCAATGTATCACTTTCTAAAACTCACAAATACATCATAAACATATTTTTCTTTGTATACAACAATATTCTTTGAAATGACCTTATCAAACACATGCAACTTTCCATTATTTTATATACTCCAAAGTCAATTTTTTTGCACATGAAACTTTCAATTATCTATATCAAAATTGTGGAAGAGTCACCTAAAATTTTCTACAAGGTCGCTTCCTTTTTTCTTGAGCTTATAAAGGGGATTTCGTCAAATAGTCAATTGCAGTCTTACGAGGGTCAACTTGATGAGTATAGTTCTTGATCATGATACATTCTAAAAATCCAAGGTTATATTTTTAAAAGACCCTCTAGCGAACATATTTAAGCATATCAAGAGGGTTTTTTTAAATGAACCATTTAATGCAAGTAGCATTTAATTTAAATTTGTTAAAAAATGACACTTAAAGTGTCCTGTTTTGGTACCAAACTAGTGTTAAACTCTTTTGAAGTTCTCTTTGATGGAGATGAATCATCTTCAATAAGCTTTTCTTTGGCATCAGTCTCCATTTTAATTGTGCTTGAGGACTTTATGATGTCTTCCACGAGTGACCAGTCTTGGTTTTCATTCTTGGTTTTCTGTGAAGATTGCATTTTGTTTGCATTCTCTATCTCTAACATCTTCAAGGCCATTGGCATTCCCATTATGATGTTGCCTAGCATATCCTTTATTGTGATCATGTGGAATTGGGATATGATGATCTCGGAACTTACTTCAATGGTGGTGAATGCATTAGGAGATTTCGGAGGTCGTTTGGAGGGCCTTCTAAGAAATTCTATTTCTCTCTCTAGAAAATGTTCTTAAAATATACTTGCACTTATTGCGTACATCCAAAAGAACAGCTGAACACTCTGAAAAGTGAACCTAACTTTTAAAAAATCCTTGAAAACGGTCACTTTTTCATTCAATGCGTGTGTCGTTTTCATGAAGTACACGACACTCATTCAATATAGCTTTCATCATCATTGAAATAAAAAAATCACAAAATTATCAATTGGTGTTAGAATTTAAAGTTTTTGATACTACTAATGCGTCCAAAATGACCAGAAACTTAAACACGTCTATCTAGTTGTCTCAATCTGACAGCCAGAGAGGGAGAAATTGTCAAAATATCCCTAAAAAGAAGATTTTGCCTCACGGTGTGGGGGGGCCATCTGGAAAATTCCAAATGGCCTCCACGCATCGCGAGGCAAAAAATAAAATAAGTGGATCATGGCACGCAAAGGGTCACTTAGAATTCTCCAAACGGTCCCTCGCGCGCGATGATCCAAAATCCCCTTTTTAGTGGTTTTTTGGCAATTTCTCCCTCTCCGGGTGTCAGATTGAAGCAAGTAGATAAGCGTTTTTTAGGTTTTTGGATGTTTTGGACGCATTGGCAGGGTCAAAAGCTTCAAATTTCAACACCAATTGATAATTTTGTGATTTTTTCATATTTCAATCATGACGAAAGCCATATTAAATGAGCATCGCCTACCTCATGAAAAAGACATTCACATTGAATGAAAAGGCACCCGTTTTCAAGAACCACTGACACCTTTTTTATATTCTTCTTAATATCAATCATTTTTCTACGTAACATAAGCTCTTCTTTCATTGGAGGAGCGCTTTTTCCTCTCTCTTCTAAAGGCGCTCCAAAAGACCTCCAAGATCTCCTAATGATTTTCCAGCATTCTACTCATTTGTCTCCTAATATGCTCACAAATTTAGGAGCATCTTCCAAATATGGTTGGCCACATATAGTGTGAAAGGACATGCGATTCTTGTCTAGTTGAAAATCTAGCTTTACTTCTCTTGACAGCTTTTCTTCATTTCCACCAACAATGTTGCACTTGATCGTCTGAAGATTTCTTTTTGTATTGACTGCGTTTGTTGTGGCAATGTCCATGAATTGAACTTTTTATTCAACTTATTTGCTTTGACCACCTGCTTCAATCGATATTCACTCCATTGGCTATAATATTGTACTTTTTAACTGCAATTGTTGAGCATTATCCACCTGCATCTGGGTAACTCTTGATCTTAATAGATCCACTGTATTTTCTGGTAAAGTCTGTCTCTTTGGAGGAGATTTTGGTGGTGACCTTTGTGTAGCCTTGTGGACTTTAGCTCCCATTGACTTTTTTGTCACCTGTTCTGGCAGCTTGAGGCTTTGCATCATCTTTAGATAGTCTTTGACTTCAGCCGGCGGGCCATCCATAAGGGTTTGTACAAGGTCATGATCTTGCTGATATTCGTTACCATGTGCATCTTGATATGCATATGTGAGCTTGGTCACATGTAACTGTTTGAACACTATTGGATTTGTAGATTTTTTACTGGCTTGTAGTAGAGATCAACTAAAACTCTTGTCCTTGATGATCTACATAGAGGCATTTATCTGTAGACTCTGATGGAATCTCGGTCAATTGGAAACTTTCAACAACCATATGATCTTTCAATGGTTTTTGCTTTGAAGAGGTATGTTGGCTAGAATCTGTAGGGCGTCTAACTGCTATTGCAATTCCTCGTACATGAGCTGAGCTTGATGGATCTACAACTTCCCCCTTCCTAGGGTGATCACTATATTGTGCTTCATTATAAGAGTTGAAAACTATTTGGATCTGGTTTAGTCTCACCTTTTGGGATTGTAAAGGTACACTTTGGGTAGCACTATTGATGTTTGGCATCTGTGAACTTTCTGCATAGTTTCTTATATATCTTCATGAAACATGACAAATTATTTCCCAAGTCAAGCTATAGATAACATTATCTTTTCCCTGATATTGTCTATCCCATGGGCCCCCTATGATATGAGCTTCTGTGATTTCAGGACCCAAGGCATCATAGATGCTAGACTCTCGTCTATATCTATGATAGTTTTGGTCAAAGTATATGCTCGTTTGGTTACAACGTTGAAGTCTGATTTTTGATGCACGAGAGTTTGTCTTTGAACAGATTTCTGGGTTCACTCGGGTAATATCCTTCAGCTCTAGAGAGGATGGGCTATAATACATGCTTTACTCTGAAATAAACCATCCTTTCTAATCTATTCCTAGCCGCACTTCTATGAGTTGATATGTGGGCCGTTCAATAAAATTTTTTTACTTGGCTGGTAGCATGTGGGGCACTCTGCGCTATGGCGGGTTGAACGTAGTAGGAGTGGGTATGGGCCTAGCGCGCTGGCTGCAGCTCAATCCAAAGGAGACTGAGCTCGGCCTGCGTGGAGCAGAGAAAGAAGAGAGAGAGTCGACGACATTGACAGCAGGGGCTGAGGGGTCGACCTGATCACGGTAGAGAGAGAAAGAGGCATGGACGATGCTGACATGGCAGCTTGGCGCGTTGTAAGGGCAGTACACGACAGAACGGGGAATGACCGAGGACCCGGTCCTGGCGCGCAGTATGGACTGTAGCGGGCAGTGTGTGTGAGAGAGAGAGAGACGTTAATGGTGGGCCTAGCACGAATGCGAGAAGAGAGAGAGTGGGTAGGCCTGGAAGAGAGAGAGGGTGGGGAGGAGAGAGAGCATAAATAATCGTATAGAGGGAGAGAAAATAAGAGAGAGAGCGAGAGAGAGTGGGGAGGAGAGAGAAAAAATCTCGTGAGAGAAAGAGAGAGTCAGAGGGATGAGAGAGAGGAAAAATAAGTGTTTTCAGTGGGAGGGAAGAGTGAGAGTGTGTGTGTGTGTGTGTGTGTGATGGGGTGGGCTCACATGGAGAGAGAAGAAGAAGAACAGTATTTTTATGTCGAAGGAAACTATCCCAACAGACCGTAAAGATCTATCAATGAGGAGAGTTCATGTGCCAAAGGACAAGGTGGGAAAAGACAGGCTCGAAGCTCGTGAATTGTTTTTTTATTATTTTCTTTTCAAACGTCCAAAAATGCCAAAATAGGCCAAAAATCACCCGAGAACACAAAAATTAATCCAAAAATCCAAAAATTGCCAAAAAAATCCAGAAAATCTCCAAAAAATTCTAAAAATCATTGGCAATCACAATTGAACCCTTTTGACACACATAAATACACCAAATATAGCAGTTTTTACGAAAAATGCCAAACTCGACAAAAACATGAACCCGACTCTCAAAAATAGCACAACGCTCAAAAAAATTGACCAAGGAGGGCACAAATGTGCTCAAAATAATGGCGTTATTATGCACACAAAACAGCTTGTAAAGATCACACGATATCAATTTTTTATAGAATTAAGCAAAAATTATCCAGAAAATATTCTTTTTTTAAATTAAAAAACTCCACATATAGGGGACTAGTGCAACCAAATAAAATCACAAAAATCACATCAATTCAATTGCCAAATAATTCAATAGCAGTTAAATCAATAAAATTAGCAGCAAAATTAGGTCAAAATTTGACGCATTTAGAGTGTGTGAATCCCTATTTTGAGCTAAAAATTGCAGCAATTATCCATTACACAAATCAAATATGCAATAAAAATTTGAATTAATCATGCACATTACGCACTTTTTAGGCCCACACGCCACACTAATAATTGGTAGTTTTTACCAATCTTTAGGTGTGCACACAAATGGGTAAATCTTGTCGAAATTGCAACGTGATTTTGCAAATCTCTAGTTGGGCATGACCACAACACAAATCAATCATCACAATTGAAAAATCATTAAGCACGCATTGATTTTTTGGTGCACAATTAAGGGAAAAATAGTGTACACAAACGTAAAATTAAGCATATACACACTCAATTAGAATGCACATACACTTGAATTTAGTTCACACACAATTGCAATTAACCATTCAAGCATGCCATTAGATCAACTAGCCACGCCATTAGCAACACAAATTCACCAATTAGAAATTGAACTTGTCAATTCATACACCACTAAATCTGGAAAATGTCGGCATTACGACGGCATGAAAACGAACAATCCAAAAAAAATTCAAAGCATAACATAGCATCAACATTGCATTGAAATTAACATAGCATAGCATAGCATTGACATTGCATCATCTGGAATCTCTACACAATTGTACACATGTTTAGATTCTAGGGGTTGAGAATACCACCTTGATTACCTTTCCAATGAAGATCGATTGAAGGATTGAAAGCTGCAATCCTTGGTAGAAAATTAGTGCGTAAGTTATCAAAAATTAGTGAAATTAGCAAGGGGTTAGTGTGAAATTAGAGCGTGTAAACACACAATTGGCAAGATACAGTGACAAATTAGGGAATAATGAACACATTTCTTCATGCACACACATCCAAAATCCACAAAAATATAAACACACAGGTGAAATTAGTGAGGAAACACATCCAATTATGCTAGAATTACACTAACGTAGGCCATCGTACCTGGCAGTGGCGTCAAATGTTGGGGGTTCCATTGTGCATAGATCCAATGACCAACAAAATTATCAATCCGGAGGGATGAGATACCCGGCTAGGGAATGGAAACACTCACACAACGAGTGAGCTAATCATGGAAACACAAATGGTGAGTCTACTGTTGAGATGTCGAGCTCTACATCATGAGCTGGCATCCACTACGGGTCTTGGCCGCTTACGACATTTGCTCACTGGCGCATTAGGTGACTGACATGGAGGATCTCTGCCAGTGATTCTACAGCTGGACTACACTTATAGTGCCAGCCTAGTACGCTTCTAGCGAGTTCACACTTAGTGACCGCATGTACATATGTGCTAATTTTTAGCTTTAGCACTTAGTCATTTTGTACTCTCTTTTCTGTGAAGAAGAAGAAGAAGCTTTCCATCTCTGTGTGCTTTGTGCTTGTCTTGTGTAGCTCTCTTGCATCCTCATTCTTTACATGGTATCAGAGCCTGGTGCGACAAAAGAGGCTGAGAGAGCAAGAGCATCACAATCCCTTCATTCGCAATCCACGACCAGATGCAGTACACAGAGATTTTAGGGGTTTTTCGTCCAAGTTTTTGAACAGGTCTCCAAAGTGCAGTACACAGAGATTTACTGTACAAGTACAGTGGTTGTATGTACGCTTGATTGTGGACACTCGTTGAGTGTAGGAAGCATTACAGGTACCACAATAGCAGGTTCAGCAGATTTGCAGGTTTTTGCAGATTGCAGCTATTTTGTCTTAGTGCTTCAAGATGTCTGATAGTTTCAGTCAGATTGTTACTGAGAAGCTTCAGAAAAATAACTACCCTGCATGGAAGTTCAGAATAACAAATTTCCTAAAAGGAAAAGGTTATTGGGACTATGTAGAAGGAGACAATGAAAAGGAACCAGAGATTCCCGAGGCAAATGCTACAGCAGAACAAAGGAAAGCTTTGAGGGACTGGCAACAAGGCCAGAGCAAAGTGATGTATTGGCTTTCTATCACAGATGGCATGATGGGCTATTTACAGGATGCTGAAACCCTCGCCATTGCATGGAAAAACTTAGGCAGAGTGTTCGAGGTGAACACCAAGGCCAGGAAGCTTCAACTAAAGTCGGAGCTAAATCAGGTTAAGAGGAACAACCTCTCCATCAATGATTATGATTTGAAGATCAAGAGTATCATTGAGGCTCTTGGATCTATTAAAGTCTCAGTGGAAGACGATGACATTGTCCGTGCATGCTTGGATGGTCTAGGAGATGAGTATGTACATTTTAGGTCTTCCATGAATACAAGAGACGACATCCCCGTGTTCCAAGATTTGAGTTCTATGCTTATTCTTGAGGAGAAGAACCTTGACACATCTTCTTCTCATGGCAGAAATAATTCTGAACAGGCCTTCTATTCTAGCTCCAACAGAGGTAGAGGTAGAGGTCGTGGTCAAGGCCCAAGGGGTTGCAGGGGCCAATTTCAAGAAGTTCAATCAAATCAAAACAATACATGTGGCAGGGGAAACCAGTCTCAAGGCAGGGGGAGTCAAAGAGGTCGTGGTGCAGGATCAAGCAGGCAGCAACATACTCCAGATAGCAGAGAATGTTGGACTTGTGGTGAAAGAGGTCACATGTCACGTGACTGTCCAAAGGGAAAAGCAAGTGGAAAGAGAGAACAGGGAAACTATTCATCTACTAGCAGAGATGCAGATGATAGCAAAAACGAGCGCATGTTTGTTATGCAGCATGTAATGAATACAATGACTGCAGAGAATTCCACCCAAGATGATGTTTGGTATGTGGATTCAGGTGCCTCTAATCACATGACGTCTCGTGGAGAGTGGTTTAGAGATATGCGCAAACCAGATGTGTTAGGCTATGTGAAGACAGGAGATGACACAGCTCACCCCATTTCTCATGTAGGGGACATACCTCTAAATACGAAGAGTGGGAAATAAAAGTACTTAGCAGATGTAATTCATGTCCCAAACATTACAAAGAATCTTGTTTTTGTTGGACAAATGGTTGAGCAGGGTTTGCAGGTTCGCTTCAATCCAAATGGCTATTATGTAGAAGATTTCCAGAATGCCTGTAAGCTGATCACAGAGGGCAAATGTGTGGACAGAATGTTTACGTTGAATGTAGACATGCCTGAGGTAAAAGCTGCATTATTTGGACAGGGCACAGGTGTTGTGGCTGATGTTGACATTTGGCACAAACGCATTGGCCATGTCAATGAGCAGAGATTGCGCAGCATGCAATCAAAACAGATTGTAAAAGGTTTGCCCAAATTCAAGGTGGATGATATGCATAAAGTGTGTGCAGCATGCCAGTTTGGAAAACAGTCAAAGGGCTCATTTCCACATGAGCGCAATGTATGTAAAACATCACTTGAGGTGGTGCACACAGATGTTTGCGGTCCAACCGATACCGCAAGTATACATGGTTGCTGGTATTATGTCTCTTTCATTGATGACCATACAAGGAAAGTATGGGTCTACTTCCTGCGTAACAAAAGTGAAGTGTTTGGTCACTTTCAAGACTTCAAAGTCATGATTGAGAAGGAGACAGATATGCAAATCAAGACATTGACGTCAGATGGAGGGGGAGAGTACTTCTCCAATGATTTTTCAGATTTTCTGCGAATGCATGGTATACGTAGGCAGTTTACATGCATATATACTCCACAACAGAATGGGGTCACAGAAAGGAAAAACAGGCACGTTGCAGAGGTTGCACGTGCATTGATGAATGAGAAGAACATGCCTCATCATTTTTGGGCTGAAGCCGTAAATACAGCTGTGTACATTATGAACAGGACACCTACAGCTGCGGTGCATGATGTTGATGGGAGCAAAGCGAACCCCGAACCCCGACGGCCTCTAAAACACCGGGGACCGAATGGCGCACCTCGAGCCTGTCATGGTAAAGCAAACAGGGGGCACCACCTAGCTTTAGCCGCTAGGACGCAAACAACACACAACCATAACAAAGTTTTCATCCAAGAGAGATGGATGCTTGGGAGTAATGATGAAGAGTAAAGGGAATGAGATGAAGTGAGAGAGAGAGAGAAAGAGAGAGAGAGAAAGAGAGAGAGAGAAAGAGAGAGGGAGGGGGTATAGCGTCGTAGTACTTAGGCACCACAAAAGGATGGCGAATCCGAATCCGCACACCCTTCACACATACACAAGCTCACTCCAAACACAAGACTAGGTGGCGATTCCGCACACCTCACATGGGCAAAACATTGCAAGAAAACATACTCACAAAACCTCAAGCTTTATTTAGAGAATAAGGCGATGAAATGGGGAGCATAGGGTAGGGGAATGAGAAGGGAGAGCGTGGTAGAGCACATGGTGGATAGGTGGGAAATGATGGCGAAGACTCGCACGAGGGTTATGGCCATCATCCTTCATTTAGTTTCCCTTCATCTTCCATAGCCCAAGGGTGTAGAGGTCATGCTCAAGACGAGCATGGTGATTGCGGTGATGGTGATGGTGTGGGTGTGTGTGTGTGCACTAGGCACACACAGTGCATAGTGTACTCTTTGGTGATGGTGTGTGTGTATTTAGTGTGATGGTGACCCCTCTTTATATATGGGAGGAGGGGGGAGAAATTCTAGAATTTAGAAATGAAGAAATCATTATCTACATAGGCCATGTGACTGTGGGCCCCACTTGTCTGGCTATGTGTATATGTGCCAAAACAGCAGTCTCATGAGAGAGAGTCTAAGAGAGAGAGATGGGTGGATGAAAAAAAGTGAGAGGTGACATGGAGAATAAAGTAATTACAAGAGGGGAGAGAGGGGAGTGTGTTCTGAGGTGAATCTGTGTGTAGATGTGTGTGAACACAAGAAAAATCAGGTAACCACCGGGTGGGGATGCGTCTGTGGGCACTTTTTTTAGTGAAACTGAGTGTGTGTGAGTGTGGGGGAGGTTATTTAGCTACAAGACAAGAGACATGGCACCCTTTAGAGAGAGAGGGGGGTATTTGGGTCATGGGATATGATAGGAGAGAGAAAGAGGGGGTGGGGTATACTATTTTGGAAGATAGGGTAAGTTGCATGTGAGTTAGGGTGCATTATTGGTGAGTTATAATGCATTATTGGTGAGAGGTGGGGTAGCTTGAGGGGAGAGAGAAAGGAGAAAGAACAAGGGGAAGAGAGAGGGGGTTGACCTTTTGAGTGGAGGAGAGGAAAAGGGACACCCGGCGGGGCAACAGTGAAGAAAAAGGAGGCAAGGTGGGGATGGGCTACCCCGCAGGCATGAGGTGGCCTATTTTACCTTTCTTATATATTTACATAATCATACTTTATTTTTTTCTTACTTTTTTCCAATGCCTTTTATCACTCCCTCCCTAAGAGGGGGTTTTCATGGGGTGGGGACGAGAGAAAAGGGGTATGGGAGCTTGGCTTGTGAAAAGCCCCCATCATTAGTCCTCCCCTTTTGGCTAGAGGCATTTATGTCTCTAGCTCATCTGTTTGATCATTATCGTTGGAGGTGGCAGCTGATGGTGTGTCCTCATCTGGAATGTCAATTGGTGGAGCCTGGTCAAATTGAAGAAAATAAGGTTTAAGTCGCCAACCATTTACCCTGGTTTTATGAAATTTTCCATCAGCCTCCATAAGCGCGTAGCTTGCATTGGCATACTTTTTCCTGATGATGAAAGGGCCTTCCCATCGGAGCAGGAGTTTCTTATCCTTGCGCGTGTCAAAGCGATTGTCGTAGCGGAGCACCAACATTCCTTTATTCAATTCTTTTTTCTGGAGATGCTCGTTAAAGCTAAGCCGTCTATGCTCTGCTTGTGCTGTATAATAATTTATTGCTTCTTCTTTGTCCAGCTGCAGTCTTTCCAAGTTGATGATGTGATCTCTCATATGCATGTTGGGTTGTTGAAGTTGGCTTGCCATTACTTTGAGACTTTGTAGTTGCACTTCAATGGGCAAGATTGCTTCCTTACCAAATACTAGATGATACGGTGTGAATCCCAAGGATGTACGAAATGAAGTTCTGTAGGCCCATAAAGCTGGTAGTAGATACTTATCCCAGTCTCCGGGATGATTGTTTACCTGCTTGGTAATAATTTTAGAAACCATTCCATTTACCTTTTCAACTAGGCCATTACATTGAGGGTAATATGGTGAAGAGTGCCTCCTTGTAATGCCCAGTTTCTGCATTAATTCTCCTACTAAGTCTGCTCTGAAACCTGGCCCTCTATCAGAGATGATCTCTAAAGGTGTGCCAAACCTACAACATATGTGATCATAGATAAATTTAGCTACCTCTACCGCTGTGATTCTAGTGGTGGCTGTAGCCTCTGCCCATCTAGTCATGTAGATGACCCCCATGATAATGTAGAATTTTCCTGAGTTGGCCCTAGGTAATGGCCCAATGGCATCAAAAACCCATTTTTCAAATGGGCCATATGAGAGAATAGGTGTCTGTGGTTCAGGCATAAGTGACCTAGTGCCGGCCTTTTGACACAACTTACACGTTTTGCACCAATGGTGTACATCACGGTTGAGGCTAGGCCATATGAAGCCTGCCTGCATGATTTTCCTACTTGTTATGTCTAGGGCAAAGTGACCACCACAAACCCCATCGTTATAGCTAGCAATTACTCCTGTGATTTCCTGAGAGAGAGGGACCTTCCTGAGTATTTGGTCCTTACCCTTACAGTACAAACCGTCATTGATGAGTCGATACCTTGTGGCCTTCCGCGTCAGCCATTGCTTCTGTCCCTTTGTTAAATCTGATGGGCATTCCCCTGTTTCCAAAAAATGCATGATGTCAGGCAGGGCATCACTGCCTTGAAATAGAGGGAGCTTTAGTTTTATTGCTCCAACCACCACTTCCTGTAGTCTTTCACTTGCTAGGGCATCTGCTTCTTGGTTTTGAGCCCTTGGGATATGGTGTATTTGAACTTCTTCAAACTTACCCAACAAGGTTTTTACACCACTTAAGTGAGTCCTTAAACTAGGATTCTTGCATGTCCATGCTCCATTTACTTGCCTTACCAGAAGTAGAGCATCCCCAAATACATTAAGGCGTTGTACACCTTGCGAGACGCACCATTGTAGACCCTTGGTTAGTGTACTCAGCTTCATTTTTAGAATGTGAATCTAACAATTGGCCCAACAAAAATACCTTTGTCCCTTTGTCATCAAAGACCACTATGCCTGCAGCTGCTTTGTCGGACGCTCGCTTGTAGGCTCCATCAAAGTAGAGAGAGTGTGCTCCTTCTACCATCGGTGGTAATGGAGGTAATCGGACTTCTCCTTGCTTAGATTGCTTCTCCTTCCCTTCAAAGACTTGGTAGGTCATGAGTCCCCCCAAACTTGCCCTTGTTGTGCTTTCTACGTGTACCTATAGTCAAACTCTTGCAGACGAACTAGCCATTTAGTAATTCTAGCAGACACATCCATGTGTTGTACAACATAGGGAAATATTTCATCCGTGGTTAGAATCACAAATTGCTTACGCAGAAAATATGACCTAAACTTTGTAGTTGCAAATCTATGAGCTAGGACTAAGTGTTCCACATGGGTGAAACCTTTCTCTCCTGCTGTCATCATTTGACTAGAGAAGTAGATTGGCCTCATGAAAGATGTCATCGTATCCTTTTGGAGTAGCATATCCCCCAATGAGTCATCACCAACACTTGAGGTGACATAGAATTTTTCATCCCACTTAGGTGGTGAGATAGTTGGCAGAGTGGCTAAGACCTCCTTTACCTTGTTGTAGTGATGTTCACTTTCCTCGTCCCAAGTGAAAGTTGATCTTTGAGTGAGTTGTTGCAGTGGTAGAACAAGTTGTGATAGTAGATGTATGAATCTACTTAAATACCTCACCTTCTGTAGAAAAGAGACCAGTTGACGTGCGGTCATTGGTGAAGGTAGGGCTATGAGTGCGGACACCTTACTTGGGTCGGCGTTGATACCTTTTGCTGAAATTTCATGGCCTAGTAGAATGACTTTACTCTCCCCAATGTGGCATTTATCCACATTTAATTGCCCACCTAGGCTCTGCAACCTGGCCAGACCTTCAGTTACCTTTTCTAAATGTGAAATACGGGAGCTATATATACAAAAATCATCAATGAACACTCTTATGGATGTTCCAAAGAACGGTTGAAAAACATATGTGACATATCTTTGGAATGTGGCAGGTGCATTTGTGAGACCAAATGGCATAACCCTGTATGCAGAACAACCCCATGGCGTGATAAAAGTGGTTTTTAGCTGATCTTCCAAGGCTATGCGTATTTGAAAGTATCCTGAATAACCATCACAGTCGGTATAGCATTCAAAACCCGCTACTTCATTCAGAATTTCATCCAAGAAAGGGAGAGGAAAGTGGTCTCTCTTTGTAGCTGCATTTAGTGGTTTGTAGTCAACACAGACCCTCCACTTACCATTCTTTTTTAGGAGTCACCACTACGGGTGACACCCATTCTGAGTTTTCTACAGGATAGATGAATCCCACCTCCAGCAGTTTCCTTACTTCGGCCAAGAGTGCCTTTTCTTGTATGACCCCCAGTCGTCGTAGCTTTTGCACAACTGGTTTTACCCCTTCCTTCAGCTTAATATGATGGTCCACCACTGTAATGCCTGTGATTCTTTCATAGTTGTCAATGAACAGGTTAGGAAATCCCATCAACATTTGCAAAAAACTATCTTTCTCCTCAAGTGTTAATTCCGTAGAAAACATACCCTTCAACCTACTTCCTCCTAGGCCAGGTGATTTGCTCTCCTCTTCATTGGGTTGCCCTTTTGGTGATGGATCACCAGTTGTGCTTACCCTTTGTGGATCCTTCATAATGATACCCATCACATCAATGGAACTGTCACTTTCGTCGGTGGATGTGGTCTCCTCCTCAGAACTGAAAGATTCACTAGTGGTTTCATCTGCCGATGTTTCCAGATTCATTTGCTTCTGCTTGCCAATCCTCATGTCGTAGTAGATTGTCTCCCCTTTCTTACCGGTCATGCGGAGAATGCCAGTACCCCAGTCCTGTTTTGCCTTCATGGCCATCAACCATGGCCTTCCCAAAATTAGTGGATAGCCTTCCCCCTTCGTAGGCATTACAAAAACATCTACCTCTACCTCAATGTTGAAAGCTTTGATTTTCACGGCACTTACCACACCCACACACTTTACTTTTGCGTTGTTTGCCATCTTTGCCTTGCATGGAGAAGGCCTGTCAACCTCGAGCCCTAATCGAAGCATCATAGCTTCGCTCATTACACAGATTTGTGCACCTCCATCAATGCAGGTGTTTCCAACCCTCTTTCCTTTTATGTTTACGTCGACAATTGGAAGGATGTCATCCATGTTGCATCCCGAAATTTCTCCGGATACCTTTGTTTTGGAGCGTCTTGTACTTACCATGTTAGACCATTGTCGCCTTACTTTAGGTACAAGATGTAGTAGTTGTGGCAATGTAATCTTCGGTCCTTGCTCTGCCACATCCAATGTTAGATCATAGGGCTTAGAACTTTCCCCTAGTTGGAAGTCGGTGATGCCCAATTTCGGTCGTGGCCTAGATGGCCTCTTGCTAGTTTCTCCTCTCATGCTTCTCTCATCATCTGATTGTGTAGCCTTCTCCCTCCTAGCACTTTTCACAGTCATGGCCTCAAGTGGCTCTAAAAAGGTTACCTTATCCTTACCCTTGTCCCTCTCCTTTGCTTTGGGTGGATCCACTACTACGTCTTTTCCTTTCTCTTCTAGCCTTATGATGTTTACAGGGCGATCAGGTGGTGGGGCTGGTGGAAGAGGTGGGATGGATGCTTGTAGTGGTGTCTGGGGTGGACGTAGAATTTGTGTTGGTGGGGTTGGTGCTCGGTGTGGGGGTGTTCTTTCTCTAGGGGGTGACAATTGGTTCCTCCTACCTCCTCTATTATAGTTTTGTCGTGGTTTGGGACAGTAGTACATACCCTGACCGTCTTCTCCGCAGTTGTAGCAATGATACTCCCTGTTTTGTCGTCGTGCTCTTCCAGGGTCTTGATCTCTTTCTTGACTCCTCCCTTGTTGTATTAAGTGGACAGAAAAACTCTGCAGTTGGTCAGTAATATTGGCCAACATATCTTGTTGGTCATCTCTTACCCCAAGAGCCGGTGGTGGTGGTATGGTGGTTGTCGTAGTTGCTGGTCGACGCGATGTTCCTGCTTCTGTTGACTCG